>NC_057733.1:35421003-35529344 GCF_004010195.1 Chiloscyllium plagiosum | reverse complement strand
TTATTAGATAGTCTTTATAAATCAGATAGAGAATGTAGTGTCCTACTACCAGTGGGGGTATCTTCCGTCAGTACTATT
This sequence comes from Chiloscyllium plagiosum, assembly GCF_004010195.1. Classification (NCBI taxonomy): domain Eukaryota; kingdom Metazoa; phylum Chordata; class Chondrichthyes; order Orectolobiformes; family Hemiscylliidae; genus Chiloscyllium; species Chiloscyllium plagiosum. Next base: position 35,529,266 of record NC_057733.1, on the reverse strand, counting down.
TATCATTTGCTACATGATGAAGTATCGGGAGATATGGATAATTTGCTTAAAACATGGGATCAGGATTTGGGACTAGAAATCTCCACAGAAACGTGGAATGATATCTGGGAAAACGCTAGAAGAATTACCATCTGTAACAGAACCCAGGCTATCCAGCTGAAGATACTTCATAGGGCCCATATAGCACCGGTTCGACTGGCAAAATTTAAGGCAGGAGCATCTCCAATGTGTCCCAAACGCAAAATAGAGGTGGGCACTCTTAATCATTGCCTATGGACCTGTCATAAGATCCGTAGATATTGGACTAAAGTAGCAAGTACCCTGACAGAAATTTTAGGAACGGAAATTAAAGTGGACCCTGTATCTCTCCTTTTGGGCTTTTCGAACTTTCCCTCCCTGGACATGTACGGGAAGAGACTATTTTCTATTCTTTCTTTCTGTGCAAGGAAAAATATTTTGGTGAACTGGGTGGCTGAGGGCCCCCCTGGACTTTCAAATTGGCACAGATTAATTATGGAATGTATTCCCCTTGACTTACTTACAAATACGGTGCACCGAAAGACCGAATTATTTTATAAAATATGGCAGCCCTTCTTGAATTACATAAATACAGATATCTCGGCTATCCTAACAAGGGCTTTTATTTAATTGAGATTACAAACCTGGCTGGTCCGGGGCCCCTTAGGACAGGAATCCCGCACAAATACGGGTTTTATTACTTCTGATGTTAACACATTCCGAGCATGTAAGAGACTTAAATATATGCTCTGGTTAGTTATAGGTTAGATTAGTAGATAGTTGAGTTTTGTTTTTTTTTCTTTTTCGGTTTTTTTTCTTTCTTCTTTTGTTAAATTTTGGCTATTGTATATTTGATTTAATTGTATATCAATGTTTATATTTGAGAGTTTTGTTTATTTTTGTAAACTTGTAAAAATGTTAAATTTCTAATAAAAATATCTATATATATAAAAAAAGTCTCTACCTCCATAAGACCATAAAACATAGGAGCAGAATTAGGCCATTCAGCCCATTGAGTCTGCTCCGCCATTCGATCATGGCTGATAGGTGTCTCAACCCCATTCTTCTGCCCTCGCCCCAAAACCCCTTATACATCAAGAACTTATCTATTTCTGTCTTAAATACACTCAATGATGTGGCCTCCGCAGTCCTCTGTCGCAATGAGTTCCACAAATTAACTACCTTTTGGCTGAAAAGAATTCATCTAAGTTCTAAAGGGTCATCCCTTCACTCTGAGGCTGTAATCACAGGTCCCAGTTTCGCCTACTAATGTTAAACATCTTCTCCACGTCCACTCTATCCAGGCATCTCAGTATTCTGCAAGTTTCAATCAGATACCTCCACCATTGTTCCAAACTCCATTGGGTACAGACTCAGGGTCCTCAACTGCACCTCATATGACAAGCCCTTCATCCCTGGGATCACTCTTGTTAATCTCCTCTGGATCCCCTCCAATGCCAGCACATGCTTCCTTACATGTGAGTCCAAAACTGTTCATAATATTCCAAATGCAGTCTGACCAGAGCCGAATCACAGCCTCAGCAATATATTTCTTGTATTGTAACCCTTTTGAAATAAATGTTAACATTTAATTTGTCTTCATATCTGCCAAGTGAACCTGCATATTAATCGTAAGAGAATCCTGAAGTGGGCTCCCAAGTCCCTTTGTGCTTCAGATTTCCAAAGCCTTTTCCCATTTAGAAAATAGCCTCTATTCTTCCTACAAAGTGTATAACCTCACACTTTTCCACATTGTATTCCATCTGCAATTTCTTTTTCCACTTTCCTAGCCCACCCAACTCCTTCTGTATCTTCTCCAGCTCCTCAGTTCCTTTGTCCAGATTGTTAAGATATAAAATTAATAGTTGTGTTCCCAACATGGACCCTTGTGGAACTCCACTAATCACTGGTTGCCATTCTGAAAACGACCCCTATTTTCATACTTTCTGCCTTCTGCCAATCAGCCAGTCCTCCATCCATGCCAGCATATTGTCCCTAAAACCATGGGCTCTTATCTTCTTTACAGCCTCCTGTGTGGCACCTTGTTAAAGGTCTTCTGGAAATCCAAATCGATCATGACCATTGGCTCTCCTTTGACTAACTTGCTCATTATCTCAGCATTAAATATACATACTGACCCAGTCTCATCAGTTCTCTGCCATAAAGAATTCTACAGATTCACAATCCTCAGAGGAAAAAAAGTCCTCCTCAGCTTGGTCTTAAATGGTTGAATTCTTATTCAGACTATTCCCCTGGTCCTAAACTGTTTCACAAGGGGAAACCTCTCCCATCTACCCTGTCAAGCACCTAAGAATCTAACACGTTTTGATATGAGCACCTCTCATTCTTCTGAACTGCAGTGAGTATATGCCCAACCCACGCAACCTCCTCACAAGAAAATCCCTCGAAATTCAGAATCAGCTGAGTGAACCTTCTCTGGTCTGCCTCCAATGCCAGAATATCTTTGCTTAGATAACGGGACCGAAACTGTTCACAACATTCCAAGTGTTGACACCTAGTGCCTTGTATAGTTTTAGCAAGACTGTCCAATTTTTATACTCCATCATCTCTGAAATGAAGGCCAATGGTTCATTTACCTTCCTTATTACCTGCTGAACTTGGATATTAGCTATTGGTGATTCATGCACGAGGATCCCAAATTCCTCTGTCCTGCAGCTTTCTGTAGTCCTCCTCCATTTAAATAAATTCAGCATTTCTGTCTTTCCTAGCAAAGTGCATAAGCTTACACTTCCTTACATTAGATTCCATCTACCAAGTTTTCACCCACTTGCTTAACGGGACTATCTGCCCATGTAGTCACTATGTGTCATCCTCATTTCTTGTCTTCCCATCTATTTTCAGCGGTCCTGCTGGCTGCTACTGACTTGCCACCTCACCAGTTTGTGGCTTACCCATAAGACCATAAGACACAGGAGCAGAAATTAAGCCATTCAGCCCATCATGTCTGCTCCATCAAACATGGCTGATAAGTTTCTTAACCCCATTGTCTTATTTTCTCCTCATAACCCTTGAGACTCAGAACATATCTATCTCCATCTTGAACATATTCAATGACTTGGGCCCCAACAGCCTTCTGTGGCAATGAATTCCACAGATTCACCACTCTCTGGCTGAAGAAGTTTCTCCTTATCTACATTCTAAAAGGTCTTCCCTTTACTCTAAGGCTGTGCCCTCGAGTCTCAGTATCTCCTACCAATGGAAACTCCATACAGTGTAATCCCTGAGTCCTCAAACGTTCCTCATATGTTAAGCTTTTCATTCCTGGAACAATTCTCGTGAACATTCTCTGAACCCACTCCAGTACCAGTATGTCCTTCCTGAGATATGGGGCCCAAAACTGCACACAATACTCCAAATGTAGTCTGACCAGAGCCTTATAGAGGCTCAGAAGTACATCCCTGCTTTATATTCAAGTCCTCTCAAAATAAATGCCAGCATTGCATTTGCCTTCCTAACTATTATCTCAACCTGAAAGTTTACCTTGAGAGAATCCAGGACTAGAATTCTCAAGTCTCTTTGCACTTCAGACCTCTGAATTTTCTCCCCTTTTAGAAAATAGTTCAGACCTCTATTCTTCTTATCAAAGTGCATGACCTCACACTTTCCCAAGTTGTACTCCATCTGCCACTTCTTTGCCCACTGTCCTAACCTGTCCAAATCCTTCTGCAGTCCCCCCAGCTCCTCAATGCTACCTATCCCTCCACTTATCTTTGTATCATCTGCAAACTTAGCCAGAATGCCCTCAGTTCCTCCATCTAGATCGTTAATATATAAAGTGAAAAGTTGTGATCACAACACTGAGCCTTGTGGAACACCACTTGTCACCGGCTGCCATCCTGAGAAGGACTCATTTATCCTCACTGTGTCTGCTTCTGCCAGACAGCCAAGCTTCTATCCATGCTAGTACCTTGCTCTGGCACCTCCTGTGTGGCACCTTGAAGTCAGGTAGATAACATCTATTGGCTCTCCTTGGTCTAACCTGCTCATCACTTCCTCAAAGAATTCTAGCAGATTTGTCAGGCATGACCTCCCCTTGATGAAACCATGTGGACTTTGCCCTATTTTACCATACACTTTCAAGTATTCAGAAATCTCATCCTTCACAATGGGTTCCAGGATCTTACCCACAACCGAGGTTAGGCTAATCGGTCTGTAATTTTCTGTCTTTTGCTATACTCCCTTTTTAAACAGGGGTGTCACATTACTGTCCTTGGGACCCTCCCTGATACTAGAGATTCCTGAAAGATCACCACTAACGCCTTCATAATCTTTTCAGCTATCTGCCATAGAACTCTGGGATGTAGTCCATCTGTTCCAGGTTATTTATCCACCTTCAGGCCATTCAGTTTTTCAAGCACCTTCTCCTTGGTGATGACCACCATATTCAGCTCTGCCCTCTCACTATCTTCAATTTTTGAGATATTACTTGTGTCTTCCAACATGAAGACTGACACAAAGTAATTATTCAGTTCCTCAGCCAATTCCATGTTCCTCACCACTATCTCTCCAGCATCATTTTCCAGTGGCCCAGTGTCCACTTTTGCCTCTCTTTTGCCCTTTTATACTCTTACAGTCTTCATATTCCTGGCTAGCTTACCTTCATATTTAATCTTCATCCTCTTTCTTTTTTGTTTGTTGCCCTCTGTTGGTCTTCATAAGCTTCCCAATCCTCTTGTTTTCTAGTGTCCTTTGCCACATTATTTCCTTTCTCTTTTGCTTTTATGCTATACCAGACTTCACTAGTCAGCCGTAGTTGCCTCATTCTCCCTGTACCATGCTTCTTTTTCCTCAGGATGAATCTCTGCTGTGTTTCCTGAATTGGTCCCAGAAACTCCTGCCATTGCTGATCCAATGTCTTTTCTACTAGGCCCCTCTCCTGTCAATTTTACGCAGCTCCTCCCTCATGCCTCTGCAGTTGCCTTTAATCAGCCGTAATACCGTTTGCTCCAATTCTATTTTCTCCCTTTCAAATTGCAGTGTAATCATATTATGGATCACTGCCTCCTAAGGATTCCTTCACCTTAAGCTCTCTTATCAAGTCTGCTTCATTGTACAACACTGTTGTACAATGCCAGTTCCCTATTGGGCTCCAAAACAGGCTGCTCCAAAAAGTCATCTCCTAGATATTCCACAAATTCCTTTTCTTGCAATCTACTACCGACCTGATTTTCCCAGTCCACCTGCATATTGAAAACCCCCTTGATCACTATGCCACCTGGCAACACAAAGCTTTCCCCCACCACTCACTGCACATCACAACAGTTGACAAGATGGAAGTAGTAAGAAGTAAGTGCAGCAAGAGGAAAGTATGGGAGAGATAGGGAAGTTCAGTAAGAGGACAGCATGAGGGGAGGGAGGCTGGGTGAGACAGAAGGTTAATAGGAGGAAAGATTGGCAGGAGGAAGGGTCAATGAGTGGAAGAGTCAGCAAAAATTATTTCTAATGACCAGGAAGTGGGAAAGATAAGAGCCAAGGAAAAGTAGAGAGTCAGCATATTTCTTTTCGAGTTTTTTAAGTTACTTTACTTTAAATGTTATTTTATTCATGTATAAAGGAATTTAGAAAGATGAAATATTTCAACTTACAAGCTACAATGTTTTAACTTTTTTCTGATGATAAAGGTCCCACAGAACTGAACTACACAGTCTTTACAAAATAAAAATTGAAAGAAGTGCGGATGCTGGAAATCAGAAACAAAAACAGAAATTGCTGGAAAAGCTCAGCAGGTCTGGCAGCATCTGTGGACATAAATCTAAGTTAACATTTTGGATCCAATGACACATCTTCAGAACTGATGGTAGCTAGGAAAAAGTTGGATTTTTTAATGCAGAAGTTAGGGTGAAGGCAGGCTGTAAGGAGTAAACAATAGGTGAAGATAGAGCCCAAAAGAGAGAAGAACAGTTGGACAGATGAAGGAGTGGATAACGATCAGCCTGGGAGAATGAATAGCTATTAATGGGAACAATTAATGGCTAACAATGTGTTGTGTGTAATAGCAGACCATGTGATAACAAGCCAAAAGAGAAAATGCTGGAAAATCTCAGCAGGTCTGGCAGCATCTATAAGGAGAGAAAAGAGCTGACGTTTCGAGTCTAACTGACCCTTTGTCAAAGCTGACCCTTTGTCAATGCGATAACAAGGCCTGGTGTGGGGGGGTTGGGTAAGGACATCGGAAAAGGTGACTCAACCCCTCAAATCTTTGAACCTGGTATTGAGTCCAGAAGGCTGCAGGGTTCCCAAGCAGAAAATGAGATGCTGTTCTTCCAGCTTACACTGAGTTTTGCTGGAACACTGCAGCAAGCCTGAGACAGAGGTGTCAGCCAGGGAATAGGCAGTCTTTTGAAGTAGCAGGCAACTAGAAGCTCAGGGTCTTTTTGTGCACAGAATGTACAAGTTTTGTGAAGTGGTCACCCAGTCTACACATTGGTTGTAAAGGGAAATCTGATTTACACTGTGTGTTTCATTTCAAGTTGCACGTTCCATGAATGTAACCACAGCATTAAGCATATCAGTTTCTGTTTCTCTCCTTCCTCATATAACATGCTTTTTACAATCTCACTTTCATTTCAAGCTTTTGTCTCTCTGTCCAAAGACGATGCAAATTTTGCCCTGTAATGTTGCTGTGAAGTGCTTTGGTTATTTTATTATTTTAAAGATACTATATAGTATCATCTCCAAACTTACTTCAATGACATTACCATCGCAAATCCCCTATTAACAAGGTCATGGGCTACCATTGACCAGAAATTGAACTGGACCAGTCATAGAAACACTGTGGCTACAAGGGAGGTCAGAGGTTAGGAATACCGTGGCAAGTGATGCACTTCTTGGCTCCTCACAGCTTGTCCACCATCTATACAATACAAGTCAGGACTGTGATGGGTTACTCTCCACTTGCCTGGATGAATGTAGCTCTAACAATACTCAAGAAGGTTGACACCGTTTGAGATAAAGCAGTCTACTTTACTGACATCTCATCTACTATTTTCAACATTTCCTTCACCACTGGTGTGCAATGGCAACAGTATATACCATCCACAGGGATGCATTGTAGTAGCTCACCAAGGCTCATTTGAGCCTTCCAAACCCAAACTCTACAACATTGAAGAAGCAGGATAGTAGATGCCCGCTAACAGCCTCATCTACAAGCTCTCCTCCAAGCCACATATAAGCTTGACTTAGAACTACATTGTCATTCCTGTCATTGGGTCAAAATCCTGGAACTTCCACCCTAATTGGGTGTACTTATACCATATGCAGTGGTTCAAGAAGGCAGCTCACCACCACCTTCTCAAAGACAATTAGGATGGTCAATAAACTCCAGGCTTGTCTATAATGCCTTCATCCCCTAAACTAATGAAAACATTTTATTCAGAATATAAAAAATGTTTATTTGCTGGAGTGGACACTCTCAATGAAGAACAGTTAAGAAACTGGAATGATAAACAAATGCATTAACCTATAAATAAAAAACATTCTATTTATATGAGGATCTTCATTGTCAATGCAATTTTAAGCAAAACACATAAATTCCACATATCAGAAAGGTAAAGTAAAAATGTTAAAAAATTAATACACACAATGATATTGCAAAGACTGGGAAAGATATAACCCAAAATAATTTCAGAGATAGCAACTTTTACAAAATTTGAATGCTTAGTATGGGTGTACATGACACCTGAAGCGAGAAATTCTGATCACAAGAAAACATATAACATCAGAAGGAGGTTCATAGTAAATGGACATTGATAACAACAACTTGAAGGATAATAGAGTCAAAGAGTTAGATAAAGAACAAAGAGGGTAATTCTAGAACTTACCACAGATTTATCGAAGAAAAAGCTGTCTACTGAGAAATCTAAGAAGCTTGTAGTGAATTCTAGCTATGTTTTCCATGTAGTGACAGTGAGGACATTTGAAAAGTATGCCATTGGCCTTTGCACTCTTTATGTTGTCTTGAAGTTGTGAAGTGTTATCACTGCCTTTTTGACTCTAAACTTTTAGCCAGAAGGTCTGCCTAGTTAACCCACAGCTGCTCTTACTTTTTTTAAGTGTGAACATTCTGTGCCTTGCTTTTAATAACCCCCAAGTTGAGCTCCAGACTTGTTGCTGGGCAGAATTCAGAACAGATCATGCAACTCTCTTCACTGCTCCATTTTACCTTGAATTAAAAAGACAATAATTTTATAAAATTTCACTTTAAGAACTCTCGACTGACAATTTTAAAATTATGTAATTTCTCCCAGGAACTGTTAATGAATTGTAATTTTCTAAATTTAAATAATGCATGGAAAACAAAGCACTGCAATTTTTCAACAGCATTCTCTGCAAGCATTGTTCCTCACTGGGGAATTGCTTTAATAATCTACCAGAGTTAAATTTACAAACCATTACAACAAAACTTACTTAGTTATTTTAAATTGCAATAGTAATGAGTTTTGATTGCAGTGTTTTTTAAATTAACATGATTGACTTTAAATTACAAAGTTTAAGTATGACAGCCTTATACTCATATTGAGTTTAACTTGATGATATGTATAAGTAGGACAAGGTTTAAAAATTCAATTGATTTTTTTTACTGCCAAAGGTACTGATATTTCAATCCACCAACACTTGAGATAGCAAGTCAGTTAAGATGTACTTCCCCTTGTACCTGACATGTTCTTGTTGTATAATTCAATGTCTGTATTAAAATTTTCACATTTTCAAATTTGAACAATGAGCTCAGGCACAGTCCACATTAAAAAATGCTTCCTCCTAACAATTTCAAATTTCTGTACACTTCAATGGACTAAATTTCATGTTGTTTCGTAAAATGCAAAACAGATATAAACCACTTTAATGTTAAAATGCATTTTGGATTTGTAATTGTTTTTAACATCTATACGTTTCTAAAAGGTAATCAAATTATAAGATGAAAGCAAAGTCAATCTATGTGACATTACAAAATGTATGAAAATACTCAGGGCAGAAAATGATAGACATTACTACCAAATAGAAATTTGGAAAACCAACAACTAATTTTGCAAATTTATGCTCCATGTGAAATATGCCTGACACTATAGAGGCATTAAATAATTTTAAGGTATTTGGGGTGGCCACCTTAAATAAACAGTCATTATATTCCTTGTATATGTTAACAATGAGCCTTATATCTATTTGAGGGCTTCTTAGGAACATTGGTTAGCATTGACTGGCAGGCTTTGGGTTGGCTTGACAAGCATTTTGATAAGATTGTTGCAGCCTAAGAAGCATCTGTCTTGAAAAAGTGAATTTTTTCTAAACTAATTTTCCTACAGGACTGGGAGGAACAAGGGTACAGATCCTGGCCAGACAGTACTGCTGAAGCCAATGTTAATGTGCAATTTTCCCTATCCCATTTTCCTTCCGCATAAAACTTAGCTGAAAGACTGCTGTTAGTGATGCAATCAGTGAAAATTTTGTTGCTAACTTGGGAGACCCTGCTTTTGGAGGTGCAACATTAATAACCATAAGAACATAAGAAAGAGAAACAAGCATAGGCTGTTCGGCCCTACAAGCCAGCTCAGCTATTCAACAGGATCATGGCTGATCTGACACTCATAATAAAAGTTATGTTAATTGCAGTGACAGCAGTGTTGGTCTTGTTTTATTTTAAGAAGTGTTCTGTCTGGATATATGGGATGAGTGAAGAGGTTGCATTACAATTAATGAATTATTTTGCCGAAAATTAAGTAATATTAAGCAAAATTACAAAAGGGATATAAAAATTCTGTGATATTGCTGCTTTGGGAAGGGAAAACTGTTTGAAATGAATATAGTTAAAATGTTGGCTGACTGAGCTATGTAACCAGTATTTGTAATGTTTCAACTATCTCATGAGGGATTTGGATTCCATCTGTTACCTTCCACCTCAGATTTACACGTTAGCTGCTTAAGGCTGATTAACATAATGTGATTTAGTCAATAGATGAGAATTGTTTAAATATAATCAAACATCTGGTATCCAATAGAAGGAAAAAGCCAGAAGGATGGAATTGTAGGCCGGTTCAGAAAGGAAGAGCTTCCAATTGATTCCAATTTATCCTCTGGCCTGAAGTACCGCCAAGTTCTACAGTCAACTGCACAAAGCATAAAAACAACATTCTCAAATGTCTCAGAATCATTGCTCAATTTGCATGCATATCTTTTTAGTATTCCACATGACATTAGTGATACATATACGATACAAAATTGACTAAGTTTTGAACAATGCTGACCAAACTATATTTTTCCTCTTCTGGCCCCATTTTAACATGTCTCAAGATACCAACAACAGCAAAAGAACATAAAGCAGCAAAGTAGCATTCAGCATATAATTTCTAAAATTGTATGCTATAGACCATGTAAGCATGTAAATTGATGCTTTTTTATGTACCCAATTTTTTACGTAACCATTATTTCACCTACCCACTGTTTCATTTGAGCCACTTCAGCTCATGGACCTTGGCCAGGAAGGATTAGAAGCACAGGCTGTGGGACTTGTGTTGACTGACGTTGAGGCTTAAACCACTCCACGCTACTAAGGTTTGGGCATAAATAAATAAGTGCAGATCTGATGCAAAGGCATCAGATTCAACATCAGGACCAGGTTTCAAGATTCACTAAAGGGAAGTTTATGGCCCAGACTGAGATGGGGTGTGGGGGGAGGAGAGTCCAAGAAATGAATGGGGTAAGGGCAGAGCCAAATACTACAGGCCCTTGGTCCTGCTATTGGGCATAGTCTCAGATGAGTGGGAACTTACGTTTCCAGTCACTGTTCTTGTGATCCCAATGAGAGTTATGACTCACAATGTGGGAACCAAAGATTAAGAAATCGTTGAAACCAATGGAGAGTTGCCAATGCAATTGTTTATCTTATAGAACATTGAGAATGGTAAGTGGTATGCACAGAGCAGGGTTTTGGATTCATAGCCATGAATTCATTGAGTTCATGATCTTGATTGTATCACTGTATGGGTGAAATTATACTTGTTACTCATTTTGCTAAGTAAATTGACACTGATGCAAAAAATATTTGCTTTATGCTGGAATTATCCATTAGGTAGAATTCCATTTCTTGCTTTATCCTAGTAAGATCTGCCTAAACATTTTCACTGAGGCAAAATAAAGAAATTTGAGAGTAAATCACCATGCAGCATTCTATCACATTTCCACGTAGCTGCTTCATGTAAGTCAGATAGTATACTGCTTATGATTGTTGTAAGACCCATAAAAGCAAAGATGCCACCTGTAGATGTCTTACTTCAGTTCATTTTGACAAATAAACATTTTAATCATCTTACTGATCCTTTATCCCCTTACCATCAGGACAGATTAGCCGAAGGAACTGGGAGCGTATCGCCAAGCTGAAGCAGAATCTGGTCTTTTGGAGAACCACTCCCTCTCCATTGTGGGTAAAAACCTGATCATCAGGTGTAAGGTCATCTGTTGTATGTGGCATAGGTCTGGCCCATTCCTCAAAACTGTACCATTGCAGTCACTCAAAACTTTTTCCACTGCATCTGGAGATCGAAGATGAACCTTGTCTGCAGGGACTCCATGCACAAAATTCTGGATAAGGGGAGGAAGAACATACACAACGTTGTCCTCATCCTGGTGGCCACTTTTGTGTGTGGCTGCATCAAGCTGTGTGTAGACCCTCAGTATGCAAGTATCAAGTATCACTATGTACTGAGGTTCTACCTGTTCCCGGTGTTGTGAAGGATGGGACTCGCCTCGCTGCTGCGGAATGATCCATGTATCCCCTGTCCTTCATGGGGAAATTTGTAAAGAAAACTATCTCTGACCACATTCCATCAGGAAGTGGCCAGCACACAGTGTCCTTGAGACCCTGCAGGAAAGGAGAGGGTGGATTCTTTCGAATTATTCCCTGAGCAGACTGTCAATGTCATCTGGCAGAATGTCGCATCATCAGAACTTACTAACATGCATCAAGACATCACTTGGCTGGTGGTGAGAAGGGTACTACCTATGATATCTTTCATGTACGCCTGATTGGTCTGCGCCACTGTACGCTGCCCTTGAAGCAACTGCGAGAACGTTGAGACTGTCACACATGGGTAGGAATAGGTCCAGTCAAGGATAGTAGTGGAAAGTTGCGTGTGGAGGCTGAAGAGATTGGGGAGACACTGAATGAATACTTTTCGTCAGTATTCACTCAGGAACAGGACATTGTTGCCGATGTGAATATTGAGTCACAATTAATTAGAATGGATGGCTTTGAGGTATGTAGGGAAGAGGTGTTGGAAATTCTGGAAAGGGTGAAAATAGATAAGTCCCCTGGGCCTGATGGCATTTGTCCTAGGATTCTCTGGGAAGCAAGGGAGGAGATTGCAGAGCCATTGGCCTTGATTTGTATGTCCTCGTTGTCTACAGGAATAGTGCCAGAAGACTGGAGGATGGTTCCCTTGTTCAAGAAGGGGAGTAGGGATAACCCTAGTAACTATAGCCGGTGAATTTCACTTCTGTTGTGGGCAAAGTCTTAGAGAGAATTGTAAGGGATAGGATTTATGAATATCTGGATAGGAATAATGTCCTCAAGGATAGTCAGCATGGTTTTGTGAAGGGCAGGTCGTGCCTCACAAACCTTATTGAATTCTTTGAGAAGGTGACTAAGGAGGTAGACGAGGGTAAAGCGGTAGATGTGGTGTATATGGATTTTAGTAAGGCATTTGATAATGTTCCCCATGGTAGGCTACTGCAACAAATACGGAGGTATGGCATTGAGGATGAGTTGGAGGTTTGGATTAGGAATTGGCTGGCTGGAAGAAGACAGAGAGTAGTAGTTGATGGTAAAGGTTCATCTTAGAGTGCAGTTACTAGCGGTGTTCCGCAAGGATCTGTTTTGGGACCATTGCTGTTTGTCATTTTTATAAATGACCTGAAGGAGGGGCTAGAAGAACATTAAGCTGCCAGTTCTGTCCATCCCTGAGCCACATTTCTGTAATTGTTATGATATCCCAGTCCCATGTTCCTAACCATGCCCTGAGTTTATCTGTCTTCCCTGTTAGCCGTCTTGCATTGATATGTTGCAGTTGTATAAGACTCTGGTGCGGCTGCATCTGGAGTATTGTGTGCAGTTTTGGTCGCCATACTGTATTAAGGATGTGGAGGCACTGGAAAGGGTGCAGAGGATGTTTACCAGGATGTTGCCTGGTATGGTAGGAAGATTGTATGAGGAAAGGCTGAGGCACTTGGGGTTGTTTTCAATGGTGTAAAGAAGGTTTAGGGGTGACTTGATGATTAGGGGTTTAGATAGGGTTGACCATGAGAACCTTTTTCCACGTATGGAGTCAGCTATTACGAGGGGGCATAGCTTTAAATTAAGGGGTGGTAGGTATAGGACAGATGTTAGGGGTAGATTCTTTACTCAGCCAGTCGTGAGTTCATGGAATGCCCTGCCAGTAGCAGTGGTGGACTCTCCCACTTTATGGGCATTTAAACAGGCATTGGATAGGCATATGGAGGATAGTGGGCTAGTGTAGGTTAGATGGGCTTGGATCGGCGCAACATCGAGGGCCAAAGGGCCTGTACTGCTCTGTATTTTTCTATGTTCTATGTTCTATCTTCTGCTGGAATGTGCCTTTGCAAAGGAAGTCTGAAGAGAGATGCAGTAGTTTTGTTGAGGTTTGTCCTGAGCAACTCCATCATACAGGACTCTGTGCTCTATAGCTTGTTCCCTGGAATGCACACTGAGACAAACATCAATAGTGTCTGGAGGATCATCAATTCAGTGAAAGACGCTCTTTGGACTGCCCTAAACTTGTTAGTCTTCCAGAACAAAGAATTGACCCCGACTGAATGTTGCAGACTGGCAAATGCCAAGGACCCAGATTACATGCTGAGCAAGGCACTAAAATTTGGGGTGGCTGCTGACAAGGCACAGTGGGGAAAGACCACTGTATGAGGTCTTCCAGCTGAAGTTAGATGGGAGTCTGTTATCGGACCCTCCTGATGCCTCAAATGCATGTCAATATAATCTTCTATAAGTCAGAATTGCCTTTGGTATGTTTGTTGGTTAGAGTCAACCTCCAATATTTGCTTGCTTTCTTCATTTGCTATTGTACAGAACCGAATGCATTTGTGACTATGTACATATATATTAAGATTTTTTTTATAAATAAAGTATATTTTTGAAACATAATAAAAGGATGTTTGCTGATGATTGCACAGTATTTAGCACCATTTATGACACTGAGAAGGCATTTATCCATATGCAGCAAAATAGGACAATTTCCAGACTTGAGCTGATAAATGACAAGTAGCATTTGCGCTGCACAAGTGCTAGGCAATGATTATTTCCAATGAGAGAGAACTTAATCATTTCCTCATGACATTCAATGGCATTACTGTCGCAAAATTCCCCACGACCAATATTCTGGAGGTTAACACTGACTAGGAACTGAACTGGATCAGACATATAAATACAGTGGCTACAAGAGCAGGTCAGATGCTAGGATTTCCATAGCAAGTAACTCACCTCCTGATCCTCAATGCCCAACCATCATCTACAAAGCTAAAATCAACAATGTGATAGCATACGCTCCACTTTTCTAGATGGGTACAGCTTCAACAATACTCAAGAAGTTCTACACCATTCAGGATAAAGCAGCCTGCTTGATTGGCATCTCCATCTGACACAGTCAATATTCACTCTCTTCATCAGCTAGGCACAGGGGGCAGTACTGTGTGCCTGAAGGTGCACTTTAGTAAATGATTAAGGATCTTTTAACAGCACCTTCCAAATCCACAATCTCTACCATATAGAATGAGAAGGGCAGCAGATGCATGGGAACACCACCACCTGCAAGCTCTCCTCCAAGCCACATATCATCCTGATTGGGAACTATTGCTGTTCTTTCAGTGTCGCTGTGTCAAAACCCTGCAACTCCCTTCCTAATGGCACTTCCATGGACTGCAGAGGTTCAAGATGGCAACTCACTAGTACCTTCCCAAGGGCAATGAGGAGTGGACAAAAATATTGGCCTCGCCAGTAATGTCCATATTGCACAAAAAATTTAAAATATATTTTTAATTATACCATAATTTTGATTCAAGTCTTTCTTCAGTTAGCACTCCTATGGCCCAGTGACCAATATATCTGCTTAAGGATCTGTGAATTTAATGTGTTTAATCCATTTAAAACAGAAGTGATCAGGCTCTGATTTCCAAGCTGCATTCCTATTTCCTAACAGCACAGATTAAGTTTCAACTATGCTGGAATGAATGCTACGGGGCTCAGCCTTGGTAGATTGGTTTCTAATGATTATTTCATACCCAGTCTCATGTCATTAGTTTTGCTTACCCTCTGTACTGTTCCTTACTTTGTTTTCCTACCACAGTCAGGCATCTATTACCTAATCAATTCGAGAGATAGTTCAATCAAAAACGTACTGGACATGAAAATAAACCTTAGTAACATAAACAGTCCTGTCTCTTGATATCCTGGTAATTAGAAAACCCTTTTAACTCTCTCATGGAAAGATCTTCAGTTAGAAGAGGATGAATAAATGTTTTCCCTTCTCTCCGACATATCTTGGAGTCTGGGCACAAAACACCCTCACTGATGAATGAGAGAAGCTGATAAAAACAATCTGAAAGCCCTGTTCTAAGTTTATAGGAATGAAAAATCACAACACTGCTAATTCCTTCCTTGAAGTACTGTACACTCATGATGTTTCAATTGCTCCTGAAATAGTGTCTCTTCTTTTTATCAAGAGGCACTCATCAGTCAATATTTCTTAACTTATATTGTCTTTCTATTATCTCTTAACTTTGGACTTAGTAGTGTTCTGCACTAATGTCCTTAATTCTTCCCTTAGGTTCCTCTAGAAAAATTCCTGGCAACTTCAATAAAAAAAGTCCCCAACTCTACCTCTGGGGATTCATATAAAAGTTAATAAATTGAGAATGAATGTGCTTCAGTTGAACATTTGAACTAAAAAATGCACAACTTAAAATTCAGCCATTCTAATTATGTTATTGCCAATGTAAATCCCTTGTTTTGTTGCAGTTGCACTACATTGTACTCAAAAAATGTTTCTATGGAATGAATTTTACTGAGGTGATAGGGGATGTCTTTGTTGCTGAATTGATTGACTTTGGAAAAGAGATGGCCTTATCAAGTAGAGTCCAAAATCCACCCTTCACAGCTCATCCTTGAGATCCAAGTTAAAAGGCCAGCAGCTCTTGCTGTCCCAGAACCCAGCAGTGAAGACAATCACCAGTGTTCAGATGGGGAGGAATGGGATATCTTAGAGAGTTGGGGGGAGGGGCCAGTTTTTGAGACTGGAGGACAAAAGGAGGAACGTGTTTATGATGTTGTGAGAGTGACTCCAATGCATCCAGGGTATCCCTCAACTTTGACCAACTTCGGTGAAAGGAAACATCTTTCTAACTGTCCAGCAAATTATGGCAGTGGAGATAAATTGAGGTTCTAACTTGTTCCTTAATTTGTCAAGGGTCTCAATAAGCCACAGGGTAGGAGGCTTAATGTGCACTTCCTGTATTATGAGGCGTTTGTGATGACAGATTCACCAAATTTATTTAATATGATCCTCTGCCAGAAACACGCCTGTTCTTGTTAGTGGTGGTGAGGTGGGGGTGGGAATAGTCTTTAAAATCTAACTCCATTTATCATTAAGGTCTTTATAAATCAATACTTTCATTTTAAAGTAAAATTTCTTCTCTTGGATGTTACGAATACAATGCTTCTGAGATTCTAAACCTTTCTTTTTCTAAGTGTGACCTTTTGCTTATTTTATCATTTGGATGGTTTTAGGAAGACTCTGCAAGTGATTGAGAAGTGAACCACATTTAGATACCCAATTACTTATGTTGTGAACAGAACTGATAGTGCAAAGTTATTTTCTGTCTCAACCTTCAATGTTACAACGTTAAAAATCACACACCACCAGGTTATAGTCCAACAGGTTTAATTGAAAGCACACTAGCTTTCGGAGCGACGCTCCTTCATCAGGTGATTGTGGAGGGCTCAATCGTAACACAAAATTTATATCAAAAATTTGCAGTGTGATGTAACTGAAATAATACATTGAAGAATTGATTGTCTGTTAAGCCTTTCATCTGTTATGTTACAATATTTCAATGTTACATGTATTCTTCTTAACTACATACTGTAATTGAAGCTTTTAAACATCAATTGGGCCCACACAAAACCAAATCCCTGTCAGGTAATGACCAGCATGTGTAAAACATACTGGCTGGTATTCCAAAGTAATTCATTACAGCCAATTAACCAGTGCCCTTATGGATCAGTTTGGTAGTTTTTCAGAAAATGTATGCTGAACCACTGCCCATTCCTGCTGTGACCTGATCGTAAACGTGCTTCCGGTGGGGAAACTCTTAGCAGACTCTTAAGATAAACTGAGGGCTCGATGCTCATTTTAAATTTGAATATTACTGAGCGAGATTTGTCACTGAGACATATGAGGAGATTTTAGGTGTGGTGACCAAAACCTTGGTTTAAGGACGTAGGTTTTAAGGAGTGCCAGAAATAGAGTGGTGACATGGTTAATGGAGAGAATTTCAGAGCTTAGGTCCTTGGCAGCGAAAAGCATGGTGCTCAATGGTAAAGTGGTTAAAATGAAGATGTGCAGGAGGTTAGAATTGGAGGAATGCAGAGGTCTTGAAGGGTTGTACAGCTGGTGAAAGTTACAAAGGTAGGCAGGGGCAAAGCCATGGCCTGATCTAAAAATATCAATGTGTGTTTTAAAATCAATACTACGTGGAATGCAGTCAATATGGGTCAGTGTGCACAGATGTGTTGGGTGAACAGAACCTGCTGTGAATTATGAAATAGCCAGAGAAGTTTTAGATGAACTCAAGTTTATATAAGATAAAATATGAGAGACCATCCAGAAGAACATTGGGATTGTCAAGTTTAAAATGTGTGTTTTACTTCATCAATTTATGAGGTACGTTAATTGAAAAAGCATGCTGCAAAGAAGTAAAAGGCTGCCAACAAAGATGATTTGCCTCAAGACAGTGAATAAAAGGACCATATGACGTAAGAATAGAAGTTTTGTTTCCCTATTCAGGAATAATTCATAGCCTGTTATTTGCGCAGACCTCACTCCCAAAAACTAGCTGAAACACCACTTCCAGCTGATCTTGAAGATTGTTGCAGAGTGAAAATATTGAGCTTGATTGTGTATTTTGTCATATTTACACAGTAAGTTAATCAGTCACGTATATTATTCATGTCACAATAATCACCACAATACAAACACATTTTGACACTTCACCAATTGTGCTTAGTTATTCGCTTATTTCAAACATCCATATTGGAGTTATTTTTCACCATGTTTATGCTCCGTTCTTCTCCTTTTGTTGACTTTCTTCCACTCCTTTGGGCTGGTCAGTGGGGCATGGAGCATTACAGCTTCAAAACGCTCTCAAACCTCTATTTCTGTACCAAGCTTCCTCATTGAACATATGCTTAAGACAACATTTCACTTATTGTTTAAATTCACTCAACAACTTAGCAAATATTTGATTATTGCAGTAGTTGTACCAGGTTAAATAACTCCAATGTAAACACCTTTCTAATAGAATTTTGTGTTCGATAAAAGAATTTGCTTCAATGCTGCACATGATCATAAAAATTGCAAATACGGAACACAGTTTAAGTACAGTCACTATTGTTCCAATATGGAAGCCATTTTGTACGCAGCAGATTCCAATTGAAAAACATGAAATTATTAACCAGTTAGTCTGCAGTTGGACACCGAGCACTGATAATTAATGTTACATTTTTGATGATCTATTAAAATATGACTTTTGTTCTTGAACATATAATTTTCAAGTCAAGAGACAAAAGGTAGAAACGCTAACTATTTTTTGAATATTTCCAGCATTCTGTTTACATTTCAGGCGCACTTACAGTATTTTGCTTTTGATTTTCATTTTATTTCACTGAATATTTAAACTTGTAAACTGGGTTGTTTCAGGGATTCTAACTACAACTCATGCTTGCTAGTTTAAATGATACTAGCTAACTATCAGTACTAAACAGGCTGCAATGTTGGACAACCAGGCCAGAATGTGGTGTGACTGTTGCCTTCTCCCTTCCTCCTACTTCTTCAACTCTTTGCTGTTCATCATACCGCTGATGGGAAGAGCTGTACCTTTATGATTCACAAGAATAGTTTTGAGACACGAGCCTTTGATGCATAGATAGAATGGCAAAGCTATGAAGCTTCTCATTAATATAGTGTTTATAGTATAGTTCACATAGGAGACTGAGGTACAATTTCCTGACAGGGAGTGGCTGATCTCTGTGTGATGGGTTGTGTGAGACAGCTCTTGTGGCACAGTATTAATGTCCTTATCTCAAGTTTTACCACAGGGTAAGCAGACAAGGTCTTTTCCCTGAGATGGGGGAGTCCAGAACTAGACGGCATAGGTTTAGGGTGAGAGGTGAAAGATATAAAAGGGACCAAAGGGGCAACTTTTTCATGCAAAGAGTGGTGCGTGTATGGAATGAGCTGCCAGAGGAAGTGGTGGAGGCAGGTACAACATTTAAAAGGCATCTGGATGCGGCATATGAATAGGAAGGGTTTAGAGGGATATGGGCCGGGTGCTGGCAAATGGGACTAGATTAGGTTAGAATAACTGGTCAGCAAGGACAAGTTGAACCTAAGGGTCTGTTTCCATGCTGTACATCTCAAAGACTCTATGACTATGAGATGTGTAATAATACCTCTGAACATATTTCTTAAGAAATATCTAGAATGGCAAAATGGGGCTGTTCTCTTACAAAGGGGATTTGCTCAAAAGCATTAGAGGTCTGGACAGAAGCTGGCAAAAGAACCAGAGGTGATATGAGGGAAAATATTTATGTAGCTGGTAGTTAGGGTTTGGAATGGTTTTGTCTGAGAGAGTGGAAAATTCAAAGGGGAATAGGATAATTACCTTGAGAAAAACCGTTTTAAGGCTAACGAGAAAGAGCACAGGCTAGCTAAATAGTTCTTATCAAGCCCTGATACAGACGTTTTTGAAAAATTTCATTCAAAGGATATAGGCGTTACTGACTAAATCAGAAAATTACTGCCTTTTCGTAATGGTCTTTAAGAAGGTAGCACATAGCTGCTTTCTTAAACTACTGCAGTCATAGAGTTATAGAGCACAAAACAAATCCTTCAGTCCAACTCACCCATGCCAACCTGGTTTCCCAAATTTTAAATTAGTCCCATTTGCCTGCATTTGGCTCTAAATCTTTCCTATTCATGTACCTGTCCAAATGTCTGTGAAATGTTGTAACTGTACCTGCATCTACCACTTCCTCTGGCAATTCATTCCACAAATGAACCAATCTCAGGTCCCTTTTAAATCTGTCTCCTCTCACCTTAAAATTATGTTCTCTAGTTTTGAGCTCCCCTACCCCAGGGAACAGACCTTTGCTATTCTCCTTATCTATGTCCCTCATGATTTTATAAACTGCTATCAGGTCACCCTTCAACCTCCTACCTTTCAGCCTTCAGTGAAAAATGTCCCAACCTATCCAGCCTCCTTTCATAATTCAAACCTTCCAAACCCACTAACATACTTGTAAATCTCTTCAGCACACTTTCCAATTTAATAATATCCTTCCTATAACAGGGTGACCAGACTGTACAAAGTACTCGCAAAGTGGCCTCACTACTTTCCTGTACAACAGCAACATGATGTCCCAACTCCGATACTCAATGCTCTGAGCAATGAAGGCAAGCATGCCAAATGCCTTCTTCACCACCCTGCCTACCTGTGATACAACTTTCAAGGAACTACGTACCCGAACCCCTAGGTCTATCATCTTGACAACACTTCCTGGGGCCCTACCATTAGCAGTGTAACCCCTACCTTGTTGATATTACTAAAAGGAAACTCCTTGCATTTATCAAAACTAAGCTCCATCTGCCAATCATCAGCCCATTGGCCCAATTGATCAAAATCCTTTTATATTCTTAGATGCATTCTTCACTGTCTATTATACCACCAATTTTGGTGCCATCTACAAACTTAAGTGTTGATAAACCCACATTGCTGTTAGAGAACAGGTTTGACCCAGTGATATTGCAAGAACATTAATATAGTTTCAAGTCAGGACGGTGTGTGGCTTGGCAGAGAACATTTAGGAGCTGGTTTTTTCATACATCTGCTGACTTTGTTCTTCTAGAGTCATAGAGTCATAGAGACGTACAGCATGGAAACAGACCCTTCGGTCCAACCCGTCCATGCCGATCAGATATCCCAACCCAATTTAGTCCCACCTGCCATCACTCGGCCCATATCCCTCCAAACCCTTCCTATTCATATACCCATCCAAATGCCTCTTAAATGTTGCAATTGTACCAGCCTCCACCACATCTTCTGGCAGTTCATTCCATACACGTACCACCCTCTGTGTGAAAACATTGCCCCTTAGGTCTCTTTTATATCTTTCCCCTCTCACCCTAAACCTATGCCCTCTAGTTCTGGACTCACCGACCACAGGGGAAAAGACTTTGCCTATTTATCCTATCCATGCCCCTCAAAATTTTGTAAACCTTTATAAGGTCATCCCTTAGCCTCTGACGCTTCAGGGAAAACAGCCCCAGCCTGTTCAGCCTCTCCCTATAGCTCAAATCCTCCAACTCTGGCAACATCCTTGTAAATCTTTTCTGAACCCTTTCAAGCTTCACAATATCTTTCCGATAGGAAGGAGACCAGAATTGCACGCAATATTCCAACAGTGGCCTAACCAATGTCCTGTACAGCCGCAACATGACCTCCCAACTCCTGTACTCAATACTCTGACCAATAAAGGAAAGCATACCAAATACCTTCTTCACTATCCTATCTACCTGTGACTCCACTTTCAAGGAGCTATGAACTGCACTCCAAGGTCTCTTTGTTCAGCAATACTCCCTAGGACCTTACCATTAAATGTATAAGTCTTGCTAAGATTTGCTTTCCCAAAATGCAGCACCTCGCATTTATCTGAATTAAACTAATGTTAAGCCCCAGTTGATATTATTCAGCGATGGCAATTCTATTGAACATCAAAGGCCAAGAACGGTACCCTTATGAATTAGTTCGTACAGATTGTAATTTTTGAAGATGCTGTCAGAGAAGTCCAAAACATTACTGCAGTGCACCTTCCAATGTCGCATGGTGAAAGGATGAATGTTGAAGGTGGGCTGCTTTGTTATGTATATTACTGAGCTTCTTGAACATTGTTGGATCTGCATCCATCCAAGCAAGTGGAGAATATTCCATCACACTCATGACTTGTGCCTTCTAAACAGTGGCCAGCCTTTGAGGAGGTTTTGCTATGGAATTTCCCTCTGATTTGCTCTTTTTTTTTTAAGATTACTTACAGCGTGGAAACAGACCCTTCGGCCCAACAAGTCCACACCAACCCGCCGAAGCCACAGTCGCCACAGTATTTATATGGCTCA
Organism: Chiloscyllium plagiosum; assembly: GCF_004010195.1. Taxonomy (NCBI): domain Eukaryota; kingdom Metazoa; phylum Chordata; class Chondrichthyes; order Orectolobiformes; family Hemiscylliidae; genus Chiloscyllium; species Chiloscyllium plagiosum. The sequence goes on along the minus strand of NC_057733.1, from coordinate 35,506,764 downwards.
TCCAGTTCTGTTTCTGGTCAATGTTAAGTCCCAGTTGATATTATTCAGCGATGACAAACCTATTGACCATCAAAGGCCAAGAACAGTACCCCCATGAACTTTTGCAGTGCTTTCCTGGGACTGATATGATTGAATTCCAACAATCACAACCACCTTCCTTTGTGCTAGGTAGGACTCAAACCAACATAGAGTTTTCCTGTGATTCCCATTGAATCAAACTTTTTAGGGCTCCTTGATATGATAATTGGTTTAACAATACCTTGATGTCACCTCATTTCTGCATTTCAGTTCTTTTGTCCATGAGGTCAGGAGTTGAGTAGCCCTGGCAGAATTCAAACTGACCATCAGTGAGCACTCGTATCATCAATAGTCACAGGTGAGGTGCCGGAAGACTGGAGGGTTGGGTAACGTGGTGCCACTATTTAAGAAAGGTGGTGAGGAAAAGCCAGGGAACTACAGACCGGTGAGTCTGACACTGGTGGTGGGCAAGCCTTTGGAGGGGATCCTGAGGGACAGGACTTACATGTATTTGGAAAGGCAAGGACTGATTAGGGATAGTCAATATGACTTTGTGCGTGGGAAATAATATCTCTCAAACTTGATTGAGTTTTTTAAAGATGTAACAAAGAGGATTGATAAGGGCAGAGCGGTAGATGTAATCTACATGAACTTCAGTAAGGAACTTAACAAGGTTCCTCATGGGAGAATGGTTAACAAGGTTAGATCTCATGGAATACAGGGAGAACTAGCCATTTGGATACAGAACTGGCTCGAAGGTGGAAGACAGAGTGATGGTGTGGAGGGTTGTTTTTCAGACTGGACGTCTGTGACTAGTGGTGTGCGCAAGGATCAGTGCTGGGTCCTCTACTTTTTGTCATTTATATAAATGACTTGGATGTAAACATAGAAGGTATAGTTAGTAAGTTTGCAGATGACACTAAAAATTGGAAGTGTGGTGGACAGCAAAGAAGGTTACCTCAGATTACATAGGGATTTTGATCAGATGGGTCAATGGTCTGAGGTGCGGCAGATGGAGTTTAATTTAGATAAATGTGAGGTGCTGCATTTTGGAAAAGCAGATCAGAGCAGGACTTATACACTTAATGATAAGATTCTGGGGAGTGTTGCTGAACAAAGAGACCTTGGAGAGCAGTTCATAATTCCTTGAAAGTAGAGTCACGGGCAGATAGGATAGTGAAGAAGGCATTTGGTATGCTTTTCTTTATTGGTCAGAGCATTGAGTATAGGAGTTGGGAGGTCATGTAGCGGCTGTACAGGACATTGATTTGGCCACTTTTGGAATATTGTGTGCAATTCTGGTCTCCTTCCTATTGGAAGGATGTTGTGAAACTTGAAAGGGTTCAGAAAAGATTTTTTAGATTAGGTTCCCCACAGTATGGAAACAGGCCCAACAAGTCCACACTGACCCTCTGAAGAGTAACTCATCCCCCTACACTAGATTTATCCCTGACTAATGCACCTAACACTATGGGCAATTGTAGCATGGCAAATTCACCTGCCCTGTACATCTTTGGATTTTGGGAGGAAACAGGCAAACTCCACAATGATAGTTGCCCGAGGTGGGAATCAAACCTGGGTCCCTGGTACCGTAAGGCAGCAGTGCTAACCACTGAGCCACCATGCTGTTTACAAGGATGTTAAAAATCACACAACACCAAGTTATAGTCCAACAGGTTTATTTGGAATGCGGCTTCTTCATCAGGTGGTTGTGGAGTATAAGATCGTAAGACACAAAATTTGTAGCAAAAGTTGACAGTATGATGCAATAGAAATTATATGTTGAAAAAGACCTGGATTGTTTGTTAAGTCCCTCATCTTTTAGAATGACCATGGTGGTTTCAGTTCTTTCATATGTAAATCCCAGAACCTTTTTTAAAGTTACATCCTCAACTGAACTTTAGCAATAGGTGCAATGACAGCCCAGATAATGCATTGAAGGTGTGAGGTGCCCTCTGAGGCTGTCTGTGCCCCAATGTTCAGAATTATTCTATTTCTAAAAAAGGGATTTACAGAATCTTACATGGATTTGTGCAGTTTTTGAGCAAAATAAAATGTAATTCTGTAAGTACAAATTCACCCCACAAACATATGCGTGTGTGTGTGTTGGGGATGGGGGGTTTATGAGTGTCCGTGAGAGAGCATGTGTATGCATATGCCTATGTGTGTGGGTGTGAGTGTAAAAGGACATAAGTCTGTGAGAGGGTGCGTGTGTGGGTGTGAGTGTATGAGAGAGGGTCTGCGAGAGTGTATGGGTCTGTAGGAGTGTGTGTGAGTGAGAGTGAGAGAGTGAGAGAGAGTCTTCATGGATGGCTATCAGCTTCCGCTCTGCCACTTTGCGGTGTTGCCTCTCCTGAAGTTCACCTTGGCGGACAGTCACTGTAATTGTACCAGCATCTGGATGGGTATACAAATGGGAAGTGTTTAGAGAGATATGGGCCAAGTGCTGGCAAATGGGACTAGATTAAGAGATATAGTCAGCATGGACAAGTTGGAATGATGAGTCTGTTTCTGTGCTGTACATTTCTATGACTCTATTATATTGCTGAACAATTGCCACTTCACAACATAATCTAAGATCCCTTCTACCATTTTGCTAATGATTGAGAGTAGGTTGCAAGGGTGGTAATTGTTGGGTTGGATTTGTCTTAGTTTTGTGACAGAGTGTAACCTGGCAACTTTTCACATTGTGATTTGTGAACTCATTGCAAACTAGATTAGTTAACTCACCACAATTTCTGCCGCAATTGAGATCATGCTAATATTTTTGTAAAGGCATACACTGCAGATGTTGGAGATTCGGAAATAAAACAGGAAGTATGATATATTGGAATCAATGCACTAACTTTGCCTGTCTCTCCACAGATGCAGCTAGACCAAAATGGCAGAAGCTCCTGCTTGTTCGCTGCTTTCTTCCGTCCATTTCTCTTTCTTTTCTCTTCAGTTCTCGCTTTTCTTTTGTCTTTGGGGAGCCTGGCTGTGGCAGAACCAGCAGCATTGGCGATGGCTGCGAGTGTCGGCCTAGTGGTGAGAGATGGCACCATAGCATGCTGACTTGAGGTGGTGGAAGCTCTGATGTTAGCGATGGTTCAAAGGGTTACACTCTTGAACTTGTTCAAAAAGGTTGTGCACTCTAATGCTTCAACTGAATCCAAGATGTTGGCGGTATCAGCAAGGTGGACCCAGCAGTGAGTGGAGGCACCTGAGTGTGGCAGCTCTGATGCTGGCAGCAGTGAGCTGCAGTACTCGAGGTGGTGGCACTGGCTGAGCAGTGAAGTGTCAGTTTTAGTGGTGGTGACACAGTGGCGTTAGGCACATTGGTGAGCCTGGCTCAAGACTCATGACAGTGGCAAAGGTGATCGGGCTATTTTCTTTTCCTTTTGTTTTTGTTTCTTTAACTTCAGCTCTTGGTTTTTAATCTAACCATTGTATTCTAAGGTGACGCTACAGACAGGCTACTCTGTACACTTTTCACTGTACTCCTGTAATCTTGTAATCGGGTAAAAGATAAAATCTAATCTAATCTAATAGATGTCAGTGTTATATCTGTACTGGAACAGCTTAACTAAGGATGCAAATCTCAATACCGTCATGGTGACAGATCAGAACCGTGAAGTACTATGAATACTTAATGTTAATTCCAAAACGTGTTTTAGAAAGTGGACTGCTACTGACATAAAGTATGATATAAATTCAGTGCTATCTGGCAAATTCCTGTGTGGGACCATTGGAGTGATACACCTTTACAATGTTGGGGAAACTTCAAACAGAGAAAGATGCAACAGGAATAAATATGGAGGGGGTTGACTCTCTCAGCAGAAAGCCACTTCTTGCAGACTTTTTATTTGTAATTTTTCCCTTCAAGGATATACAAAAAAAATGGGTTCAAAAAGAAATGCAATCCTGGTCTATGGGTACTCGTGGGATGAAAGTATGCTGGCCTGAGCACTAGTGTTCTATGAAGGTCACAGTTGAAAACCCACTGACTAGTCACTCCTGTATTGCACCCCTACTTTGAGTACTAGAAATCAGCTAGCTAGCAAGCCAGTCTAAAGGACAACATAAGGGCTGTCCGCTTTGACTGCTACTAGCTAACTATTGGAAAAAGTAAATATGACAAAAGAGTTTCAACTAATTGCAAATCCAAGAATTCTGAAATTGGCTGTTAAACTACCAATGTTTCACTATCTATCCTAATGAACCACCTAGAGAGACAGATCAGTGTATCATTTAAGTTTATCATTTTTTGGATTCATTTCTTATCCCTATCTGTCTGTGCATATGTGTGTTGTGTGTGTGTGTTGCATTATTAGTTCTTCTAGTGTTTTGCAAACAATAAACATTTTTAAAATTGGCTCCTCTTAGAACATAAATTATTTTGCTGTGGGAGAAGTACATTCACAAAGGATGGATCTTTTTGAAAATTAACCTTGTTGCAACCAGCCAAGGGGTTGGGTGACTAAGAAAGGGAGTCAGTTCACCCCTCCTCACCCAGGACTTCAATAATTTGGAGTATCCGTCTGAAACTACAATACCTTGGGAAACTTGCCCGGGGCCTGGTTGTAATAGTGCTGTCAGGATCCACAGGCTTTGCAGCATCCAGTGCGTTCAGCAATTAGATGACCTGATGGAGAGTGAATCATCGGTGGGAACCTCAGGACGAGTCTGGGTTGGATCAGATACTTGATGCTTGTAGCTAAAAATGGATGCAAATATATTAACCCCGCTTTTTGCACAGATGTGCTGGGCTCCTCATTGAGGATAGGAATATTTATGGAACCTCCAACCCATCCTCCAGTGAGATGTTTATTTGTCCATCACCATTTACAACTTGACGTAGTAGAACTTGAGAGCGTAGATCTGATTCATTGGTTTTGGGATCACTTAGCCCTGTCTATTGCATACTTCCACTGTTTTTTCACAAAAGTAGACCTGGATTGTGGCTTTACCATGTTGACATTTCATTCTTAGATAAACTTGATACTGCTCCTAGCATGTCATCTGAACCAGGTTTGATCTCTTGACCTGATGTTAATGTATGAGTATGGGTTGTGATGTGCCATGAGGTTGCAGATTTTGATGGAATACTGTCCTGCTGCTGATGGCCCATAGCTCCTCATGGATGCCCAGCTTTGAGTTGCTAGGTCTGTTTGAAGTCTGCCCCATTTCTGATGGTGGTATTATCATACACGATGAAGGGTAGCCTCAATATGAAGACAGGATTAAGTCTCCACAATGACTGTGTAGTATTCAATCGCACTGATATAGTTATAGACTGTAGCTGCTGCAGATAGATTGTCGAGAGTGAGATGAAGCAAGCTTTTGTTCTTGTTGTTTCCCTCACCACCTTATTCAGAACCAGTCCAGTACTTGTCCTTTAGGACTCAGCCAGGTGGTCTGAAGTGTTGCTATCGAGCCAATACCAAGAAAATAAAGGCATACATTGCTCAGCATTGACATTCCACACCTTGCATTGTGCAACATTTCAGGAGAGAGAAAATAATTTGAAATGAAATCTATCTTGGAATGTCAATTGATGAATAACTATTGATTATTCTGTGTAAATAATAAAAAAATGTAATATTTGTTCATGAACATGTTCACTGAAAAGTGATACATTCTGTCACATTAGTTGACAGAAATTCACAGCTGAAATTGTAGAATTAACCAGAAGGACACTTGATTCCCCAGAACATCTAGGCAAATCCTTGGAATTGTGTAAAACTATCAAAGGCCAACATAACAGCCTTTGTACTTCATTGAGACATTTTGACAATGGTTCTAAAAATACATGTCTCTACATCCACAAGCTTCATTACTTTAGTTTTTCTCACTTTTCTCACTGATTTTTTCCAGCATCTATAGAATTAACAGTATATACAACAAATCAGTGCCAGCAATGTTAATCAGGTGTAGGTTTGTGCTTTCCCTCTCTGTAGTCCGGACACATTGAAGCTAACTGCACTTCCCTATCAAGATTGCTTCCACTAGGATAAGCTAAAAGGAGAGGGCAGGGAACATGTTAGCATTACTGATCTGTGTGGTTGAGCACAAAATTAACTGATTGAATTATCCATTCAGTCAGTGAATGAGTCGAGTTTAAAGAATTTATTAATGCTTCCTTACATGAGGGGTACACAAAGTACCAGACAACACAAACTAAAATTGTCTTTCGTACAACTGACCTAAAATGTAAGGAAGGAGAGTTACCCTGTGTTTCAGTTACTGTCATGAACTAGTGACCTCTGCTAGACAATGTTCTCCATGCTCAAAGCCCTGGTGTAACCTGCTCACGTAATGAATGGTCACTCAGACAAGGTGGTGTTGGTATCCATATAGGCATACACCTACAAAAAGGAATGAGAAATTGGAAATAAAACTCATAATATATACAACATGATGACCTTCTGATGCACCAGAATCTGATCTGACACTGGATCTCAGGTTGGCCTTGTTGAAGCCCAAACACTCCTGGTATTTCCCTACTTTACAGGACTTTTTTTGGTTTTGTCTTAAATTATGGGAAATGAAAACAGAAAATACTGGAAACACATGTCCCATCTGAAATATTTACTCTCTCTTGCTCCATGGATGCTATCTGACTTGTTTCCAGTAGATTTTCTTTGCATTTTAGATTTTCAGTAATAGTTGGGGATTTATAATTTAAATTATGCAGAAAGGTTGAAGAAACTGATATCAAGCGGATCGTCTCTGAATCCTGTAACTCACATCGATGGAGTAAAAATGAGGTGATCTGTAAATAACAAATGTTGGAGATCGCAGCGGGTCAGGCTGCATCCATGGAGAGAAAGCAAGCTAATGTTTTTAATCTAGATGACTCTTCAGCAGAGCTGACATGAAACTCTGATGAAGAGTCATCTAGAGTGAAAACATTAGCTTGCTTTTTCACCATCGATGCTGCCTGACCTGCTGTGGTCTCCATGTTGCAGTTAACAATGGAATAATTACTGGTGTCCACAAATGGAAGTAATGAATATACGTCAGGTACTGACTTCACAAAGCAGGTCACTTTGTAGGCTACTCTGGTATATTTTTATTGACACTTCAGGAACACATATGGACATGATCTCTCTTTGTTCAAAATTCCTGAATGCAGGACAATTGTTATTTTATTTTCTTACCTCCTAAAGTATGCTGTCTCTGGCAAGAATTCTATAGGCACTGACAGGCCTCGGCATTTTCCTCAAGTTGCATCGTACATTTAACATAGTGAGAGTTGGAAGGTATTGCAAATGTGTGGATCTACTTGAGGCAGCTTAAACTGCAGCACACATGTTATCTTCTGGTTCATAATTGCCAATAGATACCTATGTATGAAAAACAGATTGCTTCTGTACATTGAAATAAGTAATTATTTATTCTGTGTAGCTGCACAGCTGAGATGGTATCTTAGCCTTTTCTAAGAGTCAGGCCCTGAAAATCTGTGGCTGCTCCAGCATACATTTATTTTAACTTCAGTTCGGCGCCAGTCTGGTACCTCATACCTGGATCATAGCCTTGTGCTGAATGTCCTCAATAACTTTTGGGGCACAGAGCATTTAGCTTCTATTAACAATCATCAGTTTGTGGGAAGGGGTGAGGAGAGGAAAACATGGTTGTCTCTAAATCTGAGTTTCTACATCCTAAGCTCCCAATAGAACACAGAACAGTGGTCAGCAGAAATTACATCTGATCAGACCAGGTTATCAATAGGAATTGATATGGGCTCTACTGAGAGGTCGGTTTAACTGGGAGTATATTAGAATAAATGTCCCAACAAGGTTTTTTGAACACAAGTTTTTAAGTTGGGACAAGGTAGTTACCACTGATAAATTGGCAGTAGTATGGTCACCTTCCATAACCATGCTAAACAAGACGTCCACACCTTCATGTGAGAAAGTCTGTCATGCTTAGCACTGAATGCCAGCTGGGCACTTATCTTGGGATATGCTCATCCCAGGTGGATTTTCAAGCCACTGTGACTAACTGAATGTTGTAGGAGCTACACTATTAAACAGTGTACATTCCTTATACCCATTGATAAAATCCAAAGACAATTCTGTATTGCAAGTGAGGCATTATCCTTGTAGAAAGATTTCCTGATCACCAACAAACTAGAATCTGCAAAGGGCTCCAGTTCAGAAATCCATTCTTGAATTCAGAGTGTGTCTTGGAGAGGTACAGCATGAAAACAGACCCTTGGGTCCAACTCGTCCATGCCGACCAGATATCCTAATCTAATCTAGTCCCATTTGCAGTATTTGGTCCATATTCTTCTAAACCCTTCCTATTCATGTACCCATCCAGATGCTTCTTAAATGCTGTAATTGTACCAGCCTTCACCACTTCCTCTGGCAGCCCATTCCATAAAAACACCACCTTTGCATGAAAAAGTTGCCCCTTAGAGCTCTTTTAAATTTTTCCCCTCTCACCTTAAACCTATGCCCTCTACTTCTGGACTCCCCACTAAGGGAAAAGACTTGGTCTATTTATCCTATCTATGCCCCTCATAAACCTCAATAAGGCCACCTCTCAACTTCCGCTCTAAGGAAAACAGACCCAGCCTAATCAGCCTTTCCTTATAGTTCAAATCCTCCAACCCTGGCAACATCTTTATAAATCTTTTCTGAACCCTTTCACATTTCACAACATTCTTACATTGGGAGGAGGCCAGAATTGCACACAATATTCCAAAGGTAGCCTGACCAATATCCTATACAGCGCAACATGATCTCTCAACTCCTATATTCAATGCTCTGACCAATAAAGGAAAGCATACCAAACGCCTTCTTCACTATCCTATCGACCTGCGACTGTACTTTCAAGGAACAATGAACCCGCACCCCAAGACCTCTTTGTTCAGCAACACTCCCTAGAGTCTTACCATTAAGTGTATAAGTTCTATTATATCTGCTTTTCCAAAATGCAGCACCTTGCATTTATCTAAATTAAATTCCATCTACCACACCTCAGTCCATTGGCCCATCTGATCAAGATCCCGTTGTACTCTTAAGTAACCTTCTTCGCTGTCTACTACACCTCCAATTTTGGCATCATCTGCAAATTTACGAACTACACCGCCTACGTTCATATCCAAATCATTTAAATAAATGATGAAAAATAGTGGACCCAGCACGGATTCTTGTGGCACCCCACTGGTCACAGACCTCCAGGCTGAAAAGCAATCCTCCCTCACCAGCCTCTGTCTTCTACCTTCGAGCCACATCTGTATCCAAATGGCTACTTCTCCCTGTATTCCATGAGATCTAACCCTGCTAACCAGTCTCCCATGGGGAACCTTGTTGAACGCCTTACTGAAGTCCACATAGATCACATCCACCACTCTGCCCTCATTGTTCCTCTTTGTTACTTCTTCCAAAATCTAAAATCAAGCTCTTGAGACATAATTTCCCACGTACAAATCCATGCTGACTATCCCTAAACAGTCCTTGCTTTTCCAAATATATGTAAATCCTGTCCCTCATGATTCCCTCCAACAACTTACCCACCATCAACTTCAGGCTCGTTGGTCTATAGTTCCCTGGCTTTTCCTTTCTTAAATATCTCAGTAGGAGGCCCAGCAATCACTTCCCTAACTTCCCACAGAGTTCTGGGGGTACACCTGATCAGGTCCTGGGGATTTATCCACTTTTATGCATTTCAAGACATCCAGGACCTGCTCCTCTATAATATGGACATTTTTCAAGATGTCACCATCAATTTCCTCACATCTTCCATGTCCTTCTCCACAGTAAACACTAATGCAAAATACTCATTTAGCATCTCCCCCATCTCCACAACTGCCTTGCTGATCTTTGAGGGGCCCTATTCTCTCCCCAGTTACCCTTTTGTCCTTAATGTACTTATAAAAACCTTTTGGTTCCTGGATGTAGGTTTGCTCGCTGAGCTGGAAGGTTCATTTCCAGACTTTTCATCAACCTACTAGGTAACATCTTCAGTGGGCCTCTGGAAATGAACCTTCTAGCTCAGCGAGCAAACCTACATCCAGAACCTCAACCTGAGCTACAAATCCTCTCAAAACTCACTTTTGGATCCTCCTTAATTCTATTTGCCAAAGCTACCTCATGTCCCCTTTAGGCTCTCCTGATTTCCCTCTTAAGTATACTCCTACTGCCTTTATAGGCTTCTAAGGATTCTCTCGATCTCTCCTGTCTATGCCTGGTATATGCTTCCTTCCTTTTCTTAACCATTTTTCCAGTCATCTATTTTTCCAGTCATCCAGCATTCCCCACACCTATCACCCTTTCCTTTCACCCGAACAGGAACATAATTATCTCTGGACTTGCGTTATCTCATTTCTGAAGGCTTCCCATTTTCCAGCTGTCCTGCAAACATCTACCACCCCCCCCAGTCAGCTTTTGAAAGTTTTTGCCTAATACTGTCAAAATTAGCCCTCCTCCAATTTAGAACTTTCACTTTTAGATCCAGTCTATCCTTTTCCATCACTATTTCAAATTTAATAGAATTATGTTCACAGGCCCCAAAGTGCTCCCCCACTGACATCTCAGTCACCTCCCCTGCCTTATTTACCAAGAGTAGGCCAAGTTTTGCATCTTTTCTAGTAGGTACATCTACATACTGAATCTGAAAATTTTCTTGTACACACTTAACAAATTGCTCTCCATCTAAACCCTTAACACTACGGCAGTCGCAGTTCACATTTGGACAGTTAAAATCCCCTACCATAACCACCCTATTATTCTTACAGATAACTGAAATCTGCTTACAAATTTGTTCTTCAATTTCCCGCTACTATTAGGGGGTCTATAATACAATCCCAATAAGGTGATCATCCTTTCTTATTTCTCAGTTCCACCTAAATAACTTCCCTTGTTGTTTTCCCAGGAATATCCTCCCTAAGTACAGCAGTAATACTATCCCTTATCAAAAATGCCACTCCCCCTCCCTTGCCCCCCTTTCTATCTTTCGTAAAGCATTTGTATCCTGGAACATTAAGTTACCAGTCCTGTCCATCCCTGAGCCACATTTCTGTAAATGCTATGATATCCCAGTCCCATGTTCCTAACCATACACATAAAAGACTCTGTAATGTGAGTTTGTATTACATACATGTAGAATTTATTTCAGCTGATATTATCAGTCCAGAAAATGTTGTTTATGCGAGCACTGAAGCAGGGAGTCTGACAACGAAATAATTAAAAGACTTCAGCTTTAAAGTACAAAAGTTGAGGATTTGGGTATTGATGGTGAAGAGATAAGAGGGGGCAGTGGAAGTCTTGGTGATAGATTAGAAATGTAAGAGAAACTCAGATGCTTACAGTACAGGAGGGCATTTGGCCCACTGCATCAGTGCCAGGCAAAGATCTGACGACATTAAAGTTATTTTCCAGTGTCTGGCCCATAATTCTAGATGCTATGGCAACACAAGTAAGTATCTAACGCCACTTAAATGTTGCAATATTTTCTGCTTTAACTGCCCTTCTGGCAGTGAGTTCCAGACTCCCACCACCCACAGCACAAACAAATTCTCCTCCATTCTCCACTTAGCCTTCAACCTTATCCCTTCATTAATGCCTGCTGGTTATTGAACTCTCTAAGTGCCCTCCTATCCATTCTAACTATGCCTTTCATAATCTTATACATCTCTAACAAGCCCCCTCTCAATCTTTGCTGCTTCAAGGAAAACAACCTCAACCTAAATGATCTTTCTTCATAGCTCAGACCTCCAGCTCAGGCAGCATCCTGGTAAATCTTCTCTGCATCCTCTCTAGCATAATTACATCCTTTATATAATATGATGAGAACTGTATGCAGTATTTTAGTTGTTTTGCTCTTGTATTCTATGCCTTGGCTAATAAAGACAAATATCCCATGTGCCCTTTTAATCACCTCATCTACCTGCCCTTCCACCTTCAGGGGTCGGTGGATATACACACAGTGCTCTGGTCTTCAGTACTTTTCCGGGTCCTACATTCATAGTTTAATCCCTTGCCTTGTTAGCTCTCCTCAACTAAATTACCTTACACTTTTCCAGGTTGAATTCCATTTGCCACTGCTCTGTCCAGCCGATAAGTCCGTTTATATCATCCTGCAGTTTGTAGCTGTTCTGCTCAGTATTTAACACACTACTAACTTACATGCCACGAGCAAACATCTTTATCATATCCTGTACATTTAAGTCCAAATCACTGATGTACTCCACAAAAAGAGAAGGGCCCATCTCCAAGCCCCACAGAATCCCACTGGAAACAAACTTCTAATCATTGTAGCATCTCTTAACTATCACCCTCTGCTTTCTCCCCATTATGGATCCAGTGCATCATTTTGCCTTGGATTCACAGCTTGCAGAAGTATATTGCGATATTTGCACAGTTTGCCTGTCTCCTCTCCCTCTTCTGGATTATTGTTACACGTCTGGTCACTACCTACTGGCTCAATTATACGGAACATAATAATATTATCAAGCTATTTGATTACAGACAACATGAATATAAAGCCAAATCTAAGGAGGGGCTACTGGGCAGCAATCGTTACCATATAAAACCAGCAAATTCACCAGAAACCTGCAATTACACATGGGTCTTTCATGGTTTAGTATTACAACTAGCACTATTATTATCCACTTAGCAATGGAGATGGTTATTATTTCTATTGTACCAATAGGTTGTTTGCAGACAGAGGTTTGGTTCGAGTCTTTTTAATTCTGCAATATTAATGAGGAACAGTAAATTGTGTGATAGAATGTGAGGGTAATGACTGTGAACAAGCTAATGAGTAGAAAAAGAGAGAAAAGAGGAAAATAATAAATGAAAGTGATAAAGATTTACAGAACTAAGAACATAAAATGCCAGATAACAGAAGGGAGGCCAGATGTAACCATAAAAAGTCACCAAATTGGTACAGTGTTCATATGTTTCAACACTTTTGGTAAAATCGAAACTAAGACACACTTAGCTCTTTTATGGAGAGCTTATTAAATTTGCCAACCTTACCCCTCATCCAGCACTCAGTGTGATAGCTGTTCCTCATTTATATGTACTCAGACAATTGATAGCCACTACCATATTTTCATAATCTTAAATAAAGACACTAATAAACGTAACAATACTATTAATTAGGCATTAACGTGGGGTACTAGGGTAGGAAAGTTAAAAAAAAACTGAATGTATAAAAAGCGTGCGAGCAAGTGTGAACATCAAAATGAAAGTAAAGTGAAAAAAAGAATATTCTGGGGTATTATATCTGCATAAAAAGTCTTTATAGATACCCAAGCAACAACAATTTTTCATTTTGATTCACATTTGTCCTCACAGAGATGTACAGCATGGAAACAGACCCTTCGGTTCAACTTGTCCATGCCGACCAGATATTCCAATCCAATCTAGTCCCACTTGCCAGCAGCCGGCCCATATCCCTCTAAATCCTTCCTATTCATATATCCATTCAGATGCCTGTTAAATGTTGCAGTTGTACTAGCCTCCATCACTTCCTCTGGCATCTCATTCCATACACGTACCACCCTCGGTGTGAAAAAGTTGCTCCTTAGGTCTGTTTTATATCTTTCCCCTCTTAATCTAAACCTATGCCCTCTAGTTCTGGACTTCTCCACCCCAAGGAAAAGACTTTGTTTATTTATCCAAGCCCCTCATGAACCTCTATAAGGTCACCCCTCAGCCTCAGCGCTCCAAGGAAAACAGCCCCAGCTTATTCAACCTCTCCCTATTCTCAAATCCTCCAACCCTGGTGACATCCTTGTAAATCTTTTCTGAACCTTTCAAGTTTCACAATATCCTTCCAATAGGAAGGAGACCAGAATTGCACACAATACTCCAAACGTGGCCTAACCAATGTCCTGTGCAGCTGTGATATGACCTCCCAACTCCTGTACTCAATACTCTGACCAATAAAGGAAAAGATACCAAACGCCTTCTTCACTATCCTAGCTACCTGTGACTCTACTTTCAAGGAGCTATGAACCTGCACTCCAAGGTCTCTTTGCTCATGCAAGCCACGTCAGTGAACTGAAATGTACACAAATTTAGTAAGACATGAATTTCTCAGGACTGTACACTATTGTAGTTAGGCCTGGATTAAGCATTAAAACAAGGCAGTGCAGAAGCATGATGGGCAGTGTAGTGCCAATAATCTAAAGAAAGAAAATGGAAAAGGTACAAAAGATGCAAATGTACTGAACTCTTTTTATCTAGTGTAAGTTTAGCATTGAGTTCAAGGTCCAAGGAATACATTTTATTGTTGATGGCTCATTGCTCGTTCCTGCAATCCAAGCGTACCTGAACGACTAAATCTTTCTACAGTGGTACAAGAATTCACCGACAGATGCCATGGAAAATCAAAACTCCAGCAACCATTTATTTTAGGAGACAAAAATCTTATTAAATGTACTTCCTCTTGCTTTGCCTGGTTTTGATTTTATTGTGTAACCAACCATTCCATTTCTATGAGAGCAAGTGACTCGTCCCCAAGCCTTAAAAGGCCAATGCTCTTTTAATTGGCCAAGCTATTCCATCTTTGGATTTGCCTTCACCCTTTCGGAGACGTTTTGAATCTCTAGGGAATGGGTGACATGAGTAACCTATTTCCTACCATGCTGTGACAGAGCACATCTGAACATGAATATAATGTGCCATTATGCCTTGTCCCAGTTTTCTGCATTCAAATTTGATGTGCTTTTTTTGAAGAGACTCAGCTTTCAATTGTAATACTGATAGAGTTACAATTAGACAAATAAGTACACAGTCGAGAGGTGAGTTTTCAATTTGATTGTAATTATTGGATGTTTTTCAAAACACCCTTTTGGTTTCTATTTTTGCTCCGTGCTGGATTTAGTTCTATAGTTAAGGATTATCAGTTCATCCAAGGCTACTAAACGATAGGACATAAATCATAGATTAGTTTCAATAGCATGCTCCCGTTGGTTTAAAGGTTAGTTCTGTATTGGGCTGAAATTCATTTTGTTGACACTCCCATCTGATACTCTGGAAAAGTCCAAATATGGTCATAAAAGCTGCTGCTCAGCCTCACCCTAGTATGGATACTTTCTCTCATTTTTCAGGCAAGTATGTGTGTGCGTTGCATTGTCCCTGCAGAGGTAAATTGCAGCCCATCAGTCGCCACAATAGTTGTGGCTAGTATCTATACTTGTGCTGTGTACCGACCCAGCCAATACAGGCAGTCAGGGACATTTACTAACGAAAACAGAGCACAATAATTGTCGACATGTCATTCCTGCTCTTTCTCAATTCATCAATTTAACGGAATATATAATTTTTAAAATGAACAATGCTATGAAATTGTCTCAAACAACCGAAAATCAAACACAAAAAAAGGCAGGAGCCCCAACGACTGCATGCCACATAACAATACCATAAAAGAAAACGTACAAGTTATGGCATAACCAGATTACCGGGCGAAAACTACTTGCGGAACCCCGGAACATGTTTATAACAGTACACTGGTCGTCGGCGTTTAGAGGAATGGGGTTTGGCATATTCAGATGCTGGGGCGGGGATAGCCGCGCGCTGGTGTCCAACCCGTTAGAAAGACCTGCCAACCGTTACATGGCAATTCGCACTGCGGGGCCCCGTCCTCGTCTGACGCGCGCGAGCGCCGCCGAATGACCAATGAGGGGTGGTTGTTGGGGGGGTGCAAGGAACCGCGCGACGAGGACGCGCGACGACCCCCTCCGCGGGCAAGGGGCGCGTGCGACCGCATCTCGGCCAATCGAAAGACGAGGTGGTGAAAGATACCCAAATATGGGTATGTCTGTGCAGTGTGAGAGCGCGCGGCCGGGGGAGGAGAAGGGGTTGGGGGCGGGGTCTGGTTCCATTAGAGAGTGGGGAGAGGGTGAGAGCGGTCAGACTCACTCCGGCAGCTCTAGGGAGAGGACGTGTTTGTAAGTGGTCGATCTAACACTAAACAGGTACAGAGAAAGCTGTTTGAAAGGTGATGTGTTGGTTGGGCTGATTAAATGTTGAATAAGTTGATTCTGTAGGAAAGGGATGTTTTTTTCCTCGAATATTTAAGCGTTATTTGCTTTATGCAGCTTTTACGTTCATTTTTTTCTTTTAAAAAATCTCTATTTATCTCCTTTTAATATCAGTTTAGAATGTGTATGTTAAAATTGTTGGGAAGGGTCTAGAAAATGCAATTTTGCATATAGTGATATTGGCTTTGTAACTTGGAAGAAATGCTATTATTCTAAGAATCTTTTGTTTATTTGGGGAGGGGACTTCAAATGGTGTGGTTGAGTAAGAAACTGGGCTGAAATGGTGAGAATCAGTGGAAGGATCTATTGTCATGGGAGTATAGTATCTGTAAAATTGTCACTGAACGTTGAAAAATTTCTAACGTGCAACAGAAATGCTAAAATCTCTGGACCAATGACTTGAGGTTATGAAGCCTGGCTCACTTTGGTAGCTAATGAGCATCTTTTTCAGAATCAATGCTGTTGGACTTTGTTACCTAATGTGCATGTTGGGTTGGTCCCCTTTTTTGTGTGGACCATTAAGTCACGGTTCCTTGATTTTTTTTTTCAATATTCAAAGAGCTGCTCTTAAATGGGAAGCTTTGATTTTTTTTTATTTCTAATTGGCTCACTTTCCTAGTATTTTAACTACTGGCTTGGGTGGGAACAGTTAGTCTGGCTTTATTGGAATCTGAACTGAGCAATTGGAAGGTGTGGCTTATGAGCATGAAGAACAGGGCACTTGCAATATACAACAGTTATTTAAATGCCAGTCTGACAGCTGCAGTGGAACAAAGGGCAGGTATTAGGATCTCTTCAATGAATGGGAGGGGTTTGGAGGAACTGGGGTATGTTAAAGGCTAGCATCTGGTAAAGTTGGGGTGGGGTTGGGTCAATCTGTACTAGACTTGAGCCTTATCCTTTTATGGAATTGTTTGGTTTGATTAACTGAGCCATCATGACATTGTTCTGTACCCAGCAGACCATGGCTCAAAATTGGATAAGAAAAATTGTTCCAGTAATGAACTAGAATGAATGGTTTTTGATTCATGGGGAAAAGCAATTTTTAAGCAGCCATTCATTTTGGTCTGTTTGCACTTAGTGTAGTACCTGATCTGAGCTAACTCGAGGGAAGTGATTTGTGGAATCTCATTTGTCAACAGTCTATATGCCAGTTTGACAGGTGACACTAAACTGAGGTTTTTTCTCTCCCTTTAGTCAAAATGGCAGATGATGAGATTGCAGCACTCGTCATAGACAATGGCTCTGGTATGTGCAAGGCTGGATTTGCTGGAGATGATGCACCCCGTGCTGTGTTCCCCTCTATTGTTGGTCGCCCCAGACATCAGGTAGGCTGTTCAAATTTTGTACACTAAATGCATGGGTATGAAAATATCCAAACTACATTCTTCTCTTTAGCTTGTATGGATCTTGATTCAATTCAGCAATTAGTCATGCTGTGCAGCTCCCAGACCTGGGTGATTGTAATGCCTGTATTTGACTGGCTTTCTTTTTCCAGGGTGTTATGGTTGGTATGGGACAGAAGGACAGCTATGTGGGTGATGAGGCTCAGAGCAAGAGAGGTATCCTTACCTTGAAATACCCCATTGAGCATGGCATTGTGACCAACTGGGATGACATGGAGAAGATTTGGCATCACACATTCTACAATGAACTCCGTGTTGCTCCTGAAGAACACCCTGTCCTCCTCACAGAGGCCCCTTTGAACCCCAAAGCCAACAGAGAAAAGATGACTCAGGTAACTCAATGTTTGTTTAGTAATAAAATCTTGTTACATAATTTCATTTACTTTTCTTTTTTGAATCTCCTGACCTGATCATTGTTTCAATATTTCCAGGATGCTCCTCTGCTTCTGGAATTTCTTCCCTGAAGTCTCCAGGTTTCTTTTCTGCTTCATCTTTGTTTGGCTGCTTCACCTTCTGAGTTACTTTTTTGTTTTTTGCATGCTAACAAATTCAAGTGTGCACAATTTGTTTGTTCTTTCTTTCACTAACATTGGGTTTTTTCTTTTTTAGATCATGTTTGAGACCTTCAATACCCCAGCCATGTATGTTGCCATCCAGGCTGTGCTGTCCCTGTATGCCTCTGGTCGTACCACTGGTATTGTTATGGACTCTGGTGATGGTGTCACCCACACAGTGCCCATTTATGAGGGTTATGCACTTCCACATGCTATTCTGCGTTTGGATCTGGCTGGTCGTGATCTGACAGACTACCTCATGAAGATTCTAACAGAGCGAGGGTATTCTTTCACCACCACAGCAGAAAGGGAAATTGTCCGTGACATCAAAGAGAAACTGTGCTACGTAGCCCTGGACTTCGAACAAGAAATGGGTACTGCTGCTTCCTCCTCTTCCCTGGAGAAAAGCTATGAGCTGCCTGATGGTCAGGTCATCACCATTGGCAATGAGAGATTCAGATGCCCTGAGGCCCTGTTCCAGCCATCCTTTTTGGGTAGGTACTGAAGTACAGTGAATGTGATCTGAAAACTAGTTCTGATTGTTTTATGGATTTGAGTAATGCAACAATAAAGCTGAAATTCTGGACATGCCTCACTCAACACCTGAGTAGCCATTAATGGAGACTTGTCCAGGAATCGTAACATCTTATCCTGAAAGTTATTACAAAAGTTAATGAAGTATCATAAGGATGGTTCAGCTAACCTTCTTCTTGCCTTCCAGGCATGGAATCTTGTGGCATTCATGAAACTACTTTCAACTCTATAATGAAGTGTGATGTTGATATCCGTAAAGACCTGTATGCCAACACAGTATTGTCTGGTGGTACCACAATGTACCCTGGTATTGCTGACCGAATGCAGAAAGAAATCACAGCCCTTGCACCAAGCACCATGAAAATCAAAGTAAGTTTTCTCATGAGGCAACTTTAGGACTGCAATTCCACAGAGTAAAATGTGGGTAGGTCATGGTTTAATAAATAGCATCACGAATATACATCCTTCACCGCTTTTTGTTCAACCAAACAAGGGATTTTCTCTTGTGGGAGAGGGAAGTATTAAAACCTCATTAATGTAATTGAGAGATGCAAACAATCTTGGTGATTGGGAATGGAAACTATATGGCAGAAGGAGGGCCTTTTAATTCTGAAATGGCATTAATTGTGCATAAATATACAAGCTGTTATTTGATCTTCAATGTTTCCTTCATTAGATCATTGCTCCACCTGAACGTAAATATTCTGTCTGGATTGGAGGTTCCATCTTGGCTTCCCTGTCCACCTTCCAGCAGATGTGGATCAGCAAGCAGGAATATGATGAGTCTGGCCCATCCATTGTGCACCGTAAATGCTTCTAAATGGACTGCAAGCAGATGCACAGCATTTGCTGCAAACTTTGAAAAGGAAGAATAATTTTTTTTTTGCCCAGGCAATTACACCTCATGCTAGCCTCCAGAAACTGGAAGAGTCTACTCGTACAGAAATTACCATCCCCTTCAGAAAGCTAGTATGAAGTGTTTTGAAAGGAGCACTGTTGGATTGTCGAAATAATCACTTTCTGTCTTGCTGCCATTGTTGCAGGGTTTGAAACACATTACATTTCAGGCCTTATGACCCTGTTGTTCTATTGTTTCTCAACAGTTCATGGGACTGAAACTTGAGTTGCGAAGTTGCATTTACACCTGTAAATTTATGCATCTGAGTTAATTTATGTAAAATTTCTTTTTGTACGTTGCCTTAATGTTCATTTCACATGGTAGAAAACCAAAATTAAGTCCATCTGGATGTTGACAACTGTAATGCCCAACTGACACTTCATTTTGAGGGAAAACAAAGTAAAGTACTATAGAAACTGACTTAAGTGTCTTGCTTTTTATTGCATCTGTGCACTAAAAACCAAACTATTTTCTAGTTTTGATACTGGGGAGGGGAAAAATAGTAGCTAGAAGCGGCAAGTATTTTTAACTGATGTTCTGTCAGGTCTTAATCTTGTCTAAATTAAGACTCTAACCTTCCATTAGTCAAATTGTTCAAGTGTCTTGTTCACATCAAGCCAAGGCTTGTGTTTTTAAACGCTAATTTGGTAGGTGAGAATGTTGCTCAAACTTCAAGTGCTAAAGTAAGTATAAAACTAACCTATTCCATTGGGCAACATGGTGGCAGAGGAGAACTGGCCCTTTTGAGAGAGTGCAAAAGAATGTTTTGAGTTATTTTAAATGGCTTTAAGTTGCTTTTGCTTGTGGAGCGTTTCATCGTGGAGGCTAAAGTGGTATTTTGTTGGTAGGTGAGAATGTTGCTCAAACTTCAAGTGCTAAAGTAAGTATAAAACTAACCTATTCCATTGGGCAACATGGTGGCAGAGGAGAACTGGCCCTTTTGAGAGAAAGTGCAAAAGAATGTTTTGAGTTATTTTAAATGGCTTTAAGTTGCTTTTGCTTTTGGAGCGTTTCATTGTGGAGGCTAAAGTGGTATTTTGTGGTGAGGGCTAATGAAATCTCTAAGAGGTAGCAAAAAGGCTAATGAGAATTTTTTGGGAGTGGGAGAAGTGATATAACTAGAGTAAATACTTTCACCAAGTTTTAAAAGGTTCTTTAGCACATGAGCATGAGATTAATCAATGGCTTTCCTCTGCTTCAAACCAATGTTCTGTTGCTAGGTGAGCCATTTCTAGTAGTGGAAACCTGACATTGCTTCATTAGTCAAGCTGTGAGCTGCTTCTGTTTGTCCCCTCTATTTGCAAGGGGAGCAAAGTATTAACACAAATCATTTTCCTCATTTCCGATATGAGGGAAGAATGAGTTCTGAGTAAGTTGTGTTGCATCATGGGGTCAAAGACTAATTAGTTTTTCAGTGATAGTAGATAATTTATTTGGACTGTTGGGTGTGCAGATGGTCATTCACCAAAGGAAGTGATTTATAAATTGCTTTGGGAATAAAGCCAGAAGAGAGATGTTCAGCTTCTGGAAACACCAGAAGCTGAGTTGTCTAATTTTTGTGGTTCATGGTAACCTTGCTATGGCTACTATATACTGTTAAGTCAACTGGCAATTTTATTGACTTCTTTCAAGCATGCTGAAACTTATTCAGTGGTAGCAGAGTTACTCCTTCCCTAAGCTGTTTTGAATTCCCAGATTTGCTTAGTTTTATAGTGAGTGATCCACATTACTGACTAATTTTCACACTTTGAAAGTTGTGCCCTGCCTAGCTCAAAGGTGGGGCTGCTCGATTAAATCTGATCTTGGCCATAAAATCAAATAGAAACAGGAGTAGGCATTGTCTCTGATCAAGAGTCCATTTCAGCCTTAAATATGCATAAGGACTAGCCCCCAAAGCTCAGTGGCAAGGTTCTCAAGATACTTTTTTTTTCTGTCTTAAATTGGTGCCCTTTATTCTGAGACAATGCCCTCTGATCCTTCACTTTCATGCAAGGGGGACGTATCCTCTCTGCATTAACCTTGTCAAGCCCCTTAAGTTCTATATATTTCAATGGGATTGCATCTTATGCTTTGGCTAGTTTGTGATGGAGATTGATACCAACAGTATTCCTAATGTGGATGAGGTTACAATGAAGAATTCTCTTGAACCTATCTCTTTGCCTGAGGTGTTGGCAAGATTATGGCAACTTTTAAACTCCACTTGCTGGAGTCCCAACCTGTTTAGTCTTTGCTCCTAAAGCCATTTCTCCATAGTGGGGATCATTCCAGTGCACTTTCTCTGAACTGTCCCCAAATATAATTTTATCTTTCCTTTTTTTAAAAAGTGTTCAAAACTGCTCAGTGTTCTCAAATGTTCCATTAGCCTTCCTGATTACCTGCTGTATGTGTGTTTCATGTAAAGTACTCCCAAGACCCTTTGTGTTGCAGCTCACTGTAATGTTCAAAACTGCTCAGTGTTCTCAAATGTTCCATTAGCCTTCCTGATTACCTGCTGTATGTGTGTTTCATGTAAAGTACTCCAAGACCCTTTGTGTTGCAGCTCACTGTAATTCATTTAAATTAGTTCTCTCTTCAAAATGAACAACTTCATGTTTTCCCATTGGCAAATGAAGTACAATGTTTTGCCCATGTAACCTATTGATATCTCCCACAACTTATCTTTCTACCTATTTTTGTCATGTGCAAATTTGTCTGTCATATATTTGCTTCCTTGCTTCAAGACATTAGTATACATTATAAACAGCTGCAATCCCAGCACTGCTCCCTATGTAACGCCACTGGATATAGGTTGCCAACCTGAAAAAGAACTTTTCACACTCACTCATTTGGATTTCTGTCCATTATCCAAATCTCTCTACAAAAGAAGTAGCAAATAAACTGTCTATGCTTTAGTTTTCCTTTTATTACTTGGGATAAATTTGCTCTCCATTAGCATATATACCACAGCTTTAGATTAGATTCTCTACAGTGTGGAAACAGGCCCTTCGGCCCAACAAGTCCACACCGACCCTCCAAAGACTAACCCAAACAGTCCCATTTCCCTCTGACTAATGTACCGAACACTATAGGCAATTTAGCATAGCCAATTCACCTGACCTGCACATCTTTGGACTGTGGGAGGAAGCCAGAGCACCCGCAGGAAACCCACGCAGATACTGGGAGAATGTGCAAACTCCACACAGACCGTCCTGAGGCTGGAATCGAACCTGGGACCATGGTGCTGTGAGGCAGCAGTGCTAACCACTGTGCCACCATATGGAAAAGTACAAATGTTTTGAAAGACCACTTGTGTTGCAGCATGATCTATATTTAATTTCATATATCTTAAGGCAATAATTTGGAACCTAAGTAAAAAGATTACTTGAGGGGGCTGATTTGAACTGCAAGTATGGGACATGTGCCAATTATATACCAGCTTATTTTAAACTCAGCCTCATTTAAACTAGAGGTTTTGTTTCTTTAAATTTGTGACTGGATGAAAAATCTGTCCACTTTTTAAGTACAATTTTGAGTGGGACATCATTAAGGTACTCCTCGAAATGCTCAGACTCTCAGAACCATCCCATCAGTTGTTGGTTTTTCTCTCAGTCTTTGTCAATAACCATGCCCTCTTCTGGATGAATACTTGGAAGAAGACAATTGAGATTGACGGAGAACAAGAATATCATAATTATTGCAATGCAGAAGGAGGTAATTCAAGCCATTATACTTGCAATGGTTCTTACCTAATTATCCTGTGCTAATCAGCTTTTCTCTATATCCTTGCATACCGTTACTGTCCAAAAAAATCCAGATGCCCTCTTGAATGCCTAAATTGAATCTGCCTCAATCACATTTTCAGGCAGTGCAATCCACATCCTAGCAACTCATTGGGTGAAAAGCTTTTTTTCTCATATTATCTTTGCTTCACTTGCATATCACTTTAAAGCTATGCCCTCTCATTCTTTCTTTTAAGAACAGAAATAGCTTCATCTCATACTCTATCCAGCCCAATCATGATTTTGGAAGCATCAATCAGATCTCCTTTCAGCCATCTTTTCTCCAGGGATGAACAGTGCCAACTTCTTCAATCTAGCCTCATAGCTGAAGTGTCTCATAATTGGAAACAGTCTAGAAAAGTGCTTCTGCACTGGCTCAAATGCATTCACATTATTCCTATAATGTGACACCTGCAACTGCTCACAGTACTCTAGTTGAGTTCTAAAAAGTGTGTTGTACAAATCAACATCATTTCCTTGCAGTAATAATCTGTGCCCCTATTAATAAAGTACTGTTCATTTACTGCACTCTCCACCTGTCCTGCACTTTCAATGATATCTGCATTCAAGTCCCTCAGCTCCTGCACCCCTTTAGAATTGCATCCCTTATTTTATATCACCTTAATGACAGCAATTAAACACCAAATTCAGTTCTTTGTTCACAGAAAAAGACCCAAATAAATTCACAGAAATCTAGGGAAACAAGGATGTATTGGGGAGAGGAATTGAAGGAGGTTAGTGTTAGTTAAAAAAAAGTGCTGGAGAAATTAATGGAACTGAAAACTGAAAAATCCCCAGGACGTGATAATCAGCATCCCGGCTTATTAAAGGATGTGGCCACTGAAATAGTTATCATCTTCCAAAATTCTGTCGATTCTGAAGTAACCCCAGCAGGTTGGAGCGTGTCAAATTTACCCCCACTATTTTCAAAATGAGTGAGGAAGAAAAACCTAACATCAGTAATTAGGAAAATACTGGAATTGGTTATAAAATATGTGGTTACAGGACACTTAGATTACACAAATTAATGAGATTACACAAAGTCAATATGAATTTTGGAAAGGTAAAGCATGTTTGACAAGTCTACTGGGGTTTTTTTGAGAATATAACTAGCAGAATAGATGAGGGGGTATTGGTGGATGTGATGTATTTGGATTTTCAGAAAGCTTTTGACAATGTTCCCAATAAGAGGTTACTGTGCCAAATCAAAGCACATGGGACTGATGACAATATAATGGCATAGATTGACAATTGGCTAACAGAAAAGAAACAGTGAGAGGAAAAATGGGTCATTTTTCAGCATGGAAGGTGATGACAAACAGGGGTTTATTGAAGAGATCAGTCCTTGTGTCTCAACTATTCACAAACTGTATCAGCAATTAGGAGATAAGGAATCAAACCTAATATTTCCAAGTTTGTTAATGATACAAAGCTAGGTGGATTGTCAGTGGTGAAAAAGATGTTAAGCGCTTTCAAGGCTATTTAGGCACATTGTGTAAATGGGCAAATGCATGGCAGATGCTGTATTATGTGGATAAGTAGAAACTAGGAACAGGAGTTTTGAACCTTTCGAACCTGCTCCACCATTCAGTATGATCATGGCTGATCCTCGACTTCAACGGCATATTCCCACTTTCTTTCCATGCCTTGATGCCTTTAATATTTAAAATGTAGCAATCTATTCCTTGAATATATTCAGTTACCCAGCTTCCACAGCCTTCTGTCGTAGTGAATTCCATAGATTGACCACACCTGAGTGAAGAAATCATTCCTCTTCTCAGTCGTAAATAGCTTACCCTGTACGTTATGACTGTGACTCTTGTCCCCAGACTCCCCAACCAGGGGAACCATCTTCCCTGCATCTTGTTTTTTCAGAATTTTATATATTTTGATCAGATCTCATTCTTCTAAACCCTAGTGAATCCATTCGGCCCATTAAGTCCACACTGACACTCCGAAGAGCATCCTACTCAGACCCATGCCCCTACCCCATCCCTATTAACCAGCATTTCCCATGCCTAATCCATCTAGCTTGCACATCATTGGACAGTATGGACAATTTAGTGTGGCCAATTCACCTAGCCTGCACATATTTGGATTGTGGGAGGAAACCAGAGCACCTGGAGGAAAACCACACAGACACAGGGAGAATGTGCAAGTGCCACACAGATAGTCGCCTGAAGCTAGAATCAAACCTGGCTGTGTGGCAGCAGCGCTAACTACTGAGCCTCTGTGCCGTTCCCAGCTATACTTATATCTCCTCACACGACAGTCCTGTCATCCTCAGTATCAGCTTAGTGAACCTTCACTGCACTCCATCGATGGTAAGTATAACATCTCTAGGATAAACAGGTCAAAACTGCACACAATACTCCAGGTGCAGTCTTATCATGGCCCTGTATGACTGCAGTAAGACATCGCTACTTCTGAAGTCAAATCTTATTGCAATGAAGAACAACATATATTTGTTTTCTAAATCTCTTGCCACATTTGCCAGTTTACCTTCAGTGACTGCTGTAAAAAGACATCTTCATACATCCATATTTGCTGATACTAAAAAATAAGTATTATATATTAAATAATACACTACCTTTCTGTTTTTCAAATCAAAGTGTCTAACTTCAGGCTTATCCACATTATTCGGCATCTACCATACATTTGCTTACACATTCGACTTGTCTAGACTACTCTGAAGCGTGTTTGTATTCCCCTCACAACTCAATCCTATCTAGTTTTGTGTTGTCAACAAAAGTGTGAAGTTGTTCACTTTGGTAAAGAAAACAGAAGAGTGGAGTATTATGTAAATGGTGACCGATTGGGAAAAGTTGATGTACAAAGGGATCTATTTGTTCTTGCACCTTGGAAAGCAAGTTTTTTTAAAAATTCAGTTGTGGGACATGGGCTTCTCTGGCTGTCAGTGTTTATAGCCTGTCCCTAGTTGACCTTGAGAAGGTGGTGATGAGCTGCCTTCTTTAACCACTGCAGCCTACGTGCTGTAGATAAACCCACAATGCTCTTAGGGAGAAAATTCATGCAGTTGCAGGAAACATTTAGGGAGTCTATGGTGTGTTGACCTTCATTACAAGAAGGTTTGCATACAGGAGCAAGGAAGTCAATGCTCTTTCAGTTCAGTTAATCTCTAGTAACATATACCTTTACATGAAGAAGAGGGAGAGACTCTGGACTGTGGAGCTTTATTTCAGGAGGGAAGACAAAAGTAAACACCAAATCCTCAAAATTATAAAATAAAAACCGAAATAACTGCAAAGGCTGTAAATTAGAGACAAATATAGAAATTACTGGAGGAGCTCAGCTGGTCTGGCAGCATTTGTGGAGAGAAATCAGAGTTAATGTTTTGGGCCAAGTCAGCCTTCCTCAGAACCGTTCTGAGGAGGGGTCAATTGACCTGAAACGTTAACTCTGATTTCCTTTCACAGATACTGCCAGACCTGCTAAGCTTTTCCAGCAATTCCTATTTTTGCCTCAAAATTATAAATAGCCAAAAAATACCTTTCATGTATTAATTAGCTTTACATCCTTTCCCTGATTCTCAATGGAATAGGAAAAGAAATATGGTCGATAACATCATTATTTCAGTACATTGTAATGCCACTAGTTAAGCAACAAATTTCATTATGTATTGCAATTAAGCAGACTTGCTTTAAACTGTTGGTCTATTGCAGAAATAAATGTATGTTAATTTGCTCATTCCAAAAAGAAGAGGATGTGTTTTTTGGAGTCAGATATTGGACTACATTAAATGCCAGCTTTGAGTGCGTGCATGTTAAAATAAGCTGGCTGCTAAAACATATCCCCACTGCCATCTCTGCTATCCAACTATTAGTCAGAGTATGATCTGATAAAAATACCTGTGGAAAGAGGTAAACTGTTTGGATGGTGGTTGTGATACTGACATTTATCATATATTTCTGAAGTGTTGAGCTGTTATTCCTGGAAACATCCATCCCCTCTACTCCCACATTTCACAAAGACGATCCAAGGTCTCATAGGCTGCACAAGGGCACAGAGTAGATTTCCTCTCACTTTGAATTGTATATATTTGACAACATTTCTTAGATGAAATGCTACCTTTTTTGGGTAATGGGGGTGAGGGTTCAAAGTATTAGTAATCCTCCTGCACTTAATATCTCTTGTATTTTCATGGCATGTTTGGTACTGCATTCTCCTAATGCCAAAAATTAATGAAGAGGTGTTTCATTGCCCTACTTGGTGAAATTTTCCATATTCCAATGAATTGAGGACTATGGTAAATTTATGAGTGCTGACTGCTCACATTACTAAGAACCTGTTCTGTTTCTGATATTCCCCACACAGGTTTATTGGAACCATGACCAATGGATCCACTGACAGCAGAGGGCATGGTCACAATGGTCACAGTGCTATGAAGGAGGAACCAATGTGCCCTCAAATCCAGAATCAGCAACAATTCCAGCAAATGTTAAATAGCCTCCGGATGAACGTGTCACAGTTTCCCTATTGCTCTCAGGAAGTGGAGTAAGTACACGAGGCCCAGAGTCTATTGTCCTTGATCCATTTCCACCAGCTGAGGAAGGCACATTGCTGCTTCAAAGTGAAGAGAGAACTATGCCGTCTGCTGGAATGGGACCTATAACCTAAAGGAATGGGTGGCCACACTGTCAATGTGACAGTTACACTAAATCCTTATGCAACTGGCTGCCTTCAAAGGTCCACTGGGCACTTATGTGGGATCTCACAAATGTTAACTCTCAAATGTATCAAGGCTGTTACCGATGTAGTTTGTGCCAGGTCATACTCTTTCATTTTGTTTTCTCCTGATGAGGTCAATGCTGCATATTGGGCAGTAGGCTTTGCCAACAAAGCTGGCTTCGCCCATGTGCAGGGAAGGTTGACTGTGCACATCACATTGAGAGCACCATAGCAAAATATTTCAGACTTCAATAACAGAAAACGATTTATATCCTGTCAAGTACAGGTGATCTGTGGGCATTGGTACTGTGGTCTTAGAAGTCTGAGCAAAGTATCTTGGAGAAGGATTCCACCCAAAACATCAACTTCTCCACCTTCTGATGCTACTTGGCTTGCTGTGTTCTTCCAGCCTCCTCCCTGTCTACTTTGAGGTATCTTGGAGGCTGCCATAGTGCCTATCCAAATCCTTCAGAATTCTCATATCCCTGCTTCATTTCAAGGGACAGATACTTTACAAAGATGATTACTGGGAAATAAGGACTCCTGTCTGCAACCATGATGAAAGACTCGGTTATGCAGCACCATGACTGAGGCTGGGGGTTAGATACAATGCAATCCATCCTTCCATCAGGGCCATAGTGGAGCAGATGATAGCCCTCCTAAAGATGAGCTTCTGATGCTTGAATCAGTCATGGGTAGCCTAGAATATGGTGCAGGCAGAGTGTGCCACATAATCCTAGCAAAGTGTGGTCTGCGCCATTAGAGCAAAGGGGTGTGACAGATGTTGAAGAGTTGGGGTAGCTGCAGTCATCTTCTGAGGAGGAAGATGAGGACAATGAGCAGGAGGAACATCACCTTCTGCATGATAGGGTGCTGTACAAACCAGCCAGTTTTTAACTGACATTTGTTCCCAATAGATGTGAATTGGGAAAGATCATCATTCATTGACTGTAGGTTTACCATTCCTTGAAAGGCTAGCAGTCCTTGCTTGTTCCCGGAAGCAAATGCACCATGGTTTGTTTTTCTCTTCACTTTTGCTGTTGTTTATTAGAAGGTCACATTTTTAACTGTAGACTTTCCAGCACATAATGCTCCCACACTGAACAATTAGGAGCTGCTCAGCTGCACTGGATGTTAGGGAGAGAGTAGCACTCTCTTAGACAGAATTCTAACATGATATGGTGCTTAGAACAGATAACCTGTGTAGCTTGATTCTTGTTGCTGGAATTACAAGGACATTGATCTGACTGGTTCTCACGTAAAATAGCAAAACATTTATGAATGTGAGCTTGTATTGACAATGAGTGTCACCCATAGCATCTATGTGTGCTCATAAGACAATGTTTGGCCTGGTGTAGAGCTGGGTTTCAAATATGGTACCAGTGCCAAGAATCCCAGAAGGTTCCAGTAGCAATACGTCTGCCTCTGACAAGCACACAATAACACGAGTGGGGCGTCAAAGCGGTGTGGTGCATACCGCTTGGAACCCCTGCCTGTACTAGTTTTTGCATTGTACAGATATTACTTAGAATACACCTCAAAATGATGAATCATTCCTGATGAAGGGCTTTTTCCCGAAATGTCGATTCTCCTGCTCCTCAGATGCTGCCTGACCTGTTGTGCTTTTCCAGCATCACACTGTCACTAGTAGAAGCCAGTTTATTTGTCATGCCTTTAAATTGGCATGGCTGTCTATCAAATTGTAATGTACTATTTCTTATTATATCTTTAATTTTACTTGCCATGTTGAAACTCCGCTGTATCTCGGTTTGTATTCCAGACTTCACAAGAACTTCATTACACTTATTTGGAAAGATGACAATGTTATTGCTGTTGACACCTTGCAATTAGTATCGATAAACAGTAACTATCTTTCATCCAGCCTATTTTATCCCTCATTGGTGGCATTTCAATTTGTAGGACTCATTCAGTTTACGGATACACATACCAGTCATATGCAGCTTTGGTGTTTCCTACAAGGAGAAAGTGAGGTCTGCAGATGCTGGAGATCAGAGCTGAAAATGTGTTGCCTGACCTGCTGCGCTTTTCCAGCAACACATTTTCAGCTGTTTCCTACAAGGGCATTTGCTTAGGCATTAATTGTTTTAATATATAATGATTTAAAATTACATAAACTACATTTATATGTTTCCTAAATGAAAAGTTAACAGTTCATACAGTTCATACAGTCAACAGGACAGTAACAAATTGCTTTGGGAAATCTTGCTGATTAACCCTTTGTAATCCAGTTTATGGTATTCAACAGATTATTAAATAATGATACAAAATATTGGGTTGAATCTTGCTATGAAGAGTGAAAGAAGATGTTGATTATTTGTTAGATTTAACTTTAGCTATAGGACTTTCTATGGAGTTTTGTACAGCAAATTACTGACAAATAGCACAGCATCTAAAAGGTGCTGGGAGTGGCATGGTGGCTCAGTGGTTAGCACTACAGCCTCACAGTATCAGGGACTTGGCTTCGATTCCAACCTCAGATGACTGTCTATGTGGAATTTGTACATTCTCCCCATGTCTGCGTGAGTTTCCTCCGGGTGCTCTGATTTCCTCCCACAATCCAAAGATATGCAGGTCAGGTGGATTGGCCATGCTAAATTGCCCATAGTATTAGGTGCATTAGTCAGAGAGAAATAGGTCTGGGTGGGTTACTTTTTGGAGGGTCAGTGTGGACTTGTTGGGCCGAAGGGCCTGTTTCCATACTGTAAGGAATCTAACCTAGGTATGTAGGACCTGGATGAAGAGGATAAGTAACCTGGTTCGTCTTCAGACATTTAGGCAGAAAAATTGTTGATGACCAGTGCAGATTCAGAACCAGGAAATACAAGTTAGAATAGCGAAGAAATACCAAGTAAGTTATAGAGAGTAACAAAAGAGAGTGAAAGAAAGATTGGTTTGAAAAAGTGAAGATAACCACAGAAAGGAAAAGCAACTATTTACATTTTGCTTAATCTTTGTGATAATTGAGGATTGAAACTGAAGGATTGTGACTCTACATTTGCACAAGTTAATTTTCGTTGGCAATAATTAAGCGCAAAGGTAAAATGGATAGTGTATCTGGAATGAACATGTCCTAGTTTTATATGGCAAGATTAGTCCATGCCTATGTTGCAGTAAAGAAACTTTAGTCAATCAATTGTAACCAAATGTTCAAAGATAGAGTCATAGAGTCATAGAGATGTACAGTATGGAAACAGACCCTTCAGTCCAACCCGTCCATGCCGACCAGATATCCCAACCCAATCTAGTCCCACCTGCCAGCACCCGGCCCATATCCCTCCAAACCCTTCCCATTCATATACCCAATCAAATGCCTCTTAAATGTTGCAACTGTATCAGCCTCCACCACTTCCTCTGGCAGGTCATTCCATACACGTACCACCCTCTGTGTGAAAAGGTTGCCCCGTAGGTCTCTTTTATATCTTTCCCCTCTCACCCTGAATATACCTTCTAGTTCTGGACTCCCTGACCCCAGGGAAAAGACTTTGCCTATTTACTCTATCCATGCCCCTCATAATTTTGTAAACCACTATAACATCACCCCTCAGCCTCTGATGCCCCGAGTGGGCGGCACAGTGGCACAGTGGTTAGCACTGCTGCCTCACAGCGCCAGAGACCCGGGTTCAATTCCCACCTCAGGCGACTCTCTGTGTGGAGTTTGCACATTCTCCCTGTGTCTGCGTGGGTTTCCTCTGGGTGCTCCAGTTTCCTCCCACAATCCAAAAATGTGCAGGTTAGGTGAATTGGCCATGCTAAATTACCTATAGTGTTAGGTGAAGGGGTAAATGTAGGGGAATGGGTCTGGGTGGGTTGCGCTTCGGTGGGTTGGTGTGGACTTGTTGTGCCGAAGGGCCTGTTTCCACACTGTAAGTAATCTAATAATAAAAACAGCCCCAGCCTGTTCAGTGTCTCCCTATAGCTCAAATCCTCCAACCCTGGCAATATCCTTGTAAATCTTTTCTGAACCCTTTCAAGTTTCACAATATCTTTCCGATAGGACGGAGACCAGAATTGCATGCAATATTTCAACAGTGGCCTAACCAATGTCCTGTACAGCCGCAACATGACCTCCCAGCTCCTGTACTCAATACTCTGACCAATAAAGGAAAGCATACCAAACATCCTTTTCGCTATCCTACCTACTTGTGACTCCACTTTCAAGGAGCTATGAACCTGCATTCCAAGGACGAAACAGCCCACAGTAAAGCCCACATGAGTCAGGATGGGTGACAGGATTTCTGTCATTCGCCTCTCATTCCCTATGTGAAACAGATCTTGGTCCTCACTGGCAAGTCCTGAGACCAATCTTGTGGAAATGCAGAAACATCCATGTCCCAGCAACCCCAGTAAAAAGCATTGTCTATTTTGTGGTACTCTCCCATTATCTCTGCTGTGAATAAAATCATGACATGCCATAATGTTTCGTTCTTGGTCATGATGCATTTTCTCTTTGGTGACCTGCATTTATTATGATCCCACCTGATATTCTTATTGGACAAGTCTGATCCCAGACTGAAGATTGACTTGATAGATAATTTTTTTTTGTTTTATTGAGGTGATCCCTCACTGAAACACAAGCGGCTAGTGTTGCAGATTTGGTTTTAACAATAAAACTAAAGCTTATTAAGGAAAAAATATGAAGACTAAATAGAATAAGCCAGACCATTTATATATAGTAGAAACTTAAAAGACTTTGAAACATTCAGTAACACATAACCCCAAATCTTTCCTTACAGATCCTCAAAACACCCCTGTAAAATAACTATAAGCATTCCTTGCATAGTACAGAAGAACCTCGATTATCCGAACGAGATGGGAGGGCACTATTTCATTTGGATAAATGATTATTTGGATAATCAATCGATTACCTTAAACAAAGGA
Organism: Chiloscyllium plagiosum; assembly: GCF_004010195.1. Classification (NCBI taxonomy): domain Eukaryota; kingdom Metazoa; phylum Chordata; class Chondrichthyes; order Orectolobiformes; family Hemiscylliidae; genus Chiloscyllium; species Chiloscyllium plagiosum. The sequence continues at coordinate 35,474,020 of NC_057733.1, read as the reverse complement.
AGACATACTGATGTAACACTGTGCTCTATCGGAGAATTTGTTTTAATCTAGTCTGCCATTTAAACAAACTAATCCTTGCAGTCTGTAAATTACAGGTCAAAGTGAGAAGGACTTACCATCACATAAATACTCTATATCAAGTCCCAGCATTAAACAAGGTCCTGAACAGTTTCTATGATCACAAGAGCATTTGTCAGTTTCCAGGAACTCAGTCTCGCGATAGAAAGACGGAAGTGCTGCCTTGCGCATCTGTTTAATTCCCAGCCATTGTTTTTTAATGAATGGCCCAGTAAAGTGAGGGAATACAGTACTGTAAAACATTTATTTTTGTAAATGGCTGTGTAACAGCCCTTACCTAAAAAAATATCCAGTCGCTGATGCTTGAGCTGTTTGTGTTTCTTTGTTTTTGCCAGCATTTTCACATGTTCTTCAATACAGGTAAATCGAATACACTTACCTCTTTGATGTAACATTTTTGTGGGACCTTGAAATCTACTTCGGATAATCCGGAATTCAAACATTCGATATTTGGATAATTGAGGTTCATCTGTACTTGCACCAGAGAAACCTTGCCTTCTCTAACACCTAGATAAGAACACATGTTAACTTGACTTCACCTCTTGTTCTGAAAATTCTAATAACCTTGTCCTGGAGCTTTCATTTACCTAGCTTAAATGTTCACAGCTTCAAATATTCTCTTTCAAGTTTATCCAAACACTCCTGGTCTGGAACTATTATTAAACTTCTTAATCTGAAGTCATTTATTATTACATGCTACTCCCTTTCTCAGGAGCACAGCTTTACATAGTCATTGTTATCCAAGACATCTGCAGAACTGCCTCAAACTTTCAAGTTATGAGTATTTCCTTCAAGCTTAATCATAAATCAGGAGGTCTTGAGGGGCACTGATAGGGTTGCTACCACTGGGCCAAAAGGTCCAAGTTCAAGTCCCACCTGCAAAGTTTGGTCATAACATGTCTTAACAGGTTGGATAAAAATACCGCTAAAAAAAACTCCAGAACAGAAATTTCGATTTAAAACATTGGTACAAAATTGTTAACCTTGTTCAGTTGTAAATTCTCCTCATGTAAATAAAACCCATTAGTCCTGGAGGTTATTTCTTTATCAAGTTGTTTTAAAATAAATCACCATGGCTACAAAATAACTAAACCCTTTGGAAACACTAGAAAGAACATTTGTCACTAATTCAAAACTCAATCATCCATACTTAAAATTAAATATTAAATTACCTATAAATTGCATACCTTAGGTCACACTTGTACAGGGTGCAGCATTACCACAGTTTCCATCCTGAAGAGGATAGTCATAGAATCATAGAATCCCTACAGTGTGGAAACATTTGGCCCAACAAGTCCACACGAATGTCTGAAGAACAACCCACCCTGACCCATTCCCCTGCCCTATTACTCTACATTACCCCTGAGTAATGCACCAAGCCTACACATCCCTGAACAATATGGGCAATTTAGCATGGCCAATTCACCAACCCTGCACATCTTTGGACTTTGGGAGGAAACCAGAGCAACCAGAGGAAATCCACATACATGAGGAGAATAAGCAAACTCCACACAGACAGTCGCTCGAGATTTGAATCTAGCCCAGGTCACTGATGTTGTGATGCAAGAGTGCTAACCAATGAGCCACCATGCTAGAGGGCACATTTCCTCCATCTTTGAGGAGCTATACCTCAGAGGATGAATTGGTAAGGCTGACTCCTGCAATCCTCTCCTCCTTCCGCTCCATCCCCCCTCTCCTTCTATAGTCCAGACGCTGACATTGGTCAAATACACGATACTGGTTGTTTCAACTAGATTAAGCCAGAAGCACAGACTGGTGAGCACATTGCTACCATGTCTCTGCAAATAGTGAGGAAGAAATGCCCCAGGTCACTGGCACTCAGAGGCACTCTGGAGACTAGGCATCCACTTTGTCGCAGCAGCAGAGGAGCCCATGGTGTCTCAGTAGTTTATCAGAAAATGTGCAGGCAGACACAGAAGCAGCACCAGGTTGATCAGAGATGCTGAGGCAACCTAACCCAAAGGCTGCAGGATGTTGTGAGATTAAAAAAGCAGTAGAAAGTGAGTGAATACTGAAAGAGTGAATGAGGAGCCTTGAAATACATCCTAGTTCCAACCATGAGCGGCACGGTGGTACAGTGGTTAGCACTGCTGTCTCACAGCAGCAGAGACCCGGGTTCAATTCCCGACTCAGGCGAGTGACTGTGTGGAGTTTGCACATTCTCCCCGTGTCTGTGTGGGTTTCCTCCGGGTGCTCCGGTTTCCTCCCACAGTCACAAAGATGTGCAGGTCAGGTGAATTGGCCATGCTAAATTTCCTGTAGTGTTAGGTAAAGGGATAAATGTAGGGGAATGGGTGGGTTGCGCTTCGGTGGGTCGGTGTGGACTTGTTGGGCCGAAGGGCCTGTTTCCACACTGTAAGTAATCTAATCTAATGAGCTGGGTGCCCATCTCCCTGCATGTAAAGTGTCCTGACAATAGCATGAAATGCGCTTGTGCACTCCAAAGTGCAGTATTGAAGTGCAGAACTGTATTATAAGTGTGTCACAATGATGTGGTGAGGCTGACACATGTTGGATGCCAATATCCTTGGATTGGGGTAGTAGCAGTTGTCTGCAGATGTTGGGTGGCATGGTAACTCAGTGAGGTGAAAGTGAGTACAGCAGGTGCTAGAGATCAGAGTCTAGATTAGAGTGGTACTGGAAAGTCACAGCAGGTCAGGCAGCATCCAAGGAGCAAAAAAATTGACGTTTTGGGCAAAAGCCCTTCATCAGGAATGAGGTTGGGAGTTTTGGGGTGGAGAGATAAATGGGAAGGGGACTGGGGTTGGGGGGAAGGTAGCTGAGAGTGCAATAGGTGGATGGAGGTGGGGGTGATGGAGGTCGGAAAGGAGGGTTGAGCAAATAGGTGGGAAGGAAGATTGACAGATGGGATAGGTCATGAGGACGGTGCTGAGCTGGAAGGTTGAAACTGGGATAAAGTGGAGGGAGGGGAAATGAGGAAACTGGTGAAGTCCATATTGATGCCATGGGGTTGAAGGGTCCTGAGGCAGAAGATGAAGCGTTCTTCCTCCAGGCTGTTGGGTGGTGAGGGAGTAGTGGTGGAGGAGGCCCAGGACCTGCATGTCCTTGGCAGAGTGGGAGGGGGAGTTGAAATGTTCTGCCATGGGGCGGTGGGGTTGATTGGTGTGGGTGTCCCAGAGATGTTCTCTGAAGTGCTCTGCAAGTAGGCGTCCAGTCTCCCCAATGTAGAGAAGATCACATCGGGAGCAACGGATACAGTAAATGACATGTGTGGAAGTACAGGTGAAACTTTGATGGGGATGTGGAAGGCTCCTTTGGGACCTTGGACAGAGGTGAGGGGGGAGGTGTGGGCGCAGGTTTTTCAATTTATATAGTGGCAGAGGAAGGTGCCAGGAGGGGAGGGTGGGTTGTTAGGGGGAGTGGACTTGACCAAGTAGCCACGGAGGGAATGGTCTTTGTGGAAAGTGGATAGGGGTGGGGAGGGAAATATATCTCTGGTGGTGGAGTCCATTTATAGGTGGTGGAAATGGTGGAGGAAATTGCAATGTATGCGGAGGTTGGTGGGGTGGAAGGTGAGGACCAGGGGGGTTCTGTCCTTGTTGTGATTGGAGGGGTGGGGTTCGAGGGCAAAGGTGCGGGACGTGGATGAGATGAGCTGGATCATCAACCATGTGGGAGGGAAAATTATGGTCTTTAAAGAAGGAGGCCATCTGGTGTGTTCTGTGGTGGAACTGGTCCTACTGGCAGCAGATGCAGGGAAGTGGAGGAACTGGGAATAAGAGATAGCATTTTTGCAGCAGGCAGGGTGGATGGAGGTAAAAACAATGACTGCAGATGCTGGAAACCAGATTCTGGATTAGTGGTGCTGGAAGAGCACAGCAGTTCAGGCAGCATCCGAGGAGCAGTAAAATTGACGTTTCGGGCAAAAGCAAAATTCCTGATGAAGGGCTTTTGCCCGAAACGTCGATTTTACTGCTCCTCGGATGCTGCCTGAACTACTGCACTCTTCCAGTACCACTAATCCAGGGTGGAAGGAGGTGTAATCCAGCTAGCCGTGGGAGTCGGTGGGTTTGTAGAAAATGTCAGTGTTGAATCGGTCACCATTGGAGATGGAGATGGAGAGGTCCAGGAAGGGGAGACAGGTGTCAGTGATGGTCCAAGTGAATTTAAGGTCAGGGTGGAATGTGTTGGTGAAGTTGATGAACTGTTCAACCTCCTCGTGGGAGCACAAGGTGGCACTGATGCAGTTATCAATGTAACAGAGGAAAAAGTGGGGAGTGGTGCTGGTGCAACTAAGGAAGATGGACTGTTCCATGTAGCTGATGAAGAGACTGGCATAGCTGGGGCCCATGTGGGTGCCCATGGCCACCCCTTTCATCTGGGGGAGGTGAGAGGATTCGAAGGAGAAATTGTTGAGGGTGAAGACCAGTTCTGCCAAATGAATGAGAGTGTCAGTGGAAGGGTATTGTTTGGGATGTTGGGCGAGGAAGAAACGGAGGGCTTGGAGGTCCTGGTCATAGCGGATGGAGGTGTAAAGGGACTATATGTCCATAGTGAAGATGAGGCGTTGGGGGCCAGGAAACGGAAGTCTTGGAGGAATTGGAGGGTGTGGGTGGTGTCCCGATCATATGTGGGGAGTTCCTGGACTTGGGGGGCATAGGACAGTATTGAGGTAGGTGAAGATGAATTCAGTGGGGCAGGAGCAGGCTGAGACGATGGGTCAGTCGGGGTGGTCAAGTTTGTGGATCTTGGATCGGAGGTAGAATCAGGTGGTAACTCAGTGGTTAGCATTGCTGCCTCACAGTGCCAAGGACCTGGGTACAATTCCAACCTTGGGTGACTGTCTGTATGGAGGTTGCGTGTTTTTCCATATCTGCGTGGGTTTCTCCCACAGTCCAAAGATATGCAGCTGAGGTAGATTGGCCATGCTGTGATATCCTGGGATGTGAAAGCAAACTGGATGGGCCATGAGAAATGCAAGGATAGGTTTAGGTCTAGTGGGATGCTCTTCAGAGTGTCAGTATGGTCTCAGCAAGCCAAGTAGCTTGCTTCCAAACTGGAGGGGATTCTGTGTTGATGGTGGGTATCCATTCTGGTGGTCTGGAGGAGCATGTAGGGAGCTCACTAGGTAACTGCTTATACTTTCTCAGCATCTAGCTTTTATCTGTTGTGTGGGCAAATGGGAAGTCACACATTAATGAGTTAAGAATCGGTAGTATTGAGTAATAATCCATACAAACAGGCCTCTTACTGCATGCTAGTGAGAATAAGACCATCAGACCTAGAAGCAGAAATTAAGCCATTCAACCCATTGAGTCTGCTCCATCATTTAATCATGGTTGATAAGTTTCTCAACCCCATTCTCCTCCTTTCTCCCCATAACCCTTGATACTCAAGAACCTATCTATCTCAGTCTTAAATATATTCAATGACCTGGCCTCCACAGCCTTTTGTGGCAATGAATTCCATAGATTCACCACTCTCTGGATGAAAAGGTTTCTCCTTATCTCCGTTCTAAAAGGTCTTCCCTTTACTCGAAGTCTGTGCCCTCGGTCTTAGTGTCTCCTATCAATGGAAATATCTCCCCAACATCTACTTTGTCCAGGCCATTCAGTATTCTGCACATTTCAATTACATCCCCACCTCATCCTTCTAAACTCCATTGAGTATAGAGCCAGAGTCCTCAAACATTCCTCATATGTTCAGCTTTTCATTCCTGGGACCATTCTCATGAACCTCTTCTGAACACGCTCCAGGGCCAGTACATCCTTCCTGAGATATGGGGCCCAAAACTACACACTATACTCCAGAGCTTTATAGAGCTCTCAAAAGTATATCCCTGCATTTATATCTTGCCTCATTGCCAAATACTTGTGTAGAAAAATTAGGCGCTTTCATTTCAATCAGAAGACGTTCCTCACTGGACATCTTGCCCAATTTTTCCAAATTTCTCATCATGGCTCCCATTTTTCAGTTTTAATAGTAACCAATAATACTTTTTTATTGACATGACAATACAATGATTTAAGAGGCTATCTTTTCAGCAATTCCCAATCAGGAAACAGATCAGCATATTACTTAAATACAATCAGAAAATAAAGTTAACAGTCCTGCAGCCACGCTACTATTTATTGTCACTACTTGTCATTCTCACTGGTAGGTGCATGAAAACTTGCTTAAATGAACACAATTACAATGACCATTAATTTCAGAGCCAAGTACACTTATAATAATTATTCAGTAACACTGGTAGCAGCCTTCCATCTGATTCACACTATGCTGGTCAACTCTGTGTTGAACATCTCCTGGTGTGGCTTTGCAGCTCACGCTTTCATGGCAATCCCTGTCACCTTTACTGCAGGGTGAAGGCAGCAGGCTGGGAATGTACACAATTGGTCTCTGTTTTCTCCAGGCTCTCTTCATGGCCAGCTGAACTCCTTTATTTTGCCTCCCACTTGAATGCCTTTCTAGTCTACAGGGGTCATGCCATCAGCAACTGTGTGCCAGTTGTCCATGCGTAATGTGGTGGCCATGTGAGAAGACATCGGCCTGGTACAGTTGAGGGTTCAATCACCGGTCAACTATTAGACGCAATTATTAGCTTTAAGTTTCTCATCCTCTAACATTGGCAAGGATAATGATGGAATGGCTGAAACGTTCTGGGAAAATATGGAGTCACTTATTGTCCAATCTCCTCTTTATTACTGATCAAAGTTTCTCTTTGCTGTAGATGTGTCATTTCAATTGAACAAGTCCCCTTCAAAATCTGGGTCATCCACTGTAATCCTTTAGTTGTTTAGTAATCACGTTTCTTTTAACTTTCATTTAGTGGAAACCACCATCTAGTGGCCTGACTGAGAACTGATAAAATGACAATTTTTACCATAATGTATGAGCTTACACAAATGACTTTAATGTGAACTGCGTATGGAAATAGTATAAATATATTTCGCATATTGGAGGGAATTTCACTTGGTGGTCCCTCTGTTATTATTGGTCTTGATTGACTTTTTCAACATTTTCTTCTTCATATGTCATGTTTTACAACCATCTGATGAAGGAGCAGCACTCCGAAAGCTAGTGCTTTCAATTAAACCTGTTCAATTAAACCTTAATTGAAAGCACTGGTGTTGTGTGATTTTTAACAATGTTTTACCATGTTGGTGATCATGGCTCTCCAATTTTCATAGTCCTTGATAACAGCCAACATTTTAGTCACAGATCTTATGCCTAATCTGCTTCTCAAGATATCAGCCTATTGTCATCTTTGTCTCCCTTTTGCTCTTATTTATGCAAAGGGTTGTATTGGCTCATGGTGAGCATCTTTTATATTAGTACATTCATGGGATGTGGGTATCACTGGTAGGTCCTTTTGTAAAGGTTCTTCTTGCTTATCTGCTTTCCTCAAATCCTGTTCATTAAGTGTGTGCATTGTCCAACTTATAGTCTTCCTCCCTCTCAGAAACCACATCTCTGTTCCCTCTAATTTAACTTCAATTCTTCTGTTTGTTTTCCAACTTGCACATTCATCTTTCCATAGAGACCTCCTCATTTCCAAACAGGTCAGACATTGTGTGCACCATAAGTTTGCAAGTGTTATGCACTTTCTAATCATAGAATCCCTACAATGCAGAAGCAGGCCATTCAACCCATTGAGTCTACATCAACCCTTTGAAAAGCAGCTCAACCAGACCCAGCACCTCCATCTCCACCTCCATCCCCATCCCAACCCTATCTGTGTAATCCAGCATTTCCCATGGTTGATCCACATATTCTGTACATTTTTGGACTGCAGAAGGAAACCCACGCAGACATGGAGCCAATGTGCAAACGCTACGCATACAGTCACCCAAAATGGAATTCAACCTGGGTCTATGGTACTGTGAGGCAGCAGTGCTAACTATTGAGCCACCGTGCCACCTTATGTCTTGATTACTTTTCCCACTGGATTTAATTATGTTACCCAGATAAATAATTTTACCATTTTTTATTTCTTTAAATTCCACCTTTTGCATCCAGATGTAATCATTTTCTTCGATATTACCATATGTACTGTGTACCATGCATATACGTTACCCATGCACTTTCAATTCACAACACATTATTAACAATATTGTTACCAATATTGTATAGGTTACAGGAATTCCCTGGGAATACCATTACAATGTTTCTTCCGGTACATATCTCCAGAAGTTTTATAATTTATGTTAATGTCCTTTTCTTGTAATCAGCCATCTGTTTCTGCTATCTGACCACTACAATCAGGAGCATCAATCAAACTGAAATAGCCTATTCGAAAATTATGCTATACGCTGTTTGTAATTTCTTTGATTAAAAAGATATCTGTAAGGAGGTGGATAGTCCACACATGTCCTCACTGTAGATTTGACAGGGTACTTTCAGTCATGCTCTGGCTGATGAGATGTGAGTCTGCCTCCATTGCGTTCTCCAGTAAGGAAAGGGGAGGAACAAGCACTAGCCCAGGCAGGCTGGTGTTTTCAATGCCCATTATATCTGTAGGACTGGGCAGCTTCCATGCTGCTAAAATCGAAAGGGGCTTAATAAATCAAAAGTAATTTGATAATTATTTGTTCCTAATTTCTATTCATTCCAGTTGGGATAGTCTCAATGCTAGATAAGAAATAGGCTACACCTAACCAAGCATCAGCGCAAACTGAAAACAGTTTTAGTGCAAATGGATTCATACAAGTCTACGTAAGATGATGTACATCATGTTATTGGGAGTAAACAAGGAAATCATTAACATATGCTAACAACTATCCATAAATAAAAAGTAGTTCAGTATTATGTATCTAGTCAAATCAGAAAAAAATGTACATTCGCAATACGCATTTACTCGATATTTTACACAATTTGCTTTGAATGGTGTTGGTAATCCGTCAAATTAATGCCCGAAGACCGGCTTTTATTCCAACAGACACACGTGCAACTCAATGGACGGCATGATGACTCAATGGTTAGCAGTGCTGCCTCACAGCGGTAGGGACCTGGGTTCAGTTTCACCCTCAGGTGACTGTCTGTGTGGAGTTTACCCAGTCTCCCCAAGTCTGCGTGGGTTTTCTCCCACAGTCCAAGATGTGTAAACTAAGTGGATTAGCCATGGGGAATGCAGGGTTACAGAGATAGGGTGGGTCTGCATGGGATGCTCTTTGGACAGTTGATGCAGACTTGATAGGCCCAATGGCCTGCTTCCATACAGTTAGGATTCTACGTTTCCATTGTTTGAAGGATTCTTATAACTTGGGCCGCAGAGTGGAGTAGTATCAGAAAAAACTGCTTGACTCAGATCTTGCTATTTGCAGTCAACAAGTGCACTCACTATTCATTAGACTTACACCTACTCAGCTTTCCTTGGGCTTTTTTGATTATAGCCTGTATCAGACAGTTGAAAAAGGAATCAGGAACTTGTGTGAACAGAATAAGCAATCCACTTAACCAATTTTGTAGATTGTAGAAATTATAGTGAGCTATGCAGAGCCTAAACTGGGAAGCATGAGTTAGAATATTTAATTCAATCTAAAGTAAGGTAATGAAAGCAAAAGTATGGGAGGGAAAGAAAATTGGTGTCAAAAGGAGATAAGAGAGAAAAAGAAAAGGTAAAGTAAACATTTTAACTTTAACAATAGACAGACTCCTTGTAAGTTAATTTTCAATGCCAGAGAGAATGCTTGGCAATAATTAAGACTTACCACACCATTAATAATTCACTGACAGTTGAATAGACAAACGCTCAACATTTCTGGTATGCTCACTGCCTATCTCAAGGTTAAACACTGTAATCTGTGTATTTGAATACTGAGCCTTACACTGAGCTAACGTTATTGCAAAGCATGTGGAGGAGCAAGGAAATTTAGAATAAAACTTCATAAACTCTATGTGCCTGGACATCAGAAGTTGCAGTGTAATTAACTCCTTTAGGACACAGTTTTACAGCATGGAAACAGACCCTTTGGTCCAATTCATCTGTGCCAACCAGATATCCTAAACTGATCTAGTCCCATTTGCCAGCATTTGGCCCATATCCCTCTAACTGCTTCCTATTCATATACCCATCCAGACGCTTTTTAAATGTTGAAATTGTACCCGCCTCTACCACCTCATCTGGCAGCTCATTCCATACATGTACCACCCTTTGTGTGAAAAAGTTGCTCCTTGGGTCCTTTAAAATCTTTCCCCTCTCACCTTAAACCTATACCCTCTAGTTTTGGACTCCCCTACCCTGTGAAAAAGACTATTCTTATGGCAAATTTGTCTCATGGTTACTACAATATCATTATATGAATTTTCAAATTTATTTGGCCTTTATAGCCGATAATTGGCAGCTACGACCAATTAACAAATGAAAGTTAACTTAGATACGTTATATTAATTACCAAGTTCTAACATTCATACTTTTAGAGCACCATCTGGTGGTAAAAATATTACTTAGAAACTCATATCCAAATTCATAAAGAAGTTCAAAGATATTTTTCAAATTACTTAACAGATACCTATCTTGTGTACCTGAAAAAGATTTCAGGCTCAGATGAAAGCAATCTGGAAGCAACTGATCATCAAATTCACACAAAACCATTCAATACAAATTTATGAATGTTCAAATGCAGAGCAGAAGGCAGTGTGCCATAATGTGAGATAGCGTATAGGCAAAAAAAAAATTATCTATGCAAACCTTGGAGATATGCAATGAATTTTTTTTTAAAATCACTGATTGAAAGTTACTTACTGCCTCTGATTATCTAACAGCATTAACTAACCCAAATGCCTTTACTTTTCTTTGCTGGTTTGTGCAATCCTCCATTTTGTTTCAAATTTTGTTCCATCTCTACCTCATTCTCCATTTTGTCCCTCTTGCCAGCTCCTCATCATACTATCACTCAGAAACCTGCTTGAGACTCATTACAACAGATTATTAGTATTTCAACATTTGAATTAATTTTAAAAGAAATTCCTCACCCTACGGCTATTAATTGCCTCTTCACATAAATGTGAGGGTCAGTGTGGAATTTACTCTGAACAAACTAGGCCAATTCATGATTTTGAAACTGAAATTGATTTTTAGGCAAACAATTTAAAGGATTTGGAACAAAGTTGGATTTCGAGGGTTAAGATGCAGTACAGATAAACTGTAGTCTGATTGAATTGAACTAGAGAGGCTGAATGGATTTCTCCTGTTCCTGTATCATAATTTCTTTTATATTTTGAAGACTGGTGTAGAATAATTATGGTGATGCACTATCCATTCAATTAGTCTGAGCTCAAATGTTAACTCTATATCTCTCTCCACAAATCTGCTGAGTTTCTCCAGCATTTTCTGTTTTTATTTCATTTTTCCAGCATCTGCAGTATTTTGTTTTTATACATTTATATATGTCTGCCTGATACACAGAATGACAGATGTGAAGGGTGCTCTTGCCTCTGTCTGACCCTGACTGCCAATGGATACAGAAAAGGCCTCTAAGGATAAAGCATGTGAAATGAAGTTCTAGGTCAGTGATGTGACTGAAATCAGGAAAATTCTGCAACATTATTTTATACAACAATGAACACAGTAACTTACATTGTGATCTGTTAGTATATTAGGATATTGCTATTATATAATAATGTGGATTTGACATTCTTTTCATCATATATTTAACTAACCTTAATATTAATACAGTGGGATAGCACATGTATCCGCAATTTACTGAAAATTTTAGATGTCTAAAGTAAACTAAATTCATATTACTTTATTTCCCAAAGAAACCATTCATTAAATATTTTAAAACTTGAAATGTCTGTAGTAATAAGATACTGAAGAAAGTTTTACCACTTGAATATTTTTGACATTAGTTTCACAGAGGTGTTATTACTTTACTTTTAACTGGAATTTAATGTCAATTAAGATTTGTGTCCTCCTTGTTTTGGTATCTCATTCCGATTTGGTTTTAAGTAATCATTTTCTGAATGCAATTTAGATTATTGCTGTTTTATTTGTACAAAGCATTCACAAGCATTTTAAACTGGCTGCTAAATAAATTATTTAATGAATTGGACAGATAGCCTTAAATTAATAAGCTTAGGACCACAAATGCTGAGTGCCTGAAACCAGAAAAGAGAACGCAGTAAACAAACCATATCCTCAAAGAGAATGTGTAAGGTGCACAGTGCTGGGATGACCTGGAATGTTCTTATAAAGGGAAGAGATTATTATTTGATGGCTGAGATGATTTTTGCATTATATATTACAACGAATTTACAAAACTGAAACAGGCCACTTAGCCCAATAGGTCTTTCCAAGCATTAATGCTTCACATGGATTGCCTCTCATTCCCTTCAGGTGCATATCCTTCTGTTCCTTACACTTTAATTTGTTTAACTTGATTACCCTTAAAAGGTATTTATACCATTTGCTTTAACTGTACTGTGCAGTACTCAGTTCCACATTCTAAATGTTTGGCAGATAAAGGTTTGTCCAGAATTTTTAACTGAGTTTTTTATTTACATCTCATTTATCTTTGCACATTTTATTGAGATTGTTTCAGATCCAATATTTCTTTTGAAAATATCGACACAAGTAGCAATAAAAATATAAATAAAAGTTCACATTGATTCAACACTCTTCATATCCAAAATTATCAGGTGATTTTCAGCCAAGGGACAGCAAAGAGTTCTGTTCTGTTTGATAAATTTGTCTGAGTTGATTGAGGATGTAACAAAACAGTACAGATAAAGGGGAATCAGTAGGTATGATATATTTGTATTTCGAAAGCTATTCAATAAGAGATTACTGCACAAAATCAGCTTGATTTACCAACTATAAGGACGCAGGTTATCAAATTGTAGTAAGTGGAGTGCCATGGAAATTAGTGCTGGAGATGCACTTATTTATAATCTACATTAGTGTCTTGAATGAGGGAGGAGAAAGTGAGGTCTGCAGATGCTGGAGATCAGAGCTGACGTTTCGGCCTGATGAAGGGCTTATGCCCGAAACGTCGATTCTCCTGTTCCTTGGATGCTGCCTGACCTGCTGTGCTTTACCAGCAATGCATTTTCAGCTCTTGAATGAGGGAACCAAATGGATTGTGGCTAAATTTGCTGATCATACAAAGATACGTTTGGAAGCAATTTGTGAGGTGGATACAAAAGCATACGAATGAATATAGAAAAAGGGAATGATGAAAATTTGGTGGATGCATTATAATAAGACCTGATTTTAATGGAATATAAGATTCTGAGGACACTTGCCAGGAGTAATGGTGTGAGTGTTTTATGTCTCATGAGGGTGGCCACAATTAGGGGTGATAGTTTAAAGATAACAGTTTTCCTTTTTAAGGTAGAGATTATAAGGAATTTCTTTTCTCAGAGGGTTGTTAGCTGTTGAAATTAATTTCTCTAATGAGCTGAGAAGTGGCAGATGGAGTTGAATCCAGATAAATGTGAGGTGCTGCATTTTGGGAAAGCAAATCTCAGCAGGACTTATACACTTAATGGTAGGTCATGTTGCGGCTGTACAGGACATTGGTTAGGCCACTGTTGGAATAATGCGTGCAATTCTGGTCTCTTTCTTATCGGAAAGATTTTGTGAAACTTGAAAGGGTTCAGAAAAGATTTACAAGGATGTTGCCAGGGTTGGAGGATTTGAGCTATAAGGAGACACTGAACAGCCTAGGGCTGTTTTCCCTGGAGCGTCGAGGCTGAGGGGTGACCTTATTGAGGTTTACAGAATTATGAGAGGCATGGATAGGTAAATAGTCAAAGTCTTTTCTCTGGTGTCGGTGAGTCCAGAACTAGAGGGCATAGGTTTAGGATGAGAGGGGAAAGATATAAAAGAGGCCTAAGGGGCAATGTTTTCACACAGAGGGTGGTACGTGTATGGAATGAGCTGCCAGAAGATGTGGTGGAGGCTGGTACAATTGTAACATTTAAGAGGCATTTGGATGGGTATATGAATAGGAAGGGTTTGGAGGGATATGGGCTGGGTGCTGGCAGGTGGGACTAGATTGGGTTGGGATATCTGGTCAGCATGGACGGGTTGAACCGAAGGGTCTGTTTCCATGTTGTACATCTCTATGACTCTATGGTGGTAGAAGCTGGTCCATTTAATATATTCAAGGTTAAGTTAGAAGATTTTTGACATATAAAGGAATCAGGGTTATGAGGGGTTAGCAGGAAAATTGACTTGAAAGGCTGCAATCAGATCAGTTGTGTATAATGTTGGAGCAGGTTGATGTGAAAGTACTTTATAACCAATGAGGTAATTTTCTGAAGAGTATTCAATATACTAATGTAGAACATATTGCAGGTAATTTGTGTACTTCGAGGCTAATGAATGACAATGAATTAATGACTAGACCTTATTTAGTGAAACAGACACAGAGAATACTGGAGAAATTCAGCCATCCAGGCAGCATGTGTGGAGAGGAAAACAAAGTTAACATCCAGACGTTCATTACCTGGCTAGGTAACATCATCAGTGGTGACCTCCAAGTGAAGTGAAGCTGTTGTTTTCTGCTTTCTATTTATATGTTTGTCCTGGATGGGTTTCCTGGGGTTTGTGGTGATGTCATTTCCCGTTCATTTTCTGAGGGGTTGATAGATGGTATCTAGATCTATGTGTTTGTTTATGGCGTTGTGGTTGGAGTGCCAGGCCTCTAGGAATTCTCTGGCATGTCTTTGCTTCGCCTGTCCCAGGATAGATGTGTTGTCCCAGTCGAAATGGTGGTTTTTTTCATCCGTGTGTAGACAACACATCTATCCTAGGGCAGGCTAAACAAAGACATGCCAGAGAATTCCTAGAGGCCTGGCACTCCAACCACAACGCCATAAACAAACACACAGATCTAGATACCATCTATCAACCCCTGAGAAAACGAACAGGAAATGACATCACCACAAACCCCAGGAACCCCATCCAGGACAAACATATAAATAGAAAGCAGAAAACAGCAGCTTCACTTCACTTGGAGGTTGCCACTGATGATGTTACCTAGCCAGGTAATGAAATGTCTGGATATCAAACCTACAGCTCAGTGAGCAAACCTACTCCCTAAACCTCAACCTGAGCTGCAAACCTTCACAAACCTTGCAGAGAGTTAACATTTCAAGTCTGATATGACTTCTTCAGAACTTAGTGATGTTCCTTAGAACTAACATGGGTCAGGATACTGAGAACTCCCCTGCCTTTCTTTGAATAGTGTTTTAAGCTCTTTTACACTGATTTAATACTGTACCTGAAAGATGGCACTTCCAGCAGTGTAGCATTCCCTTGGTCGTACATCTATATTTTGTGCTCAAGCATCTTGAATCTAGAACATTTTGCTCAGAGGCAGAATAACTAATCACTGAGGCATAGCTACAGAAATAAAACAGGTATGCGCAGTTCTCTAAACGACAAGGTGATAGAAATTGTCCCAGACCTCGTGTGTGAAAATCTAATAATTATTACAATGTAGTTCATGTCTTTATACCTGTAATATATAATTTGCACAGTGATTCATTCATGTCAAAGTGGTTCAAAGGTGCAACATGACTGGCAGACTCTCTAATTGATCCTTGTGAGCTGTTCATACATGTCATCTCTTCCTTCTGCTACTCTGCCTAATATACCACTGACATCTCTTTATCACAAATCATTTCTCATGAGAATTCCTATACACCGATCTAAAACCGACAAAATGAAAACAATTTTAGAAAATGCACACAAATTTCATAACTATCTGCAGTAACAATGGACAACAAAAAATGACCAAAGAAGAAAGTAACCAAATAATACACCATCATAATATTTGAGAAAAAAAGCCCCTCCCTCCTGAAAAATACACACTTCAGCTTTACTTAATTTCAAAGCTAGTTTTACATCCTCTGGTTTAACCTCCTAATTCATGTTTGATGTAGTCCCCTTGCACATAGCTCAGCCATAATCTGTCTCCCAATATTGCCTCATGGATGCACTTGGTGTAGCTAATGCAATGGTAGACACATTGTCGGGTAGGCTTGTCACTCTATTATCCTGTACCACACACCCTGTGGAACAAATTGAATGATTTAAAATGAAATCATAAACCATTAATGTATTTACAAAATATAGATCTGGGTTCTTTGTTGATGCAATATTAATCTAGCTAAAACATTACTATGGAACTAGGACTTTACTAATTGTGTTTTATAGCCTGTTAATGAGATGAACACAGTATCCCATGAGATCTGGGATGTATACACCAAGTAATGTGGCATTTTAAATCATTATACTTGCACCAAAAAGTCCCCCACAGAATCCATAAGTTTAATTTGATATTAAGTGAACATGCAGATACTGCAAAAGAAAATCCAATGTATGTACATCAGACTGATTGTATAGATTGGTTAGTTAATCAGTTGGTGATGTTTATTCATAAAATATAGGGCAAACCACAAAACTGAAATGTTAATGCCAGTGCAATTCTACTCCTTCAGCTGTAGTTATGCGAAAATTGTACGTTTCTGACAAGCTTTGTTTCATCTTTGTCATCCTATTTTCAATTACGGCTGTAAGAGTCAAGCTGCAGCTCCTCCAGATAGCTGTGGTGTTGTCAGCACTCCAGAGCTGTCATTTTTCACAATGAAGATGATGCCCCTGGTGATTATTGTTGTGCCTCCACTGGAACTGGCAGTTTTCAGTATTCAGACAATGCCCCTGGTGATTATGGTCATATGCTACATAGGTAGATTCTGTTAGAATTGAAGTTGGACATATGTTAACATTTTCTGTGCATACTGCTAGAATATGTTTGTGTACTTCTGCTTTGCTTAATAAAGAGTAACATTTTGCAGTTTGTATTTACCTTTCATGCAACAGGGTTCTTTATTATTGTTACTATTGTCGCTCTTTGGTTTTTGCAAACCTGCTGTACTCCCTGGCTAATCCATGTACAGAAAAGACTTAAAAGTCCTCCCTTCTCTATCTATTTTGAAGTGATTTCAGCTTGTCTCTGTTGAAAGCTATGGAGCTAATTTTTGTCAATCTCACTTGGATTCTAACCTGCAAGAGAAATGCTCCCTTTGTTAGTTCCTGCCAGTTCTGTACGGAGGTGAAAATCTGACAAAGGGGCAGGGAGAATCTACCTGATTGGTTTATTGGTTAAGCTGAAAATGACTCCACTGTGTTTTCTCAGTGCTCTTCCAAGCAGTCATTCCTTTTCTGTGAGCTCAGACAGAGAATGTCTGCAGGTTAGTCAAGCAAGGAAGCTGTCACATCCCCAGAGTGTGGGATCAGGCTCTTTGACCAGGGGATATTTCAAGCAAGTAATGTTGATCACTGTGAAGAATGAGACTGCTGTTCATCCATGAATCTATTAACTAGATATATTCAATTCTCTGTACTGACACCAGTCTCTAGATCTGAATCAACTGGCATGTTTCAATGAAATGACGCAGGCTTACAGTTGGCAGTTGAGCATAGTTGTTTACCTCAAGACATTAATTCCGCTGCCTTCCTGATACTGTAATGGCCAACATTTCAGAGAGCGTAGATTAGAGTGATGCTGGAAAATCACAGCAAGTCAGGCAGCATCCGAGGAGCAGGAAGATCGACATTTCGGGCAAAAGCCCTTCATCAGGAATGCATTCCTGATGAAAGGCTTTTGCCCGAAATGTTGATCTTCCTGCTCCTCGGATGCTGCCTGACTTGCTGTGCTTTTCCAGCACCACTCTAATCTAGACTCTGATTTCCAGCATCGGCAGTCCTCACTTTTGCCTAACATTTCAGAGAGCTCCCAGTTCTTTTGGCACAGTGACGCCCTGTAGTACTGTCAACATTCAGGCATCCTAGATCTCAGTCAAACATTCCAAATCCAATATGTTTTACAATTGATGTCTCTAGATTGACACAAGCAATGGAGAGTAAAGCATATCAGATCTGATATCTTTCTGTCCCAAGGAGCAGTGGAACAGTGACGGTTACACTGCAGTCGTATTGTTATAGCATCAACAGGTTGACTCCACCATGGCAAACTGGAGAATTTGAAATCAATAGAAAATCTGGATTAGAAAGCTGGCCTAATAGTGACCATGTATGACTGTCAATGGTCATAGAAACTCAGCTGGTACACTAATGTTCTTTAGTGAAGAAAATCTGTCATCCTTACCTGGTACGGTCTACATGTGACAATATATTCACAACAATATGGTTGACTCTTAACAGCTCTCTGAAATGTCCCAGAAAGATATACAGTTCAAGGGGCAATTAGGGATGGTGCAATAATTATCTATATTCCATAAATAAACAAAAATAAATATAAAAACCCCTTGGTTTCTACTAGTTATTAGGAATTATTCTGGATGGAGGAGATTACTTATATCTGCTTGTTCAAAAGATGTGGTTGTCACTGGCTAGGTCAGCACTTATTGCCCTTGTGTAGATAGTGATGAGCTGTCTTCCTGAACCACTGCAGTCTGTGAGGGATAGGTATGCCCACAGTGCAGGTATGAAGGGAATTCCAGGATTTTGACCTAGAGACAGTAAGGGAACAGTGAATAGTTCTAAGTCGGAATTTTGTGTCCGACTTAGAGGGGAACTTGTAGTTGGTGCAGAACAGGCAAGGTTGGCTTCCTGTGTTTTCTACCCATTATTCAATTGATAAGACCTGCATTTTTAACACACCAGCCTCAATACTCTGTTTAGCCAGAAGTGTGGGTGACCAGATGAATGACAGTATGTGGTTTGTGCCCACTCAACTCTCTGTATGTACCAACCCCACCAGAAAAGCTGGTGGCATTAAGTCTGCAGCCATACTGGCCAGTGGTCAAAACTAAAGTGGGAATGGATAAAGATGACAAGTTTTAGGATGTGAGCACCATATGGATCCTCCACTATTCCTTCTAGCAGCTGCAAAAAAACATTCATGTTGAGGCTGTCTACAAAATACAGAGGCTCTTCAGTTGGCACGATTCCAAGCTCAGGAACAGCTACGGAGGGACTGGGCCCATTCCATTCGCAGGAACCTCGCTTTAAGCTACAGCAGAATCATTGCCATTGGAAGAATCCACAGATCAGGGCAAGAGGAAATACCATTGCCAAGCGTACCACGTTTTACTGTCCCGCTCATTTAGGAATCCTAGTTCTCTGTAAAATTACAGAGACCTCTTCACGTTGCTGCTCCTTACTCATGACGAAAAAGATGTGTGTGATTTAAAAGGAAATAATGGGTTGAATTTAATGACATTCCCACAGTGGTCACTTCAGTGGCAGTGCCATTTAATTATCCCGATTACATACATGGCATTAATGTCTATCTTAGAGTCTCATCCAGTGTCACTGGTATTCATCCATCCTGGTTTAAAGGTCTAATGATGACCACTAACCTATTGTCAATTGTCAGAAAAACCCATCTTGCTCACTAGTGTTCTTTAGGGGAGGAACTCTGCCATCCTGACCTGGTCTGGTCTACATGTGACTCCAGACCACAGTAATATCATTGAGTCTTAACTGCCCTTTGATTTGATTTGATTTATTGTTGTTACATGTACCGAGATTCTCTGAAAAGTGTTGTTTTGTATGCTATGCAGGCAGACCGTACCATACATTATGCCTCGGTAGCAGAACAGTGTGCAGAATACAGTGTTACTGCCACAGAGGAGGTGCAGAGAGAGAGAGCAACAGTAACATTTGAGAGGTCCATTCAAAAGGATGATAACAGTCTGAAAAAGTTGTTGTTGAACAACAATATACACGCTGTTCATACATATATTCAAACTCTTATACCTTCTGCCTGATGGAAGAGGGTGGAAGATAGTATAACCCTATGGGATGGGGTCTTTGATTACGTTGGTTGCTTTCCCAAGACAGCAGGTAGAGGCAACGAGCCAATGGATGGAAGGCTGATTTGCCTGATGGAGTGGGCTGTGTTCACCACTCTCTGTAGTTGCTTGTGGTCTTGGGAAGTACGGTTGTCATACCATGCTGTGATGCTGATAGGATGCTTACAATGGTGTATCTATAAAAATTGGTAAGAGTCTTTGTGGACATGTCGAATTTCCTTAGCCTCCTGAGGAAGTTGTGTTGATTTATTTATTGTCACGCGTAATGATGCATGGTGAAAAGCTTTGATTATGAGCAGTATATAGGCAGATCAGAGTAAGTGTGGATGTACAGATCCAAAAGACTTAGGCAGAGGCATACAGGCTGCATTGCACAGAGTAAGCCCGAGGCATCAACGTTAGCAAGATCAGCATTATTTGGGGCTAGAAATTCCAACCATCAGTCTAATAACAGCCAGGGAGAAGCTGCCCCTAAGATGGGCAATAATTGCTGGCTTAATGAAAAAAAATTCTAAAAACTGGCATCATTGTCCATGCCCATTCTTGTCTTGAGCACTGATCGATATGGCAACAGACCTAATGCCACCAGGTATCTTGGCAGCACGAGTTTGCATGGGCACATACAACATGCTGCCATACATCTGATGGTGTGTATACTCAAATCAGAACTTTAAGCCTATTGCATTGAAAATACAGAGCTCTTTAGTTGATCTGCTGAGTGAGAAGCCCACAGGGAAAATCCTATTAGTGTTGCTTGTGGTAGTCTTTCCCTCATTCAGACACCTTGATGCCGCATTGAAATCTGGCATTGGCAAGAGAGGAAGGAGACTTCTGTGAGGCAACCATCTGTTCCTAGTTGCTAACCACCCCTCACCCCAATGAAATCTGATCCCACAATCCTCCTCCCAACATCACTCATCTGTGACCTACATCTCTTGGTGATTCCATCATTTAAACAGGCAAATAAGACACACTGGTCTGAAACGTCTTGCATCTTTCAAAATGGAGGTCCAGCACATTCACAGAGTCATAGAGATGTACAGCACGGAAACAGACCCTTCAGTCCAACTTGTCCATGCCGACCAGATATTCTAACTTAATCTAGTCCCATTTGCCAGCACTTGGCCCATATTCTTCTAAACCCTTCCTATTCATATACCCATCCAGCTGCCTTTTAAATGTAATTGTACCAGCCTCCACCACTTCCTCTGGCAGCTCATTCCATACACACACCACCCTCTGCATGAAAACATTGCCCGTTGTGTCCCTTTTAAATCTTTCACCACTCATCCTAAACCTATGCCCTCTAGTTCTGGACTCCCCACAACAGGGAAAAGACTTTGTCTATTTATCGTATTCATTCACAAATATTGTTTAGATTTGCTGGTGTTTTGCCTCTGGGTTATTCAAGTGTATTACCTGCAGGAACTATAGCAAAAGCTGAAAAATGTGTTGCTGGAAAAGCGCAGCAGGTCAGGCAGCATCCAAGGAGCAGGAGAATCGACGTTTCGGGCATAAGCCCTTCTTCAGGAACTATAGCAATCCAATAACATTGCTAAGCAGTGCAGAGCTGCTAGCCTCTGATTGGCTGGCATCTCTTGATGGGTTGGATTTCTAGCACTGGGCTCCTTGATCCATGGGAATGCCCACTGCTGCCCAGCTCAGGCCACTCAGCACTGTGGAGCTTTCTGTAAAGCGGCAACAGAAACCTTTCATGGCTCTCTGACCAATCAGGTTAGACACCTGCTGCCAGCATTGAATGGCTCCATTCATTTTTCCATGCACTGTTAGTCAGGCGATATTTGCAACAATCCCATTGAAAGGATCCAACGCAAAGAGTTGATAATGTTTGTACCTGTAAATAACCATTTGCAATGCTATGGCAATGTTTCAGCAAGACAGTATGTGGCAATACCCCACTGGACTCTCTCCTTGGACGAATGAAAATTGGTGGAATTCAGTCTGTATATTCTTGTGTGGGAATACTAATAGTCTCGGGAGCAGCATCATTTTCCCTCTTTGTTTCTCCACTTCTCTCTCTCTGAAAACAAACACATATTGAGAAATTCCCAGTGGGAAAGCTATTCTGGCACCATTGCTCAGGTATGCATTGTGTAACATCCACACATATGTTCAGTTTCCCTTACAGTTTCTATCAACAACATGTGACAGTGTGCAGTACACCTACCTCTAGAAGGATGGGCACCTCATAATCAGATGCACCATCTAATATATTTTCTGCAATTTACACTTTAACAATACTGAGGGAAAAAGACCTTTCAGTTCTTGGATATGTGGCAGTGGGGTTGTGGGGTGAGTTGAGTCTTTATTGTTGACAATGACTGTGAAATCACTGTCAGATCAATGACTTGCACAAGCTTCTCTTTCTCTGATCTTCCTTTCTTTTGTAAGTTCCTGGAACAAATCTTCAGCATTCAGTTTCTGTGCTCATATTTCATATCGCTCACCATTGAAATCCTTTCAATCTGCTTTCCATCCCACCAATTCATCTTCTTACAGCCAGAATTGGCAAGTACATCTTTCATAACTGCAAAAGCGCTGCCCTTATCTCTCCTCATTGTCCTCCAAATCTCAGCATTCTCAAATAGGTTTGACCATGCATTTTGTTCCACTCTCACAATTCCTGCCCACATGGGTTCTGATTGTCTTCATAGCAAATAGGGGAAAGATCAGAAAAATTTAAGGCATGTCTCCTCAGACAATGGCTGGCACATGAAAACAAAAAATGCTGGAAAGCACAGCGGGTCAGGCAGCATCTGTGGAGAGCAAGCGAACATTTCCACTCTCGGTGACTCTTCATCAGAGCTAATGTGAAGTGTGGAGGAAGCAGCATTTTTGCAATAATGGGGTTGGGGGGATGGTTTGAATGCTGGGGGAGAAAAGGTGCTGATTGTGCAGATTAAGTGATTGGAATGTGAGAATGGCAGAACAATGGTGTGTCTAACTGCTAGACTGGAAAGAACAGTGAGCCCCACTGGAGTGTGGGGAGGGGAGAGAGGACATGGTGACAGAGAATGCAACAAGTAAAGCTAAAAGGGGAGAAATGAGAGTGAGTTCACAATCTGAAGACGTTGAACTCAATGTTAAATGAAGAAGGTTGTAAAGTGCCTAATTTGAAGATGAGATGCTGTTCCTCTAGTTTGCGCTGTGATTCACTGGAGCATTGCAGCATACTGAGGACAGACAAGTGGGCATGCGAGCAGGATGCAGTATTAAAATGACCAGCTTACGGAAACATTGGGGCCATTCTTGTGTATGAACTGGCACATACTGTAACTCTCTTCCTCTTTCTATTGCAATTCATTGGAGTCTGCTTGACCAATGGAAGCTGGAAATCCATTGCTTAGAGTCAGCTTTGAGCTATTCAACCTTTAAGACCAAAAGAAAAGTGTTGTGTGAAATTAGAGAATTGATTAATTAATCCATTCTGAGTCTATTCTGTGATAGTAGAGTTATAGAGTCATAGAGATGTACAGCACGGAAACAGACCCTTCAGTCCAACTCGTCCATGCCGACCAGATATCCCAACCTAATCTAGCCCCATTTGCCAGCACATGGCCCATAGTACTGAGAATGTCAACGACCACTTCTTGCTGAAGGGCCCTGTTCTTGGTAGGGTATTATATGACCATAGTGATTTCTTTGCAAAGAGCAACAGTCTGTTCCATAATGAGAAATAATCCAAATTGGGCTATTTTGGACTAATAAATAAATATTGAAATCTTAGTTGATATGGAATTAACTCCAGTTTCTTTGTTAAAGTGTCAATGCACATAGTCTAGGGACAATTCTTTTCTGCACAAATGCACTATGACTGGAAAGTTCATATTATGCCTTCGGACTCTCACAATCACAGTGACAATTATTGATTGCCAACTACTCCCCATGATGTTACATAAATAGTGAGTGTATTTGTAACCTACGAACTAAAGTTCTTTTGCTTTACAGGCTTAGCTATTGGCATTCTTGAAAATTGATAAATGTTGTGCAGGTCACACTGATTCTACAAATGACAGTTCCAATTTGCATAAAAGGGAGTAAGGAGGTCTTTGTTTTTACTTCTGATGCAGAATTTGTGGCAGAATCTGAGAGATATGCAAACAGTACATTATCAGCCCCTGGTGGCTGTAAGGGTTGCTGGAAATAGTCAGAATTGTAATTGGAACATTCAGTCACTAGGGGCCAGCAAATCAGTAGAAATGACAGCTAATTGATCACACATGATTGTTGCTACTTCAGATTTTAATGCCTGTCTAATCATGAATTTATTCAAAGCATGCATAAAGAGCTCCTAATGACCTCAACTCAAATCCATTCCTTTTTTTTTTATTTTTACTTACTGCTTGTGTCTCTGGTTTAAGTAGAAAGTGGAGAAAAGCCCTTATGGATCATGGAGTTCCCTCCTACAGTGGTAGATGAAGGCTTTCATCACCTTTATTGTCCTGAGGGAGGTGCCCAAATCAGCCACAGCTAAGACTTGAGCCTCACGTTTTCCTGTATCTAAGAAATCTTGGAAAAGTGTAAAATGCACAGTACAAACCTTTCCATTCAGCCCTGGCTGTAGTGGCACTCAGCAGGTAACAGGTCCCTGTGTTAGCAGCATTGAAAGTTGGGCAAAAGACAATTTGGTCACCCAAAATCCCCTGGTTTCCAATGGGAAACATGCTTATGCAAAGCTTTTTAAGTATTTACTGTTTATCCAGTTCATTTGTCAGAGGAGTTAATTGACCTCACCAATAACATTGGCTGGGAGCTTATTGCACACATCTACTTCTTGTAAAAAGACATTATCTAGGCACCTTGACTTCCTACTTGTGTTTTCTGCTTCCTTATAATGGGTTAAAAGGAAACTCCACTCCTGTATTAAAACCCAGGTCCAAGAATTCACTGGCACCGAAAGTTGCTGGTCAGCCAGGGGTCAGTAGGTCCAGAACTCGGTAGTGTCATGGAAGAGGTAAGAGAATGGGGGTGGAAAGGGTTGGCTATCAGAATACATCTCTCCCCCATGTCCAGATTCTCAATTGTATACAGATTCTTGGAGACTGCACAACCAACATCAACATGCGAAGCCTGCCCACACTGATCCACCAACTGCTTCTTATCTTGTCTGGAGCTGAAAGGATTTTAAACCAAGTGGGATGAGACCATCTAGTGATCATTAATTGACAACTTTTAAGGGCCTTGATTGGCAGTGGGGCAGGATGGTGGAGTCTTGGTTTCCTCATGTAGAGCTTAGTACAGGTGGATGCAGGAAGGTAGTGGGGTTCTGTTTTGCCTTACCAAATCTCCTTCAGTTCTCTTTCCACTTCCAGGCCCACTATCTATAGGCTTAGAAACTGCTATCCTATATGTGGTAGGAAGACTAAACTAACATGTGCCTCTTAGTTTGTGTAGTTGGCACTGTAACCATGTTTATAGAGATATAGAGTCATACAGCATGGAAATAAACCCTTCAGTCCAACCAGTCCATGCCGAACATAATCCCAAACTAAACTAGTCCCACCTTCCTCCACCTGACGCATATCCCTCCAAACATTTCCTATTCATATACTTATCCAAATGTCTTTTAAACATTGTAATTATACCCACATCCATCATTTCCTCAGGAAGATCATTCCACATGCAAACTACCTTCCATTAAAAAAAAATTGCTCCTCATGTCTTCTTTAAATCTCTCTCCACTTACCTTAAAAATGTTCCCCCTACTCTTGAAATCTCCCATCCTAGGGAAAAGACAACTACCATTAACTCTATCTGTATTCCTGCTTATTTTATAAACCTCTTAAGGTCACCTCACAACCTCCTATGCTCCAGTGAAAAGGTCCCTTGCTCCCACTCCATTTTAAAGGAGCAGACACTTCTGGCCTTGTGATCAAATAAGCATAGAAATATTAAAAATCTGTAGATTGGAAAGTATCATTGATCCATCGTGATGTTCTTCTTACTGTCTCAGCATTAAAGCGATGGGGCATTTCATTAGATACTTGTCCGAGTTTACCTCAGAGTGATCTTCGCTGCTTTCCTCATTATCCCTCCATGTTGCATCTTACTAAAACAAAAACCCAGCCTCTCAAGGAAGTAATACTTGAATTTTGAAAGAGGTTGAATACACTTCTTTCTACCTCATATTACTGTTCTGCTGCACTGCTCCAAATCAAATAAGTGCTGGCTGGTCTATATTCTGAATCTGAAGAAGAATCTGAATGTATTCCAGAATGTTACTATCTTCAAAATAAGGTCTTGATGAGGAAATGGAGACCATCATATATTCAGCCAGAAGAGAAATGGATTGTAATACCGGTGGATTTTAGAAAGGTGTTGCAGGTAGCACATGAATTACTAGCAGGAGGCCATTTGGGAGTAATGAAAACTCAAGCCCAAATACAAAAACATTTTTACTGGCCTGGACTGCATAAAGATATAATAGAATTTTACCAGACATGTCCTTTGTAATGAATAGTTGGATCACAGATAGGAATGCTGCCTATTGTGGTTGAAAAGCCGTAAAAACTCAGGTAGTTGGAAAACTTCAGGCACTGGTAAAACCAGGACCTTTAATGTCAATTCCTGCATTTGGGGAACCATTTACAAGGGTTTTAATCGATTTAGGACACTTACCTAAAACAAAAAGTGGAAATCAGTATTTGTTGATAATAATGGATGTGCCCACTAGATTTCCAGAGGCCATTCCACTATACAGTATCACAGCCAAAATGATTGTCGAAGAGTTACTTAAATTTTTTACTGGATACATATTACCCACAGAGAAACAATCAGATCAAGGGTCAAATTTTAATTCAAAGTGCAGGTGAAGTAGCTGCAGGGAAGTAATACTTGAATTTTGAAAGAGGTTGAATACACAGTTACAATTAGGGAAGTTATGGATAGCTTAGGAAAAAAAAAATCAAATCCACTGTGCAACATCAAGAACTGCACACAGAGCATTAGAACAGTGGCATCAAACTTTAAAGACCATGCTAAGGGTACATAGTCAAGACTATCCAGACAAGTGGGATAAAGGAATTCCGGTTGTATGCTTTGCAATGAGGGCTGCACTAAATGAATCTACCAAATTCAGTCCATTTGAATCAGTTTTTGGGCAAGAGGTAAGAGGACCATTGAAATTTGTTAAGGAGAAATTGGTGAGAGTTCAGAGACCACATATTCGGACTATGTGTCAAATTTAAGAGAAAGATTAAATAAGTGGGTGAGTTGGCTAGATAGCATTTAAAAGTAGATGTAATAAATAGCAGACAAGAAATCAAAAATTCACATTTTGTTAATGGAGATAAAGTGTTAGTGTTACTTCCTGCAATAGATGAATCTTTAAAAGCAAGGTTGACTGGATCTTAACAAATTAAAAGGAGATTGAGTGAGGTGAATTATTTGATAACGCGAGTTAGAAAGAAATCTCACAGAGTGTGTTATATGAATATGTTAAAAGGTATTTTGACAGGAAAGAAAAGCAAAAGGAGACTGTGTTATTGGTTGCAACACAAGTACAGACATTCCTCAAATTAAATTGAGCAATGAGGATGTTCTAAAAATTGGGATAAATTATTGAGTTACCTTCCACAGGAAAATTGAAATGATCTGAATGTGTTATTACTGTCACATGGGGAGATGCGTGGGAGTAAGCTCAGAAATGCTAATCTAATTGTACATCATAGAGATAAAGGAAATGCTGTTCCAATTTAGCAACATCTTGATAGACTTAACCTTCTAAGTTTGGCACAGATTCAAAAAAAAATTGAATCCATGCTCAAAGACAATAATTGAAGTGAATTGCACTGACTGGATCTCACCCATAGCAATGGTGTCAAAACCAGATTGCATGTGGACTATCGCAAAGTCAGTGCAGTTGCAAAATCTGATTTATATCTTATTCCATATTTGGAAGACAGTTTGGAGAAGATGGGATAAGAAACTTGTATTTCTAAGTTGGACTTACTCAGGATGCTGGCAGGTACCTTTATCTGAAAGAGCGTAGACAATTTTGGCTTTCATAACACCAAGTAGACAATTTGGACAGTCAGACCATTTGGTATGAAAAATGCACCAGCCATGTATCAAAGACTAACCAATAATGTCATTTCTGGATTGCCCAATTGTATGGTGTACATCGACAACCTGGTGATTTTTAGTCGCACATGGAAGGAACATTTGCAGAATTTTTCGGGATTATTTGATCGACTTTGGGAGACAGGCTTGATGATAAACCTGGCTAAGAGTGGATTCGCAAAACCCCAAGTCATATTTCTGGGCCACGTTATTAGACATGGGCAGATGGTCCCATTGAATGAGGTTTACTGGGGAGTTTCCTATACCATTGACAAAGAGATCAGTAGTATGATTCCTGGGATTGAATGGGTTTTATCAGAGGTTTGTTCTGAATTTTAGCAGTTTGGTTGCTCCACTGATTGATTTATTGAAGAAATGCAGAAAATTTCAATGGATAGCAGACTGTCAGAAGGCATTTAACAGCCTGAAAGCTGTGTTAACCACAACACTAGTATTTAGTCACACCTAATTACGCAAAGCCATTCAAGATGGCTATCGATGCAAATGATGTACTCTCACAAGAGGAAGATGAGAAAGTAAAAAAGACCTATCGAGTATTTTTCCAGAAAATTGAATACTCCAGAAAATTGAAAATTGAAATATTCCATCACTGAGAAGGCAACCTTGAGCTTGGTGTTGGCATTAAAACATTTCAACAGTTATATTGCCAGCAATGTATCTGAGGCAATTGTATATGCTAATTATAACCCATTAAGCTTTTTGGAGAAATTTAAGGACAAAAAATCCAGACTACATAGATAGAGCTTATTATTGCAGAAATTCAATTTGAATACTATATACACGGCAGGACGAGAAAACACAACTGCCGATGTATTGTTGTGACTTTGAAGAAGAAAGCTGGAGGTGATCGGTGGATGGAGTAAATGGTCAGAAATAGAAGGTAGAAGTGAATGTTTGCATGGATAGAATCAAAGAAATGTATATGTATTGTGTTGAACTAGTAGTGTAAGACCACGAGTTTTAAAAATGAAGCCAACTTTCTATATTCGGGGTTCTTTTTTAACAGGGAGGTATGATGATGCTGTCACCTTAAAAAGGTTATTTTGTCCTGGGTGTTTTTGAACAAAAATTGTAAAGACAGAGAGGTGCCGAACTGACTACTGAAGATGGCGTAAGTAAATAACTTAGGAGGCCTTTAGGTTTTTTTAAAACAGTTGTAACAAAGGAAGGCAAGTGATCACAGGCCAGGCTTTCTAGTTTGTTTCAGCTGGAGCAGGCAGAAGCTGTTTGGGGTCCCTGAAGGGTTGGAAGCTTCAGTAAATGATTCCTAGCTGCTACTGTGTCTGAAATCTTTCTTGATGTTGTTTCCTCCTGGATTGGAGAACTGCATGCAAGAAGCTGTGTCTGAATTTATCTCATTCTTAACCAAGGGGTATGTTTGTAGGATGTTACTCTATTGGAGCAGTTTATTCGTAGTTGGTACTGTATTCATTATTCGGTTAAACTTTCTAATAGTTCAGTTATTTTAAATTCATCTTTACTTTTGTTTGTATTTAAATTATAGTGTTGAAATAAATTATGTTCTGTTTAACAGTGAGTTGTTTGACCATTTGCATCATACCTGGAACACCCATTTCACACCTATCTTTAAAACAAGAAACAATTAGGGTCTAAGTTGTCTTCTTAAAATGTTTTGAGGGGGCCTGGTCTGAGCCATAACAGTCCCGACCCATAGTCATTTGAAAAACCAAGGCTTAGGTCACCCTCGGACCCACTTGAATTGACTGATATCCCAATATTCCTGTTGGGAAAGTATGTGCACACATCCAGCTGTGGATAATAGGATTCAACTTGGCTGTGATGCCATTGCAGTCGAAACACTTGCTGGCACTCTTTGCCTACAGCCTCAGTTTTCAAAATGATCACACGGGTGAGGCTCTTGTAGTATAGCCATGGAAGTATATCCATGCAAGAAATAAGTGACCTCCCAAAATGGGGAGGTGAAAATTGGAGAAAACAGGAACAAATTCTGAGCAGGTTGAAAGAGGAGGTGCCTCCATCAGCATCTGCCATACACTGGAAAGAGATAAAACAAAACACAGTACTGTGACTGGAAAATACTTCAGTGGGAATGAGCAAACTGCAAGCTACATTTGTCACAGTGCCAGGGAAGCCCGGCTGTGTAGCGTTGAAGGAGTTAACTGCATCTGTTCTGCTGCAGCAGGAATGACAGCTCCCAGCAGTACTGCCTGCCTCCTGTGATTGGAAGACCACAAATATGGAAGCCCTAACCTTGAGGTCATGCACACAGAGCCTCAACAGCTTGTTCAACATTTCTGTTTACAGATATCTCATCCCCTGCCCAGCAGCCTGCTCTCAGACCATCCTCTCCCACTGGCCATCAACTAATCCCTTTCACAAATCAGAGGGGGCATCAGTTCTGCAGCTTCCAATGAAAGGAGCCCCTGGCTCAGAGGGATTAGACTCTGCAATCAGTAGGTGCAAACAATTTCAAATAGGTTTAACAAGAGATTACCAGCATGGAGTTCAACCTTGCTCAATCAGTGGGCTTTCCCATAAATGACGATTGCTCCTTCCCACAATGGATGCGAGTAAAAGGTTTGGAGATTTGACACACTCTCTGGAGTTGGGAGATGCACTTTCTCTTTAAAATAATATTTTTCTTCTTTTTTTGTGTTTATCTGAATGAGTCCCAGTGTACCATGTTTAGTAGTATTTTAAATTCTTCCCAGCAAAAGGTTTTTTATTGGACTTAATTCCTTCAATCTTGATTTTAATGAGCCCTGTACGGACTCATTAACACAACAATCCACTGTGTGTGGGTGTATTTTTCTCTTTTCAAGAGAAAAGTGATAACATCTTTCTGAGAACTGCAGGGCATTCTACAGCTAAAGAGATAGAGAGAGAGAGGGAAATTCTTCAGCTATGGTTAAAAGATATTTAAAGTGTTCAATCCATTTACCCCAGGGATTGTAATAACCTGAAAGCAACTAGTTCATATTCCTTGCCAACATAAAGGAGAATACAGTTCTATTGAAATATATTTGATTCTTAGGGGGCTTGAAAGAGTAGATGTTGAGAGGTTACTTCCCCTTGTGGGACAGTGTAAGACCAGAGGGCAAAATCTCAGAGTATGGGATCGCCCCTTTAAGCCAGAGATGATGAGGAATGCTTTTACTCTCTGTGGAATTCTTTACTGCAGAGGGCTGGGTTGGGAAATATGTTCAAGGCTGAGATAGGTTTTTAATCAATAAGGAAATTAAGGGTTATGGGATTAAGGTAGCAGAGTGGAGTTGAGGATTATCAGACCAACCATGATCTCACTGAATGGTGAGCAGACTCAATGGATTGAATGGCTAAAAATCTGCTCCTTTACCTTATAGCCTTATGGTCTCTTTAACAGAGTTGGATTCTTCTGCAATGCTGGTCTGAGAGGGCTGCAGGTTAGGAGAAGTTGAGAATACCAGGGTTAAACTGGAAGGTATGAAAATCCTAAACATTCCTGTTCCTGTTCCCTTTCACTGTCTGGCAATGAACTCTGCAGCAAATGTGCATTTGTGGATACAGGTGAAGGAAGAATTAGAATTTGGATTTGAAAGTCTCCAGACCTAATAACCGATTTGACAATCAAGGGTAGACTTTACGATTTTGGCGATCTTCACACATTGAGATCGCTTCAGGTTTGAAGGTCAGTGAGCTTTGCTCAACCCTCCATCTGTTCATCTGCATGGAAATAAAGATCCAGCAGGGCCCATTAACCTCAGAGACTGAACGTCCTATGCTTCTAGTGTGTAAAGCTCTAAGGTGGAAGCATAAGTACATAAAAGCTATCTTTCACCTGGAGAAGAAATGGAAAGGCTGAAAAATATTTGTCATATTTTTATAACAATGGCAGTTGAAAAAAACTGAAAGCACTCGGCATTTGTGAAATGTATTTTTAAAAGAATCTATTTTCTATATTTAGTCTGGTTTATTAGGACTCTTAAATTTGGGAACAAAGACAAGAAAACTGTTTCTAAAAACACATTTCATAAATACCTCATATTTCCAATTTTCACAACTCCCATTATTCTTAAAAAAAGAACACATGTTCCAGCCAATGAGTTGTTCCAGCTCTAGAAGCTGCTTCCAAGACAGAAGTGAAGAAAATCAGAGGGAAATGTAGATGGGAAGAAAATTAGATTAACCAGAACAAATTCATAGTAGGAAGACCATGTTACCTAAAAAGGAGGGTGAATAAATACATTAAGGAGGGCAAGTGCAAATGAGAATCTGCTAAGCAGCAATCCATCAAACCAATTGTGTTTTAATTGATCATGAAGCTGTGGTGTTGTGTTGGGCATGCCTCAGTTTATAATGCAGGGTGGAGTACATCATATAGCAGTGCAGTACACTCAATCTGTAACTTTGTTTCTGTCTGCTGTCCCTCACCTAATGCCTGGGGTAAAACCTTAACCAGCAGAAGAACAACAAACTGTATTAATTAACCTTTTAATATTAGATGTTTACAGGAGAAGTGCAGCACTGGAAAGAACCTGAGAAGTTAGTTCCAAGAGCCATAGCCTCCCAGTGGTGATCATACTCCTCTAATCATACAGAGTTGGGGACTCCAGTTGTTTTACATAGCAACAATGTAAAAATGGCAAAATATGTTCCCAAATTGAGATGAGATGTGGTTTGAAGGTGATAATATTCTATGGTATTTCAACTCTCGGCCCAATAGTGGACATCACTCAGGACAGAATTATGGAGACATTGGGGCTAAACACATGTGAAACATACTGCCGGTCATATGTATTGTAGTGGATGTGTGACTATCAAACATTGTGAATTCTTGTGGGCTTTATGAATGTCACTGTAACATTGTACTTTGAGAAGAGTGTTCAGTATTCACTCATAGTCCTTCATCCTTTGTCATTTATCTCAAGAGGGTTGGAATGTAAAAGCAGTGATGTGCTACTGAGACTTTATAAAGGTCTGGTTTGACCCCATTTAGAATACGGTGTCCAGTTTTGGGACCCACACCTCAGGAAGGACATACTGGCACTGAGCGTGTCCAGTGGAGATTCACATGGATGATCCCTAGAATGGTAGGCCTAACATACGATGAATGGCTGAGGATCCTGGGATTGTATTCTTTAGAGTTTAGAAGATTGACGGGAGATCTAGTAGAAACTTACAAGATAATACATGGCTTAGAAAGGGTGGACGCTGGGAAATTGTTTCCTTCAGGCGGGGATACTAGGACCCGTGGGCACAGCCTTAGGATTAGAGGGGGTCAATTTAGAATGGAAATGAGGAGACATTTCTTCAGCCAGAGAGTGGTGGGGCTGTGGAATTCATTGCCATGGAGCACAGTGGAGGCCGGGATGTTAAATGTCTTCAAGGCAGAGATTGATAAATTCTTAATCGTGCAAGGAATTAAGGGATACAGGGAGGGTGTGGGTAGGTGGCATTGAAATGCCCATCAGCCATGATTGAATGGCAGAGTGGACTCGATGGGCCGAATGGCCTTACTTCCACTCCTATTTCTTATGGTCTTATGGTCTTATAGTCCTGATTTGAACTTTGTAAAAATGATGGAAAGGGCTGGGAGGAATCAAGAGGTGACTCACTTCTGCAGCAAGGCAAGGCACCATTGGTTTTCCAATTGGCCTCAGTGTTGCCTTCTTGAATTAAACTTCTAGTCAGCGGTGGTGACGGAGATGTTGCTTGGGGGAGTTTTCAGCAATGGCACTGGAAGGAGCAGGTGGGGAATTTGGCTTGTTGAAGCCAACCATCAATTAGCAACAAACAACGTGAATAAACCTGGATTCTGTCCCAAGTCCTACTGTATACTGACACAGTTGGTTTCACTGGGGGCAGGAGTTTGAGATTGAACAAGATGGAATCATCAGTATATGGTCCCAGGCCTGACTTTATGATAGTGGGAAGAGTATTGATGACCCAGCTGAAGAAAGTTGGGACTGGAATCTTTCCCTACAGCTGAGATAATCATGATCATTTTGCTTTATTGTCAGGTATCACTTCTATCATTGGAGATAGAGTGTGTAAGTATGAAAAGCTATGGTTTCCCATAACTTACCCCGCCTTCCAGTCTTTAAATATGCAAAGCTCTTTTCATGACAGACACTGGTGATCCTAGTTCTGATGGCAAGGAAAAATAGCACCATAGAATCCCTACAGTGTGGAAGCAGGCCATTCAGCCCATCAAGTTCACGTCAACCTTCCCATCCCTCTATTCCCATGGCTAATCCACCTAACCTACACATCATTAGACTGTGGGAGGGAACCAGAGTACCCAGAGAAACCCACCCAGTCACAGAGAGAATGTGCAAACTCCACACAGACCAGAACTGGTCACCCAAGGCCAGAATTGAACCCAGATCCTTGCCATTGTGAGGCAACAGTGCTAACCACTGAGCCATTATCTGCCAAAAGACCACAGCACTTTGTTCTCTTGTCATAATGTTGCATACCTGTAACAATTGATTGAGGTGTTTGTCAGCTCACTATTCAAAGAAGCTGCTGGATTTGTAGTGCTATAGGCAAATTCGGTTTCCAAGAGGAGAATTGCAAGGAGATGTAGTAAAAGAAAATGACTATATACCAGCATTTCCAGTGAGTGAATGCCTCAATTGAAGTAGAGAGGAAATTTCAGACAAGTATGAGAAGACTTTTGCAAAGGATCCCACAACATAATTTCACGCCTAATTTATGAGCAATGGTATCCAGGGTGTTATTTACCTATTACCATAGCAACACAGAAGGATCTGGTATGATATTATCGGTGAGAGAACATGGAATTGGCTATTATTGGCTCAACACATCTCATAACAGGTTTCACTGGTCCAGCCAGTTCTATCTTTTATCTTTAAATCTTAACAAACTTACAAAAGAACATTAATTAAGAAAGACTGGAGATAGTCTTTGTTTGTAAAACGTTAAGATTTTTATTGCCTCCCCCTCCACCCAAGGTTTTTTTTGTAGATTCTACCATAGAATAGTATATAAATAGGTATGAGTGAGAAAACATTTTTTTGGCAATTGGAAATTTATGGTACTTCTCTAATCTGTTGAAAATAAACACTCTGATGGGTTCAATTCATACGGTTTTGTGTTTTTAAACATTTCTTTCTGAATTTTAGTTAATTTGAACTGAGGTGAGAGGGTGCCAAAGCATGTGTTGGGCAAGAGGACAGTGATTTCTATTGACCTCAATGCCTGTGAAAGGGTAAGTTTTTGTTCTTGATGATTAGTCAGTGAAATCTGCTGGAAATGTTCATGTGTGGACATCATGTGATAAAAAGATAATTCTCGCCTATGATGCCACTCACAACTCAGCACCTTACTTGGAGACACGGAGAAAATAGCTTCTGCTAATAAATAAGACCAGATTTGGAATTCTGTGTTCAGTTTTGGAACTGTCATCACAGGAATGATACAACTAAGTTGGATAGGGTAGAGAGAAAATAACTTGAATGTTTAGGAGACTAGAGAGAGAAACATGAAGGCTGAGGGGTGGCCTTATAGAAGTTTATAAAATTATGAGAGGCAGAGATAGGATAAATATACAAGGTCTCTTCCCTGGGTTGGGGAGTCCAGAACTAGAGGGCATAGGTTTAAGGTGAGAGGGGAAAGGTGTAAAAGAGATCTAAGGGGGTGCATTTTCATGCAGAGCTGCCAGAGGAAGTGGTGGAGGCTGGTACAATTACAACATTTAAAAGACATCTGGATGGGTATATGTGTAGGAAGGGTTGAGAGGGATATGGGCCAAGTGCTTGCAAATGGGACTAGATTAGTTTAGGATATCTGGTCGGCAGGGACATGTTGGACCAAAGGGTCTTTTCTGTGCTGTACAGCTCTATGACTCTACGTGAGAACTGACATTCTTCTCATTGAAGGGGAGGAGACTGAAGGGGAGCACGATTAAGGCTTTCAGGTTTAGGAGGTTCAGAAAAATAGAAAAAGGGAATGGTAAAAATTTGGTGGTACGCTTTCTGATATAACTGCTTCAGTTTTTCATCTTGCTGTTGTAACTCAGTTAAATTCTCTGAACTAATAACATCCACTTTGTCCTACACCTCACAGAGTTATAGAGATGTACTGCATGGAAACAGACCCTTCGGTCCAACCTGTCCATGCCGACCAGATATCCCAACCCAATCTAGTCTCACCTGCCAGCACCCAGCCCATATTCCTCCAAACCCTTCCTATTCATATACCCATCCAAATGCCTCTTAAATGTTGCAATTGTACCAGCCTCCACCACTTCCTCTGGCAGCTCATTCCATACACGTACCACTCTCTGTGTGGAAAAGTTGCCCCGTAGGTCTCTTTTATATCTTTCCCCTCTCACCCTAAACCTCTGCCCTCTAGTTCTGGACTCCCCGACCCCAGGAAAAGAGTTTGCCTAGTTAACCTATCCATGCCCCTCATCATTTTGTAAACCTCTATAAGGTCACCCCTCAGCCTCCGACACTCCAGAGAGAACAGCCCCAGCCTGTTCAACCTCTCCCTATAGCTCAAATCCTCCAACCCTGGCAACATCCTTGTAAATCTTTTCTGAACCCTTTCAAGTTTCACAACATCTTTGCAATAGGAAGGAGACCAGAATTGCATGCAATATTTCAACAGTAGCCTAACTAATGTCCTGTATAGATGCAACATGAGCTCCCAACTCCTGTACTCAGTACTCTGACCAATAAAGGAAAGCATACCAAATGCCTTCTTCACTATCCTATCTACCTGCAGCTTTACTTTCAGGGAACTATGAATCTGCACTCCAAGGTCTCTTTGTTCAGCAACACTCTCTAGGACCTTACCATTATGTGTATAAGTCATGCTAAGATTTGCTTTCCCAAAATACAGCAACTCACATTTATCTGAATTAAACTCCATCTGCCACTTCTCAGCCCATTGGCCCATCTGGTCCAGATCCTGTTGTAATCTGAGGTAACCCTCTTCGCTATCCACTGCACCTACAATTTTGGTGTCATCTGCAAACTTACTAACTGTACCTTTTATGCTCACATTCAAATCATTTATGTTCTAACCCCCTAATCATCTTGTACACCTCAATCAAGTCACCCCTAAACCTTCTTTTCTCTAGTGAAAACAGCCCCAAGTGCCTCAGTCTTTCCTCATACGATTTTCCTTTCATACCAGGCAACATCCTGGTAAACCTCCTCTGCACCCGTTCCAGTGCCTCCACATCCTTCCTATAGTATGGCGACCAAAACTGCACACAATATTCCAGATGCGGCCGTACCAGAGTCTTATACAACTGCATCATGACCTCAGGACTCCGGAACTCAATTCCTCTACCAATAAAAGCCAGTACGCCATATGCCTTCCTCACCGCACTATTTACCTGGGTGGCAAATGGCTAGTTCTCCCTGTATTCCGTGAGATCTAACCTTGCTAATCAGTCTCCCATGGGGAACCTTGTCGAACGCCTTCCTGAAGTCCATATAGATCACATCCTCTTTGTTACTTCTTCAAAACACTCAATCAAGTTTGTGATGCATGATTTCCCATGCACAAAACCATGTTGACTATCCCTAATCAGTCCCTGCCTTTTCAAATACATGTACATCCTGTCCCTCAGGATTCCCTCCAACAACTTGCCCATCACTGACGTCAGGCTCACTAGTCTATAGTTCCCTGGCTTGTCCTTACCACCCTTCTTAAACAGTGGCACCATGTTAGCCAACCTCCTGTCTTCTGGCACCTGACCTGTGACTATCGATGATACAAATATCTCAGCAAGAGGCCCAGCAATCACTTCTCTAGCTTCCCACAGAATTCTAGGATACACCTGATCAGGTCCTGGGGATTTATCCACTTTTGTGTGTGTGTTTAAATAAATTATGTTCTGTTTAACGTTGAGTAGTTTGACCATTTGCATCATATCTGGAACACGGCATTTCACATCTATCTTTAAAACAAGAAACAGTTAGGATCTGAACTATCTTCTTAAAATATTTTGAGGGGGTCTAGTTTGGGTCATAACAGTCCCGAACCACAGTCATTTGAAATATCAAGCTCAGGTCACCCTCTGACACACTTGAATTGACTGAAATCCCAATATTCCTGTTGGGAAAGTATGTGCACACATCCAGCTGTGATAATAGGATTCAACTTGGCTGTTATGCCATTGTAGTCGAATCACTTGCCTGCACTCGCTCTCTACAGCTTACAGGGTCTATGCTACCTTCTTAGGGGGTCCAGTCTGGACTATAACAATTTGGGGACTCGTCTGGGATCGAAATCTACAATTCCAATTTGGGTTTAGGATTGCTGGACTCAAAGGCAGTGAGTGGTAGGTGTTAGTGTCTTTTGTTTCGTACGTTGGACTCAGCTGGTTTAAACAGGGTGTGCCTTGTGTAGTAATAGCTCTTTCAGTCACGAAGAGTTTTCTTGAGTACAAGATGTGACTTTGGGAGTTTTACAAAGAGTGAACAAGGCAAAGCTGTTGGCATTACAGGCAAGCTGGAGTTGGGGTTGCCTTTGCCTGTGTAGAAAGAAGACATAATTACAGAATAGCCCGACATTTAAATTTGCTGCAAGTGCCATTGGAATCTTTGGAAATGGCTAGAATTCAATTGCAGATGAATCAACTTGAACATGAAAAGAAAGTGAAACAGTCTAAATGATGATTAAAAGCAGAGGAAAAATAAGAGGAAGACCCGAGCAGAAGGAAGAGAGAAAGAGATGAAAAGCAGAAAGAGAGAGAGTTTGAACTTCAGAAGTTGGCAATTAGAGAGGAAAGTAGACGTAAAAGGGCAGAGATGAAGATAGAAGGTAGGCTTAATGGTAGGGTAATGATGACAAGCAAATTCACACAGAGAGTGGTATGTGTATGGAATGAGCTGCCAGAGGAAGTGGTGGAGGCTGGTACAATTGCAACATTTAAGAGGCATTTGGATGGGTATATAAATAGGAAGGATTTGGAGGGATATGGGCTGGGTGCTGGCAGGTGGGACTAGATTGGATTGGGATATCTGGTCGGCATGGACGAGTTGGACCGAAGGGTCTGTTTCCATGCTGTACATCCCTATCACTCTATAGTTTAAATACAAACAAAAAAAATTAAAATAATTGAACAATTGGAAAGCTTAACCGAATAATAGATTCAGTACCAATTATTGATTAATTGTTCCAATAGAGTAACATCCTATAAACACACCCCTTGGCAAAAAAAGGTAAATTCTGACACAGCTTCTTACATGCAATTCTGCAATTCAGGAGGAAACAATATCAAGAGAGATTTCAGACACAGTAGCAGCTAGGAATCATTTACTGAAGTTTCCAACCCTTCAGGGACCCAAACAGCTTCTACTGCTCTAGCTGAAACAAACTAGAAAGCCTGGTCTGTGAGAGCTGACCACTTGCCTTAATTTGTTACAAATGTTTTAAAAAAACCTAAAGGTTCAGTAGCCAGTTCAGCACCTCTGCATTTTACAACCTCTCTTTTAAAAAACCAGGACAAAATAACCTTTGTGAAGTGACAGTATCATCGCAAGTCTCAATGTCACTGCAATTTGAAAATCAGTGATTATCGCAGGATTCTGATCCAGGTAGGGAAGGAGGTGAGGGAACAGGGAACACGTATTCAAATAATGACCCAGAGGAGCTGATTAAAGGGCCAGGATATTTGGGGAAAGTAGTTTTGAAAGAAATTTTGGGCAAAATTGAACATTTGTGCACAGCTATCAGGATCACTCCAGGGTGAAAGGGAAGTTTTTTTAACTCATCTATACAATATGGCATTGTTGACTTGGCCAGGATTTAGTGCCCATCCCTCATTGCACAGAGGGCAGTTAAGAGTCAACCACATTGCTGTGGTTCTGGAGTTACAAATAGGCTAGACTGGGTAAGGATGGTAGGTTTACTTCCCTAAAGGACACTAATAAAGCAGGTGGGACTTTCCTGACAATTGACAATGGCTTGATGGTCATCATTAGACTTTAATTCCAGTTTCAAATTCCATCATCTGCCAGGGCAGGATTCAAATCCAGGTCCTCAGAACATTACCTAGGTCACTGGATTAATATTCTTGTGATTATATCACTAGGCCATCACCTTCCCATCATCTTCTTATAAGTTATCAGATACATGAGTACTCACATCAAAATGTGCATGGTACCTTGCCATGGCCACTTGCCCTCAGTGTCAATCAA
This sequence comes from Chiloscyllium plagiosum, assembly GCF_004010195.1. Lineage (NCBI taxonomy): Eukaryota > Metazoa > Chordata > Chondrichthyes > Orectolobiformes > Hemiscylliidae > Chiloscyllium > Chiloscyllium plagiosum. The sequence goes on along the minus strand of NC_057733.1, from coordinate 35,433,917 downwards.
TCATCTGTCTGGGTGTTCTGATTATCTGTCTGCCCATCTCAGCATGGCAGTGACAGGCCTCAAGATGGCTGCCATTTGCCTTTGTTGTTGGCACCAGGCAGGTGGTTTCCACTTTGTGCATGGGGTCAGAACTTGAAATTCATCCAGGCTTTGGGCTCCTAACCCAGATTTGAAAATCCTGGCCTCAGCAGGACTTATATCTAAATTTGCAACCTATACCATCCAGGAGGAATGGAGAAGCAGATGTGAGGGTTCACCACCATCTACAAGTTCCTCTCCAAGTCGTACAGCATCCTGATGTGAATAGTGACATCATTCCTTCATTGTTACTGCGTATTAACTTTAGAACTCCCTTCCAAACACCACTGCCTTCATTTCATATACCCACTACTATACTCTCAAAAATAATTCAGGATGGATAATAAGTACAGGCCATTCTAGAGATTTCCACATCTCACGGTGATGTAAAAAAAAGGAGGCAAAATATTTATTTTCAACTATTCTCAAAATTTAACTCTGTGCCACTTCCTTAAATTGTGAAGTTTTAATACTTACAATAATTTCCTTGGAAAATTCCAAAAGGAAGTTTTTTCAGAAAAAGACACTTCCCATTGTTAAAGGAACTAAGTCTGCTTGAAACTCCAAGAAAAAAGGTAGGGTGTTATCCTGATAACCAATCGGTACAAAAGGAAATTAATGTGCTTTTAATGAAGTATCATGGAAATTATTCCAAGCTTATTCTGTGCTACAGATTGTCATTCAGGGAAATTACTGGGGGAAGATTTATATTTATATTTGACCATATATACTCTTTACCCTTGTTTTTCTGACATTCATACAGTCTTTTAACCTATAAAATGTGTCCTCTTTTTATGTTCAATTCATGAATTTCTCCTGAACAACCTGCTTGTAATACTTTTGAAGGCTATCATTTTGTCAATGTTTATCTCACATTCAAATATAAGTTTACATTGTATGCTTTTCTGAGAAACCTAATGTTACAACAGGCTCTTTAATTGTAACATGAACCTGACAGTTGGATTTACCTGTAAGAAACAGTGCAGACACACAAGGTGTGCAAAGTAAATAATTAGTAGGTATCGTGTATTCTGGTTTCTTTTTAAGAGACTCTCAGACTTTGACCTTGCCCTTTCTTTCTCTGGGCTGGATGTTGCACAGCATTGCAGTTCGTGTTCTCCTGATGCAAAGTTCAGGGACAGTTGTACCCCCACTCTAACAGGTCACCCCACGATGGCTCTTGGCTGAAGGGTTGCAAGGAGGGGTTGGTGCATTTCCTTCCACATCTAGGTGGGGGGGTCACATCTCTGAGAGCTGCCAGTCTTCTGGGGGCTCAGTGATCACTGCTGGGACCACACCCAGTCCCCATAAGCAGCCATGGAGCCAGAGTAAGAAGAAGGTACAAGATGTGGGGGTCAGCTGGCCAGGCTGAAAGGCTCCAGTGAGAGGAACGCCCACTCAAGGACCTCATTCAGCCCAGGCCACTGAGCTGGCAAAATTCTCCCCTGACATAGGCAACATTTTGGCTAGACATGCAGATTGAGCAAATATATAGTCAACATTTTACCGGGATCCTGCGTGCAAGGGGCTGTGAAATCCAGCACCCTAGCGTTGCTTCCTCTTTGAGGAATTATTGGTTTAAACCCGAAATTATTTTAATAAATGAGCGTTTTGTGAACAACAATAGATTCAGAGCTCGTACACAATATTGTCGAGTTCTATTTTTGAAGTTGATGGTTACTTTTCTACAACACTTGAGGAGTTTCTGGATCCTTCCTGAAGCAAAAGTCGAATTTGAATTTCAGAGAACTCTCTCCGAACAGAATAAAACACTGAAGTTTGCTGTGGACTTTCCCAATGCCAGTAATAGAGAGACTGGATGAACCTTTGTACAATGTCAGATTCCAAATCTTTAATTTTCCTACTTGCCTTATGTTGGCTTTTGTATGAAAGGAATGACAGCTCAGCAGGTTAAAAAGAGAAAGATTTATGACATTACTGTAGCACCAATGTTTAACATTATCAAATCATCAATTTAACAGCAGGCCTCACTGGAGACAAGGTTTATGTAGCATTTTCTGTAATTTCTATTCACTCACACTCTTAAACAATCACCTCAATAGGACTGTCAATCAATTAATGCATTTTGACAACAGAGTAGATGAATTTGATGATATAATAGAACTCTAATACTATCCATCTCTTTATCGCCCTTCGATTTATTTTCTTTGTGTCAGCCTTGGCTCAGCTGGTTGCACTCTTGCCCCTGGCTGGGTTCACAACCTTACTCCAGGATCCTTAACACATCTCGGCTAACTCTCAATGCAGTGCTCAGGGTGTGCTGCATTACTAGGGAGACACTATATTTTATTTTAGACATTAAATCAAGGCCGTCCCTGTTCCTACAGATGTACATAGAAGACCTGATAGCAATTTTACATTTTCCCCCATGCCCTTGCCAATATTTATCCCTTATCCAATATTATCAAATATTATCTCATTGATTTTGTTAGTCTCTGCTTTGAATAAATTATCTGCCACATTTCTGACTTTGGAACAGAGATAATAGGAACATTGGCGGCATGGTGGCTCAGTGGTTAGCACTGTTGCCTCACAGTGCTAGGGACCCAGGTTCAATTCCAGTCTTGGGCGACTGTCTGTGTGGAGTTTGCACATTCTCCCCATGTCTGTGTGGGTTTCCTCCGGGTGCTCCGGTTTCCTCCCACAGTCCAAAGATGTGCAGGTTAGGTGAATTGGCCATGCTAAATTGCCTGTAGTGTTAGGTGCATTAGTCAGGGGTAAATGTAGGGGAATGGGTCTGGGTGTGTTGCTCTTCGGAGGGTCACTGTAGGGAGTCCATCTATCTAATCTATTTCATCGATAGCAAGGCACTTTGGAGCATTCTGATGTTATGAAGGGCATTACATAAATGTATTTCCTGTTGTTCATTCCCATTCCCTTAAGACTGTTCTATAAGATGGTAGATGGTTACACTATTATAGAGTTCAATATAGAACAACACCACAGCTGCATTTCTTGTATAAGCATGCACAGTCAATGTCAGGTTGCCTTCTATGGACATTTTACAATTGTAAATAGACACACTATGAATGGTAATGGTACTTGATGTTGAAACCAATCTATGACAGTGTCTGTTTCCACTAAGAGAAAGACTTGAACTTATAGACTATTGTGCAAAAAACTAATGGATTATTTTTGCAGTGCGGTCGGTTTTGCAGTATGGGAAGGGTGAAAACTAATTCACATGCAGCAAAAAGAACAAAATACAGTACAGCACAGGAAAAGGCCCTGTGGCCTGTATCGACTCATGATGCAACATAGTAATGACCATATAATTTCTTTCTGTGATGTGGATCAAGGGACAATTATTGGCCAGAAGAGGGATAATTCTCCTCCCTCAAAAAAATGAAGCAGAATCAGCCACGCAAGCATTCAACTCAAGTCTCCATTTTAACAGCTCATCCAGAAGACAGCTCCTACAACAATGCAGCAGCATTCCCTCGGTACTGCACTGCATCACAACTTTTAATGCTTGTCCTCAAAAACTAAGTGGAACTGTACAACTCAAAGGCTGACAACCAAGGCACATTTGTCTTGAGAAATCTTTCTAACTCAGAAAACATTAAACTGAGGCCTTCTTTCTGTCTGTGTATAACTCAGTGCAACATCACACTGTACATGTACACACTATATGATTTGGAATCATTCTGTGCAGGTAATTCACAAGCAACGCCATCTGAACAAAGCTGTACCACTGTCAATCTGGATATTTTTATATACATGGTTTCTGTGATGCTATGCTCCTCATCTGGGTGCCATTTTGGTTCAGCTGTTCGCACTGCTGTCTCACAGCATTGAGGGTTCAATTCCACCCTCTGGTTACTGTCTATGTGGAGTTTGCACATTCTCCCCATGTCTGTGTTTCTGTGATGCTATGCTCCTCATCTGGGTGCCATTTTGGTTCAGCTGTTCGCACTGCTGTCTCACAGCATTGAGGGTTCAATTCTATGGTTACTGTCTATGTGGAGTTTGCACATTCTCCCCATGTCTGTGTGGGTTTCCTCTGGTGCTCCAGTTTCCCCCCACAATCCAAAGATGTGCAGGTTAGGTGAATTGGCCATGCTAAGTGTTCAGGGATGTGTAAGTTAGATGCATTAATCAGGGGTAAATGTCGAGTAATGGGGGGGAGGGGGAAATGGGTCTGGATGGACTACTTTTCGGAAGATCAATGTGGACTTTTTGGGCCAAATGGACTGTCCCCACACTGTCGGAATTCTATGATCATAAAGAGAATAGCCATCACTGAGACTCAGTTGATTATGACAAGAATCTTTTATGTTTTGCCTGCTGCACCATCTTAGTTTCTGCTCTGTGTCACTCTGTCAGAACCTGTACAAGCTTTACTGAGGAGGTCCTTAAGTAATGTTGTATAATTATTGCTACTGGATACTGTCTGTCAGCGCTGCTGTCACAAGCCTTTTATTGAGAGGGAGGCATTGTGACGACGAAAGGATTTATCACTGTCCATTTTAAAACTATTTCATTGCTGATTCCTCTGGTGTCACTTTGCTCCGGTAACTAACGTTGCTTATAAGAAACTTTAGTTCTTGGCTCATTCTCTAAAAACGATCCATTAAAACTATCTTATTTGGATAGATTATCTGTGAATATTAACATTGATAATTTCTGTTTGCAATTGGTGAGATATTGCCATGTATCTGCAGGATATTGTGCCATTGTATACCTGCAGCGAACAGTAATAAGTTTGAATAATCTCAGAATATGTATTTTTTTAGCCCAGCTTTTCCATGCCTATCCTTAAATTTCTGACATTGTAATCGAGTTTCACCATCACTAACAGCTCCTCAGTAAATTGGCAATGCATTTTACTTTTATTTCTACATCTGGATAGTTGGAGTTAACAGGCTGTTTGAAGATGGAAGATACTTAAATCCAATTCTGCTCCCATTCAAAGTTCACAGACATGCACTATCTAGAAGGAAGATGTTGGATAATAATCAGGTGCAGGAAAATTGAATTGCCTTCTCCTGAATCAAGGGGTGTTCAGGACAATTACAATGCACCAAATCATTGCCTAGCCAAGTTCAACTAATTAAACACAGACCACAGACTCAACCATGAACTTTCTGATGTGTACAATTTAGTTAGTGTCGTTACTCAGTGGCAAAAGGGGAACAAAGACAAGTTGAATTTGATTTTAATTCCTGAATATTTAGGTGATTCCAGTATATATTTAGGTGAATTGGAAGGATTTGTCCAGGAACATTTTGCCAAATAATTATATTATTGTTAGCGCAATGACTGAAAGTTGTTCTTTTGAGAACTGATTTGAATCAGTAGCTTGAAACAGGGTTGCGTTCAGTTCAGACTTACATTTCAGTGTTTTGATTGGTTGATCTGATGCTACAGATAAAGCAATCATTCATAATGGTTGGAAGTATTTTTCAGACATTCACAGTTCGCATGCTCTTGGAAAAAGATTCATGAGAATTGAGCTTTACTTTACAGCAAAACTAAACTGATGTTTTTGATAAATGTGAATGTAATGTGAACTCCAGCATTGATTTACATGATTTTCCAAGTGGCTTCATATACAACAATTTCAGAATTTTAGGAGGCAACTTCTTCAATGTAAATGTTAAAGATCATGTAATTAATGCTGCTAGCAACATATTCAATGTAATCTTTATTCATCAGTTTATAAAAAGCTGTTAATATAAAGGCAATGAGAAGGTCTACTGTCCTCAAAGGTAGCAACTTTTACTTAATGAACAATGCTACAGAATTTGAGGGGTTGATGTTTTCTTTCGAGTTTAGATTCTTGAACACCTGCAGCTACACAAGCGTAATGCACATTAATGTATGTCAGAATGTGAACAGAATGAAGAGAGCTGTGCAGAGAACAGAAAGACCAGTCTGGACCTTGCTGTTCTTCCTGCAGTCTCTTTTGCCCTACATAGAATAACAGGTCTGAGATGAAAGTTTGGTAATAAAACAGATCATTTGGTGAGGTGACAGATAAGAAAAGGGAGCAGATGAATTCTCCCGAAGCTACTGCACAACCAACATTAAATTGCTAATTAACTTTGTTGCCTAGAGCCAGGGTAACAGTGTCGAGAAACCCCACACAGCAACAACTTCAGAGGAATTCTCCAGTTTAATCAACACAACATTTCCATTTTTCTTACTTTTGCTGAAAACTGCCGAAAATACAAATAATCCAACAAGATAACCATTTAGCCTTTTCAAGTTAAATATATTTTTAAAATGTCAAAATATTAAGTTTCAAAATATATTACTTCCAGATTTTATTTCTTATTGCCCTTCACCATGTGATTTATTATGTTTTAATGACAGTCTTTAACTCTCTCCCCTCTGATTAGCCGGCATTCACTGAAACAGATCTGGCCAGTTAGTAGCTTTGTGGTAGTGTTTCTGACATGTTCCTCCTTGTATTTGACTATAATTGGAAGGTAGAGGGGTAGATATCACAGTATATTATTAAAAAAACATATCATCCCAGTATCATTACACAGAAGCATATGTCAAAGCCTTGCTCTTAGCAATCCTTGAATCTTAGAATCTATGCTTTGAGGAGATCACTTTATTCTCGATGTTGACAGGTTATGACCGAACACAGCAAGCGTAAAAAAAGACACACATTATTTGAACAACAGGTATTAGCCCCAAATTGAGCTGCATGCTCTTAAAGTTGGAAAGAGACTAAAATCATTCTCTAAAGAGGCTGTGTTGTCATTAATAACCTTCCCACTGACACAAGGCACTCAAGGAGTATCCAACATGGTCTGGTCATGGAGTCTGTCATTGTTTTCAGCAAACACTAGTTTTTAATCATTTTATAGAGATGAATTCACTGCTTATTTCTGGATGTTGATAAACACAGCTTTTGGACAGATGTTGTTGGACTCCACTTCCTACTTGCTGGATGGCCCCCACATCTAAACACAGCTTATCTTGCCAATTCCCTGTCAGAGATGAGAAAGCCTCCTTGAATACATTAAAATAAATGTAATTTCAATCTTGTAAATAGTACAGATCAAGGATAAGTAAAGGACAAAATTTTTCTATGGTGTATAACCACCCAACAATTGCCTCTTTAAAGGGTTCAGTGAACTTGTCTCAAGGATAATAAACTGAGTGTCTGCTTTGAACTTCCCTCTTCCTTCCTAAGCAGTGCGTCAGGATTGAGTATGAACCGCTTTCACTTGGTTGACTGAATTTCTACTGGACTCTGATGTCCAATGCACAAATGACAGACTCTGCCATATGCGGGGCAGGTGATGCTTGAAGTGTTGGATGGATGGGTGTTTGGAGGTTGATGTCCTCTCTCATGCCTTTGTTTTGTCTACAGGTGCTGTCGGAAGAGTGCTTCGATGTGCTCACAGCCTTCCCAAATGACTCTTTTCCATTTTGGTCAGTCATCCTCCCTCTGATTATCCGGCATTCACTGAAACACATCTGGTCAGTTAGTTGCTTTGGAGTAGTGTTTCTGACATGTTCGTCCTTGTATTTGATTTTAATTGGATGGTAGAGGGGTAGATATCATGACAATTTTTAAAAACGATACAGCCAGGAATTTCTGTGACTCATGGGAATATTTGATTCTTCAGGGATGTTTTGAAGTTGTTTCAGTTTCTCAAATTGCTTTTGTATAATGTGATTCTGTTTGGGCTTTGATGTGTTAATATCTGGATTAATTCGAATCATTGAATTCCTACAGTGTGGAAAGAGGCCATTTGGCCCATCAAGTCTGCACCGATTCTCTGAAGAGCATCCAATCCAGACCCAGATGCCTACCCAATTCTCATAACCCCACATTTACCATGGCTAACCCACATATCCCTGGACACTATGGACAATTTGGTATGGTCAATCCACCTATCCTGCACTTCTTTGGACCGTGGGAGGAAACTGGAGGATCCACAGGAAGCCCACACAAACTCCACACAGACAGTTACCTAAGGGTGGAATCGAACCCAGTCTCCAGTGCTGTGAGGCAGCAGTGTTAACCACTGAGCCACCGCGCCACACTTAACATTATTAGTTGACTATTTTAAATGTGCATTTGTATATTTTTTTTGCTGTAACGTCATCTGATAAGATTTCAGGCAGGGGCATTGCTCAATTGTGTATGATTAGGTGCTTTCACCCTCGAAGAGGGTTAATGTAAATCATTCAGACAACAGGAGTGATTTCATCCTATTAAAATAAAGCAAAGAAGTGTGGATACTGAAAATCTGAATCAAATCCAAAAATTAATGGAGGATCTCAGCAGGTCTGGCAGCATCTGTGCAGAGTAAGCGGAGTTACTGTTTTGAGTCCAGTGGTCCTTCATCAGGGTGATTTCATAGTTGTCCTTTTGCCCTTGGTGCTTGCTTTAAAGATGTGAATTATACAAATGATACTTTAAAAACGGGTCCTCCCCTAAATTTTAACCTGTCTGAACTCCCTGTAGGTGTTAATTCACCTGTATATTCTGGTTTTGTTTCAGATTTCCAGTCTTTGCAGCATTTTGCCTTGTTTTAAAACTATGGATTATTTGTTTATATAAAGAAACAGAAAAGAATTTTGAAAACAAAAAACATAACTTGCACGAATTCGGTACCCACGGGGATGGCCTCAGCTGGGACCTTGGCTTCATGTCACACCACAGGTGACTCCATTGCACTATACACACACACAGACAGACAGACATGCCACACAGACACACTCAGACCCTCTCTCATACACTCACACAGACCCTCTCATAGACTGAAACCCCTTTACACTCACACACATACACACACCCTCTAACAGACACTCCCTCCCACCCCAACACACACACACACACACATATAAGTTTGTGCGGTGATTTTGTACTTGCAGAATTACATTTTATTTTGCTCAAAAACTGCATGAATCCATGTAAAATTCTGTAAATCTGTTTTTTAGATTAGAATCAGTCTGACCATTGTGGCACAGACAGCCTCACAGGGAGTTAACACCTTCAATACATTATCTGGGTCAACATGACACCAATTGTTAAAGTGCACTTGAGAGTGTAACTTTTTTAAAAAAGTTTTGTGATTTACATATGAAAGAACTGAAACCTACATGGTCATTCTAAAAGATGAGAGATTTAACAAATAATCTGGGACTTCTTAATATATAATTTCAGTTACATCACACTGTAAACTTTTGCTATAAATTCTGTGTCTTACAATCTTATTCTCCACAATCACCTTATGAAGGAGCAGTGCTCCGAAAGCTAGTGCTTCCAAATAAACCTGTTGGATTATAACCTGGTGTTGTGTGATTTTTAACTTTGTACAAATTAGATCCCATTTTCCTTTATAAACTTTGAACATTTAGAAAAATTGAAGAAATGAAAACAAAATTAAACTTCAAAATTCAGTAAGGAGAACATATATGGCCTAATAAGTCTCTGCACTGCACAGAACATAGACAATTTTCTTACAATGGATTTTAGCCTATTCATTAAATCAACTAAGAACAAGATTTTCATTGCTGATACCCTACCATCAGACACAGCCGTGTGGTAGAGATATATGACAAAATATCCACATACATCTATGCCTTAATTATTCAAATTCAGCTACTTTGCACAGATGGAATATTCATGTACATCTGCACAACAAAATGCTTCAGCTATTATTCCCTGGAGTATTTGATTAGTTCTGTGTACACTTAGTTCTGTAACCTACAAAGTACATTCCACATTTTCGACAGTTTTATTCAATAATCTTCTAAATCCTGAAATCCTCCTTCTATAATGGCTGGTGGACTACAAACATGAATTAATTTGGTTACTCCAAGTCCACCCACCTCCTAGCCCTTTCACATTCACTCCAGTTGCGATTTAGAGGCTCTCTCTGAGATGTAGCTAACCAAATGGTGACTTTAACTGAAGATCAGGGAACATATCCCATAGGATTAGTTGAATAGGAACGTAGTCCATACCACAAATACCCAAAGTGCTCTGTTTTAATGATGACGTCTGATGAGCTGCCAACATCAATCATAATAAATTGGAAATGTGATTTGGCAATCATAGTGGGTTGGAATCTACTGTATGAAGATCATGCAGTTTTAGAAACCCCAAATGAAACAATAGCCCAGCAAACAAGGTATCAACGGGGACAACTTCAAATGTGGCACATGGAAAAGACTTTGCTTTTCCAAGACTGGCTTCTTTAACCAAAGAAAAAAATGCACAGATGATCTTATCTGACCTCACAAAGCTTCTGAGGCTCCATTCCCATCATCTCTCACAAATAGAAGGGTACCGAGCATGGAGGCACATGGTGCAAAGATTACAATAGTTTTTACTATCAGAATATTGGGTAGTTCCAACAGGATTCATGAAGTAACAAGGGTCCTCTTTAAATATTTTTCAAACAACTGTGCTGTTATACTGGAAAAGTACTTAAAGCACGAATTGAAAAATAATTGCAGCATGTGTTGTGTGAAAATTCCAGAGCATTGTGTTAATTGTGGTTAAATTGTGTTTAATTGGATACACATGAAGGGCATTAATTCGGATTTCACTTGAGCACTTATAAAGAGACACTAGCGGTCTCATCGTGAAGTGTTAGCATCCATATCTCTGGACAAGATGGTCTAAGTTCATGTCCTACTTATCACAGATGTGTACCATAACATGTTAATTTAAAGAAAGGAAAGAGACACTTATTGAAACTGTGGTGAGGTTGAGTTGGGAGGTGTATGCTTCTAACCATTCATTCTGTAAATGAATAATGATTGAGCAAAGTCTGGTTCCAATATCATTCTTTACCAATTAGAGTTTCAGGAGAAAAAACATTATTCTCCTGCTTGATAACAGATCTAGGCACTATCCCTCCCGGTTTTTGGCCCTGTAAGGGATTCATTGCATGGATGATGTGCCCCAAACAAAAGGTCCAAAGCTGGCCAGAGATTGGGTCTTCAGCCTAAATAATACTAGCAGGATCTGTCAGCACTTGTCAGCTTTTTAAAGAAAATTTGTGCTGCTTGCCTGGTAAGCAGTAAGCTGAAGGTACATTCTGGAACTTCAGAAAGAATGGCGTGCAGAAAATCCTGGCGCCTGGGATTACTCCTGTTCCATTTGATAGCAGCATTTAAAACAATTAACAAAACCAGAATTTGCTGGCGAAACTCAGCAGATCAGGCAGCATCAGTGTGGAGAAAGAAGAGTTAATGTTCCAGGCCCAATATCCCTTCTTCAGAACTGGACTTGAAACATTGACTCTGTTTTTCTCTCTCTACAGAAGTTACTGGATCTGCTGAATTTCTCCAGCAATTTTTGTTTGAGTTTCAGATCTTCAGCATCCACAGTTTATAGTTTCATTTCAAAATAATTATGTTTATTCAGTAACCTATCTCAGCCACTGGCATTGCTGAAGAATCCTGAGCCGAATGGTGTAGGTCACTGCTTTAATTATTGCTATTTAATTTGGTAGAGGGAGTGTGAAACTGGGCATTTGGTTTAACTTCTACCTTTTAGTGTGGCCAAAAAAGATTAGGAGACTTTGTCAGGAGCTGAAAGTTAAATGTATCTAACAACACGTCCTAGAACATCACAAGGTGCCTTGAGTTAAACAAATCATTTACAAAGTGCACATCGGGCCCAGAACCGGTATTGGAGATGAACAAGCTTCTTTCCTGGTATTTTCTGAGGGAAAAACATTGACTACGCCATTGGGAAAATTCTGCTTTTCTTTAAATTGTTGTTCTAGGATATTTATTTGTCAATAAAGGCAGACCCAGCCTTGGATGTTAAAATCTCATTTCCTCCGAAAGTTGGCAGCAAAGCACTGTCAGGATAGTGTGCCAAAGTGTTACCATCAGCACAGCCGAAAGGGAGACTCTGAACCTCCGCCTGTCTATCCCAAAGATGTCAGCTTTACTAAATGAGCTCAGCAGAGATATGGTTTCATCATACCCTCCCCCTCACTCCTGGGCCCTGTGCATGGGCTGAGAGATAAGAGAGGAACTCTCAGGTGGGATAGTTGTTTGGTATCATTCCTGTTGCCTCCCTGCTTCCAGTTAAGGGCATCTTCTATTTTAGTCGTGTAGAGGGGCGCTTTGGCACCTGGGAAAGCTGTCCAGTAAAAGCTGAAGACCTACTTGTAAGGTCAGTGATCAGTGAACTGAAGAAAGGTGACTGGACCCAAAATGTTAACTTTGCTTTCTCTCCATAGATGTGGCTGAGGTTTTCCATTATTCTGTTTTTGTTTCAGATTTCCAGCATCCCTTTTTAGGATCTTTAGGATCTTTGTTTAGCTCAGTGATGGGGTCCTCTTGCTTGAGAACCTTGTACCCAATGGAGGCCTCCTTTCTCTCTCTCTCTCTCTCTCTCTCTCTCTCACACACACACACACACACACACACACACACACACAGACACTTCAACAGCCTGAGCATTGTTTGTTGGCGGGGGTGAGGGGCAGTCAGGAAGCTGCGCGATGTAATCCTGGGCCCTTAACTGGAAGCAGGAAGGCAACAGGAATGATACCAAACAACTATCCCACCTGAGAGTTCCTCTCTTATCTCTCAGCCCATGCACAGGGCCCGGGAGTGAGGGGGAGGGTATGATGAAACCATATCTCTGCTGAGCTCATTTAGTAAAGCTGACATCTTTGGGATAGACAGGCGGAGGTTCAGAGTCTCCCTTTCGGCTGTGCTGATGGGCGGCACGGTGGCACAGTGGTTAGCACTGCTGCCTCACAGCGCCAGAGACCCGGGTTCAATTCCCGCCTCTGGCGACTGACTGTGTGGAGTTTGCACGTTCTCCCCGTGTCTGCGTGGGTTTCCTCCGGGTGCTCCGGTTTCCT
>NC_057733.1:35322077-35418788 GCF_004010195.1 Chiloscyllium plagiosum | reverse complement strand
CCTTCATAATTTTATATGTTTATACAAGATCCGCCCCCCTCATTCTTCTGAATTCCAATGACTATAATCCCAGTCTACTCAGCCTCTCCTCATAAGCCAATCCCCTCAACTCCGGAATCAACCTAGTGAACCTCCTCTGCACCCCCTCCAGTGCCAGTACATCCTTTCTTAATTAAGGAAACTAAATCTGCACACAGTACTCCAGGTCTGTCCTATCACCCTCACCTTGACCTTTTTCCACCTATCACATTTCCGACGCCCCTCCCCCAAGTCCCTCCTCCCTATCTTTTATCTTAGCCTGCTGGACAAACTTTCCTCATTCCTGAAGAAGGGCTAATGCCCGAAACGTCGATTCTCCTGTTCCCTAGATGCTGCCTGACCTGCTGCGCTTCTCCAGCAACACATTTCCATCTCGATATCCTAAATTAATCTAGTCTCATTTGCCAGGACTTGGCCCATATTCCTCCAAACCCTCCCTATTCATGTATCCATCCAAATGCATTTTAAATGTTGTAAGTGTATCAGCCTCCACCACTTCCTCTGGCAGTTCATTCCACACACGCACCATCCTCTGCATGAAAAAGTTGCCCCTTAGGTCCCTTTTAAATCTTTCCCCTTTCACCTTAAACTTGTGCCTCCAGTTTTGGACACCCACACCCTGGGAAAAAGACCTTGGCTATTCACCCTATCCATGTCCCTCATGGTTTTATAAATCTCCATAAGGTCACCCCTTGGCCTCTGGCACTCCAGGGAAAATAGCTCTATTCACCTCTCCCTATAGCTCAAACCCTCCAATCACAGCAACATCCTGGTAAATCTTTTCTGCATCCTTTCAAGTTTAACAACATATTTCCTGTAGCAGAGACACTAGAATTGAATGCGGTATTCCAAAAATAGCCTATACTCAATGCACTGATCAATAAAGACAAGTGTACTAAATGCCTGCTTCACTATCCTGTGTGACTCCAATTTCAAGGAACTATCAGTGACCCCAATTGAACAATGTACAGGCTATGGGAGTGCAGAGTTGAAAAATGTCGTACTAGAAAACACAGCAGGCCAGGCAGCATCCGAGGAGCAGGAGAATTGATGCTATGGGAGTGCGCACAGGTTTTGGAGTGTGTGCAGGCAATGGCGTGTGGATGGGCAGTGGGAGTGTGTACCGGCCCTGGGAGTGTGTACAGGCACCAGGACTGTGTATGGGCAATGAGAGTATGTGTAGACATTGGGAGTGTCTGAAGACACACTGAGCGTGCACACAGCGAGACCTTGGAGTTATGTGCAGCCTGTGGCATGGGCAATGAGAGTGGGTACTGTGAGTGTGTGCAGACCTTGGGTGTGTGCAGAGGCAGTGGGAGTGTGCATGGACCCTGAGTGAGGGCAGGATTATGTTCAAATGTGGTACACTTGGAATTTGAATAAATAGAGCAATTTAATTCTGTCTTGGTTTCAAGTAGGGTGATGCAGCATAATGACAGTCAACTCCCTTGTCATTGGAACTGGGAGGTTCATTAATGTAAAGCAGTGCTCCTTCACCCCTGATATTGGCTCTGAGTAACAATCTCTCTTCCTGCCATCGAATATTGACGCTGACTGAAACAAGACCAAGCAGTGGTAAGGACCTAGTTATTTGTTTAATTCACATATAAGAGAAAACAGTAATTATCACATTCCACATAAACAGAAAAAAATGAGGATTTTATCTTTTGGTAAAGCCAAGCTGTCAATGAAGAATGATGAATTGCCAGAAGGATGTATAACAGTGCACTCAGAAATGCAAGCAGCTTTTTTTTGGATTGCTACAGGTGGCATCATTAAATAAATTGGATTATTAGGGTCTCTAATAAAAAAGATCCCAAAATGTGCGCCACAGCATTTCTTTCATAATTACCAATGAATAAATTACAAACTATTCACAGGGTCTGACTCTTAAATCTTGCAGAATAGCATTTGCTTTAATCACTTTACAACTAAATCTGACTTTCACTTGTAATATCAGATATTGGCTCCAGGGGGCAATGCTGTATTTCAGCGCACTGAAGTTGATGTACTGCCCTGGCACAGACACCGACTTGCACTTACATAGGTTTTTCCTTGACTGGGAATGGGTGGGTGAGGATTTCTCTGGGAAATGTCGCTCCCGTGCAAGGTGCTAATTGTGGAATCGTCAACAGCTTTTTAAAAAATATTGTTTTGGATATTTTCCCTTAGCAGTTTTTTTCAAGCCCCCTGAAGGTTTTCACTCCTTGCTGGCGTAGTGCCCCATAGCTTCCAGTTATCCTCACTCCACCAGCCAGTCGTCATGTGTGAACCTTGAGCTTCAGACAAGGGCTTAGGTCACAGCCCAATCCAACTCTGCCGTTGACTGCCATCCATGGATGTGTGCCTTCAATAGGGATTCTTAATGAATGATCAAGTATAGGGACCCTCAGTAATATTCCCCCCCCCCCCCCAAGCAAGAATTCCAGCAGAGATCCCATATCCTTTGTCCAATGAGTGCTGAGGCCAGTTCTTACCCTCCACCATTTCCATCCACCCAAGCCCAGTCACTCCTACCGGGATCTGCTGTTGGATCACATGAATATGAGATTAAATGCTGTCCATTAATTTGTGACGGATCTTTGCAAATTCTCCACTACAAAGGCAAAGGGTAGAACCGTTGATGGGAAGGATACTGTCTCCAGGCAGACAGTTGCATGCAATGGAACAGCTGAAGAGCTCAATCACGTGGAGAGGAAAATTGAGCCGGCAGCTTATTACTCGCAGGGAGCTGTATCGGTCTTAAACCAGACTCTTGGAGATGGATAAAAGTGCAACATGACGACTCACTGCCTGATTTCCCCAACCTCAGCAGGCAAAATCCCTCATCTGCACTCATTGGCTTGGTTTAAATCAGAATCATGTATTAGGATTCATGGCGTGATCACTAATGCTGGAACTCAATGGCACAGCAGTACATGCAATTTATCATCAGTAATCAGGTAAGACAGCCAGTGACGGCATTGATAGACACTGGAGTGCCAAACTAAGGGCCAGGAGTTTGAATCCTGGCCTTGACTGGCATTTAAATTTGTTTGCCCTCATTTGCTGACTTGTTGCCTTTTCCCAGAAGCCTGCTAGATGGATAGTGTTGTTCTCAAATGGGAGGAAAGCCCAGCTGAATCATTCACGGCTAATGCCAATCCATGATTAGCCAAAAACAGATGAACAGGAGTGGTTGTGGGAGCTTCAACCTGCCCTGAGATGGAATGTTCTGCTGATGTGCAGGGCTTGATCCACCAAAACCTGACCGAGAACCTGTTATACTTCCCCATCAAGATCAATCATAACTTTAAAAGGGAGGGGGAGGGCTTGAAATTACAACCTGTGCTCTACTGCTGAGGCTACACTTTTAATTTTCAATAACTCAGCTATTTTTATTTTAACTTAAAGTTCATTAGAATCGGCTGAATCCAGCCCCATTAGATTTTTCTGTGAGGTACTGTGACATTCTACATTCATTTGTTCGTAAGGTCTATTTTAAGATAAAATAGAATTGCTCTCCTCCATTCAAATTGAAACCTAGGGCATGAAAGAAAATTACATTTATTTTGCACTTCCCTGTCAGAAGTTGATAAATAAAATTTATTTTTCCTTGTCATTTTGCCTCCGCTTTGCAAAACACATTCGTTGTTTATCTCTTCCTCCACTTTTGTCCCATCATGTCTGATCAAGCATTGTACTTAAACTAAGAGTGCAAATGGTTGCTGTGGAGTGTATGAGAGCAATCTTCAAGATGGCTCTACATTAATAGCGTTCTACTCATTGCAGATGCGCTGCGGTCTTACTCTGTGCTTCACACTTTGATATCCATGAGCTGACCTGCAGAGATCTGGCGCACTGCATTTTCATTCAAGCTAAAAGCATGGATTCTGATTCTTCTCCTTTTGAACTATGGACTTCATTGCTGTCGCTCAGATAAGAGCAGCAGGCAGTATTGCAAATTGGGGTAACTGGTGTGTAGAGGTTATGGTGCTTTTGAGCACTATGCTCTTGCAACCACCTCCAATAAAAGGATATGAGGTGACAGAGTGCTTTCTCAAGTATTTACTTCCTCCTTCTGAGGGATTATCAGGTACTACGACAGGACCAGCGGATAACTGGTAAATCAAGATGTGGGAAATCACAGCATGAAGCCATATCCTGCACCCTACCACAGTATCCTTTTTTTAAAAAATGACATTTAAGTTATAACACTATAGACATTAAGAAGTTGCAGCTTTAAAATCTGCAGTATCAAGGTCGTGATAAGGCAGACCACTATCGAGAGGAAGTGTCTTTTTTCTGGAAAGAGTTAGGAAAGAAATCTGCAACACATGGACAATAGGGCAACAACTGTAAAACGTGAATACTTGCATTTGGTAATTTTTTTGCAAACCATTGTGTCTGGTTTTAATTCTGAGTGCCAGCTCCACCCAGAAATCTGCCTTTTGTCAGAGACCACATATTTTTCATTTTTGAGACTATAAACTGCTAGACTGCTATATAACCAAAATGCCAGGAGAGTTTTGCAACTTGAAAATCAAGAATGGTATATATTTGGCTGCATTAGACAATGATGTTTTTTGAAGCTTTGAGGGAGGGATTTTTAAGTCTGAGCAGAACTGCAAATCTTTCAGGTTACGGAAATTCTGCCTGACAATGGCCTTCGGATGGATTTAGTTGCAGACTGTTAAAAAGCTACAAGTGCTAGGGTGGTAAAGAGGAATGTAGCCAGACCCTGCAAACTGAAAGCATCCATCTCTCTCTTCCTCCCCCCCTCTGTGTGAGAAAAAGACAGAAAACCAAGAAACCTTAAAACTGGGTCTGCCAGATCAAGTATCAATGTGAAGAACCCCCATCACTTTACAGACAAAATATTACTAAAACACAAAAGCAACTGTGTGAAACTATTTAACCCAGCCTTGAAATCTTGACTTTCGATCTTCAAAATTTTGTTTATCCCATCTTCTTTTTCCATCCATTGTAGCTGTATCAAGCCATTTGTTTTGTTCTCTCATTTAATCGTGAATGCATGTAGGTATTTAGAGTTTTTAACGGTATGGATTTAGTTGTATAGCAGCAGATTAGAAATTCTCTTTTATTTCCTCTACCTTTTGTTAAAGGTAAATGTGCTACAATAAATTGAGGTATTTTCTTTTACTAATGAAAGCTGGTGCGAATTGCTTTTCTCCTGAATTGCAGTCTAACTGGAATTTTACATATCTCCCAGTAAATTCATAACATTTGATAGAAGTGGGCGGCACGGTGGCATGTGGGCAGCACGGTGACACAGTGGTTAGCACTGCTGCCTCACAGTGCCTGAGACCCGGGTTCAATTCCCACGTTCTCCCCGTGTCTGCGTGGGTTTCCTCTGGGTGCTCCGGTTTCCTCCCACAGTCCAAAGATGTGCAGGTTAGGTGAATTGGCCATGCTAAATTGCCCATAGTGTTAGGTAAGGGCTAAATGTAGGGGTATGGGTGGGTTACGCTTCGGCGGGTCGGTGTGGACTTGTTGGGCCGAAGGGCCTGTTTCCACACTGTAATGTAATGTAATCTAAAAAAGTGTGAGGCTACCTTGTTTTATAACTAGTCCCTGAGTGAGGCTCCCCAATTAATTTCATTTCCAAACATGATTCCTCAAACCGTGAGACTCCCAGATAAGTAGGGGTAATCTTAGTTATTCGGAGAAAGTGAGGACTGCAGATTCTGGAGATCAGAGTCAAAAAGTGTGGTGCTGGAAAAGCACAGTCAGTCAGGCAGCATCCGAGGAGCATGAGAGTTGACGTTTTGGGCATAAGCTCTTCATCAGGGATGCCTGATTCCTGATGAAGAGCTTATGCTTGAAATGTTTACTCTCTTGCTCCACACTTTTTGACGCTAATCTTGATTATTCACCAGTCCCTCTGTTACCTGCATCAAAGTTAATTTTAAATGGATCCCTTCCCTTCCCTTCCCATTTGGATACTTTTCTCCTAAATCCAAATGAACTTACATTTTTAAAGGAGCCAATTTAACCAGGTTTTCTTGAATTAATGGAAAGAGAGAGTTTCTTAATTACTAAATGCAAGGAAGAATAATACTGCAACACACAAACATACAAACAAACAAACACACAGACACATGTTCCCACCCACCCACATATACATAAACCCCCCCAGACTCACAAACACACAAACAATTTGCTACCCACTCTCACATCTGCACTCACAAACACACTCACACATACATGCACACATGTATTCCCACCCACACACACAAACACACTCTCTCACACACAGACACACACATACATACACACTCTCTCTCACACACACACATACACCCTCTCTCTCACACACACACATACACCCTCTCTCTCTCACACACACACTCACACCCTCTCTCTCTCACACACACACTCACACCCTCTCTCTCTCACACACACACTCACACCCTCTCTCTCTCACACACACACTCACACCCTCTCTCTCTCACACACACACTCACACCCTCTCTCTCTCACACACACACTCACACCCTCTCTCTCTCACACACACACTCACACCCTCTCTCTCTCACACACACACTCACACCCTCTCTCTCTCACACACACACTCACACCCTCTCTCTCTCACACACACACTCACACCCTCTCTCTCTCACACACACACTCACACCCTCTCTCTCTCACACACACACTCACACCCTCTCTCTCTCACACACACACTCACACCCTCTCTCTCTCACACACACACTCACACCCTCTCTCTCTCACACAACTACATACACACACACTGGCACACACAGACATACACACAACTCCCCCACACTCACAAACACAATCACACACACATATTCCCACTCAAAAACACACACACGTGTCTCTACCCACTCACATACACACTCTCTCATACATACACACACAAACACACACACAAGCACACAAACACACCCACATGTTCCCACACACACAGATTAGTGATTCGGGGTGAGTGAAAAAGAATAAAGTCTAAAAGAAGTTATATAAATCAGTCTCTGAATTGTTCATGAAAAGCAGATTGTTGAATATTATCTTATTGCAGCACATATTACTTTTAGTGCTGACGATAGTAGCTGAACAGTCGATTTTGTGTCAAGGCTTTGTAGGTTGATTGAAACTCCTTTATCCTATTCCTTTTGATGATAGTTGCTGGCTAGTTGGTTTCTAACACTCAGATGGCATGTTTAAATACGGTTCTCCAAGCTGAGACTTCCATTGTACACAAATGCACCTAATAGGACATAAGACCATTAACATACACTTGCAGTTAGCTTTTAACCATTCTTTGTATATTCCCAGAAGGCCATAACACAAAACCTCTCCAAACTGTAGCTTTCTGTTGAGAGAGGAGAAATATTCATCACCCTGGTAACCTGTTCCTATTCATGCTTCATTCTCTGTTTGAGGTTTCCCTGACACTCTTCAGGTATATCATTCTATGGGCCTCACAAAGTCTTTGCCAGACCATGACTTAATTTACATCTGCAGTTGTCTGTTTGGCTGTAGAAGATTCCTTTTAAAAAACACATTTTGTACTTTAAGGCTTATAATGTGCATGGTATTTCAAGGTTCTAACTTGTCCTTGTGACATTTGCGATGTTTTTTCAGTGTTTCAGGAGACGTGTACAAGGATGACTGACATAAAATGGGGCTGTTGTCATCAGTGGTCATACTGTGGATTTAAAATGACACACAGCTTGCTGTAGTGAAGAGGTTATTGAGGCATGCTAGAGATTCCATGTGGTTTGTGGGCTGTAGGGGCTTGATTGATGAGATAGTCTACAGGACAGAACGATGGAAGGTCACCTTGATCACTGGGGAGCAATGCAGCTGCCAAGATGATCTTACCCAAAACATTTTATATATTTCACTGAAACAGTGCTGGATAAATGAAAGGGAGCAACTGTGTGTTCCAATTAAGATTGTTGCTATACAGCGAGCTCTGAAGTCATATTGTGTTCTGGAACAAATTTGAGAGAGTTGCATTTTAAAAGGGTCACAATCAACTTTTTCAAACAAAATGGGAATGTGTTTCTTATAGAGGCCAATACAAGCAGAAGAATACTTTCAATGATTATCACATTAAGGTACTTCTATCTGCTGACCAATCATCTTTGAAGTTTGCCAATTCATTTAGAACCACACCATTTCCTCTGCATTTTGCTGAGGCAGTAACAGAACATAAGCAAACACTGTTTGTTTTCAAATTTGGGTGAAAATTAAGTTTTTTTGCCTTTCCTCATGCACACCACATCTTCTAGAAATAGCAAGCTAGTTTATTTGGGTGCAGTGGTAGTGTCTACAGCTCTGGGCCAAATGGTTTGGATTTAGTTCATGTTAATTTTAAACAATATATTTTTTAATACCATCACCTTTGGTCAGGCAGGCACTTGATTCCTATACCTTAAGGTCACCTCCCTGGTAAACAAAGAGCTGGGAAGTTGACAAATGCCCTGGTCAACACTTATCCCTTGAGCAACACCACTAAAACAAATCACAATATCTGATCTGATTTTAATATAAAACAAAGAATTGCTGACATTGGGGATCTGGTACGAAAGCAGAAATTGCTGGTGAAACTCAGCAGGTCTGGTAACATCTGTGGGAAGAAAGCAGAGTTAACATCTCCAGTCTGGTGACTTTTCATTAGAAGAATTCTGATGCAGATCTGCTGAGTTTTGGCAGCAATTTCTGTTTTTGTTTCCAATCCGACTTTACTGTGCAATAATTCGGACATTCCTACACTGCAACACTGCACCACAACGGCATGAATTGGTTAAGCACTTTGAGACCTTGTGATGTTACAAACAGTACTGCAATGATGCAAGTTTTCTTCTACCCCTCTACACCATCTCCAAGTGGGCTCATGAGCTGCAATTTTAGGATCGCAAGCTGTGGGTGGTACTCTGCCCTGCCTCCTCCTGCTTTCACAGGCCTTGTCTTGTTTGCCCTGTGCTCTCATAGTTTTACTCTCTACCTCCCCACTCCCTTCCATCTCTCAGTATTCACCAGTGGATCACTACAGTTTTCAAGCCTCAATATGAAGCCACAGTGGGAAAAAGTTGGGAGACACTGTTCTACGTCCAACATTATATCTGCTACTCACAAATACCTTAATATTTAGGAATAAACGTGATCCTTTCTTTATCAGTTTGTACTCCATTTACAAACTTCAACTTCCTCCCTCTTCCTGGGAGTTGGCTGAGCAGCAAGCTGTTCATAAGTTTGGTCTTGTATTTGACTCTGTGACCCAGTGATAAACTTTTAACCACGTATCAATGGCATCACTAAGGTTTTCTTTTTAAAAAGGTTTCACTTATTCCCACCTATATAAACTACATGACTCTGACCCAGCCTCAAGATGTTCTCTTGCTTACACTCTCTTCTTGCCTTTATTACCTGAAGACTTTTCCGGCTGTCCTCACATTGTTTATCTTGTGTTACATTGAGGTCGTACAAAACTCTGGTTCCTGTGCGCTAATGCGCAGCACGTACCATTCACCTATCTCTCTAATGCTCACTGATCAACATAGCCTGGTTGAGCAGTATTTGAGTTTAAAATCATTGCAATGTTTCACCTAGAACTCCAGTTCTGCAGAAAAATCATACCAGACTTGAAATGTCAACTCTGTTCTCTCTCCACAGACGCTGCCAGGCAGGCTGAGCTTCTCCAGCATTCTATGTGTTCGTTTCAGATTGCCAGCATCTGCCATATTTGCCTTTATTCTTGTCTTGTCGTAAATATTTATAGAGTCTGCTGAGGTAAAAAAGGCATTGACTTCATTTAAGAATCATGTCACAAATTTGCAAGATAAAGCCAAAGCATCTAACATTGTATCAGTTCTTGCAGTTATGTGTGTGGTATCTTATTAGCATATTACACAATTAAACTTAATTCCTTAAACTACATCCCTCCCAGGTCTCTGAATTTCACTTCTTTTTTACCAGGTCAACCATTTTGACAGTTTCACTCGTTTACCTCTATGAGCTCCCAGCTCCTTCAGAAGAGATTAGGAATTCAAATCCTCTGTATGGTCTTTCAGATTCTGCTGGGTAAAAGGAGCATTGATGGATGCCCCTGGTTCAACAGTCAAGCTGTCATCTAGGCCTTTTGATGTGTACAGCATGTCTGGTTTGTGTTACTGTGTTGATGATGCTTCAACTGTGTAGAAGGTCAATTCTGTGCAGAAGCTAGTGCACATCCATTCTGCCACACTGCAACATTTTCATTTGGAATGAGGTAGGACTGCAAATGCGGTGTCTGTACCACTACTTGTCCATTATGACTTGGTCTTGAATTCAGCTAGCTCTTCTGGTTGGAGTTCTGGTAGGCTGGAAGCTTTATGATGTTTATTGATTTTCCACATCTGATCAGAACAGTACTCATCCTAATTCCCCGTCACCTTTTCCAAATCATCATCTTGTACTCATGGCAAGAATGTATATGGAAGAGGAGGGACCTGTGTTCTAAGTCTTCTTCCATGAGGATCTCACTTGGAGTTAAATCATTTTGGTTTGGAGTTGAACAATAGCTCAGAAATACAAGTTGAATGTCATTATTACTCTTCAGCAGTGCTTTCACTCCATGTACTCCTCTTTCAGCTTTACTATTGGCTTGAGGATTTCTTAGTGAGCTGATAGTAATGGACAATTTCACATACACTGTGAATGCTTTGATATATTCACTGACAATCTGTCATCTATTGTCTGAAGTTACAAGTTCTGGGATTCCATGTATTGCTAAGATATCTTTTAGAGATTAAAGCTTTGCTTCAGTAACTTGATTTGTATTCATCTGAAGTAGTAGTCTACCACTGTCAAGAGCATTACCTCTGTATTGATGTTCCCAAATTATTGATGGCAAACAAGGTGACATAAATGATTTTCTTGTCTCCTGACAGCAAATACCAGAAGTAATACAGCTTGAAATAACCTCTTGCATTGATATTGAGAGACTTAACCATCAAACAGAATAATTTGCTCTGGTTTGACATTCGGTGAGACCCAAATGTTCTCGATAGAATTGTTGCATTGTACTGAGTCTCGGGACTTTGGAAATGACCAAGCATCATGTCACAAAGTGTATTAATCCAGTGTACTGAGGCGTCCCCTCTGTTCAGAGTACTATCTGAGAGTGTGGTATGTAAGATGCCCTCCTGGCTGTAATCTGTTGAAACAAAATCTTCTAACTGATGTAATGAGGGTTGTGAGCAACTCAGATTCTTCATCAACAAGTAGTTGCCAAAAACCACTATTTACATGTAGCTTTGTCAAGATTAAACTCTTTCCACATTTGCTAAGTTCTTGTCCACAGAGGATATGGATGAATGTTGTGGTCCACTGTTTTGTCTAGATGTGTAAAATCTACACTGATTCTGATGAGCTAAGTTGGGTTTTGGCAGCTGGACCATCCCTAATGGCTTGCTGCTTGATTCTATCGCAAATGAAATAATCCCCTGCTTCAACATGGAATCATTTTCCATCTTTGGCAAGAGTAGATGAGCAACCTTTTAGAGTGTAAGCAGCCACACTGGCTTCATTTCAGGATGTAGCGCATGATGCTTTGTTGTCTTCAGTTCTCCTAGTCCTGTGGACAACTATGGAAATTCAGTGATAAAGCTTTCAGAGGTCTTCATGACTTTCCTCCAAGTCAGATTTAAGTTAGCCAGATTTCCTGGAGAAGCGAGAACAGCTCAAGTAATGGATTGCATATTATGGTTTAATGCTTTTCTCTCTCATTATTGAAAGGTTGGATAAAGCGGTACTATGTCTTTGAATTCTACACCTCCTGGCCTGTATAATGTTTTGAAAAATGGCTGAAGGGAACAACCAAGACTCTGTATCAGAAAGAACCAAAATTATTGCAACTGTGCCGAACTTAAATCCTGTCTTGTTTTCCTCTGCGAGGACGTCAACACTCCAACAGCTTCCAATTGATTCCTGAATCAAAGAAAGGTGTCTCCACATCGTTAATATCTTCAATTTTATGGACAAGGGCATCTTTCAAGGAATTCTCTTCTTAGTTATTCTGTCCAACTTGTTCTAGCTTCTTGCTGCACCACATCCTCTGAAAGTGACTCTTCCTCATACCAAGTAGAATTCAGCATGTTTGCTTGGACAAATTTTGTGACAGTGTTTTCTACCTTGTAACACCAATAACAGTTAGGGGGGTTCTTGATGGATGCTTTTCATGCCTTTTGTACAGTCACATCTCTGTTTTTAAATTTAACACACTCTGCTGATTCGGTCATTTTTGGGATTTGGCTCTCCGTGTCGCTTCAAATCACTGATTGATTTTACTTCCTGACACTAACTCATCTGCTCAATTGAATTGCCTTTATTATTGTTAAGTCATCCCTTGACCACAAGTAGTCAGACAATGCTTCATCTTGAGACATAATTCTGTCCTGATTAGTTATTTTCTTAAGCTGCAGGTTTCACAATTCTCTGCAAGTCTGTGCAGATCATTGATAGAAGAAGCAATCCTTCCCCTTCTTGCTGGGTATGCTTGTTAAATTCAATCTGCTTAACAACAGTGTATTTCTTTTGCAGATAGTAGACATCCCCATATGTAGCTTGTTCTTTGACAATCCTTTGCCTGACTAGGATATTGTCTGCATGACCATCTATTGTGTACAATTGCACACTGATCTGCTTGGCCCTCTGCTTCATAGCAAAACACAATGCGGTGCGACACCTGGAAAACCTCTGACACCAGTTCAGCCAGGGTTCTGCCTGACTGAGAACTGTGAACTGCTTGAAGCTTTTTAATAATGGCAAGGACTTTTTCATGTTGTTCTTTCATTTGCTGCCAACATATAATTGTCTTGGTCTCATGCTACTGAGAATATGCAACGAGTCGGCTGGGGTAAAGAAAAGCGTTAAATTTATTTGAAGCAATGTCCTACTTTGGCTTCATCTTGCCACCAGGCTTCAAGTCAGAGAAAGATCATGTGGCATTGCATCAATTCCTGTGAAGTTGGAGACTGACTCATTGCACATTACAATCAGATTTAACCTGTACTACTGCATAAGTCACAATTTGCCTTTTTGACCAAGGTTTTGGGAATTCACCTTTAACCCTGTGACTCAAGATCAAGTTTTGTTTCATAACATTGCAAGGAAGCACTTTGGTTGTTTTTCTTACATTTAAAAAAGAATGATCAAAGAACTTTTGACACTGTTGTAATCATGAGGCCAGTCTTTGACCTTCAGGGTTTCAGTATTCATGTAAGTATTCAATGTAATATGCACAGGAAGCAAGGTTTGAGCCAAATGAGTTTTTATGACTCTTAATGATGGTAGAGAAAAATAAAGTAGCAGTTGTACTTTATTAAGCTACAGGTAATGAGGTATTACAGTAATATGTATACTAACAATATTTCATCGTATAAATAGCACTTGGTGGTACCTACTTTGTAATCCATACAACAACAATATCTTGTATTGATATGGCCCCTTTTAACAAACTGCAAATCTTGAAGGAGGAGAGACAAGTGGAAAGGTTTAAAGAAAGAATTCCAGAGTTTAGGGCCCAACAGATGAGAACACAGTTACCAAAAGCTGAGTGATTTAAACAGAAGAGACCAGGATTGGAGTAGTGGAGAGTTCACAAGGTGATCTAACAGTGAACTCCTTAAAGAATGAAGTGTTTTGCTACACATGGTATTGTCCCTGTGGGCGGCACAGTGGCTCAGTGGTTAGCACTGTTGCCTCACGGTGCCAGGGACCTGGGCTCAATTTCAGCTTTGGGTGACTGTCTTTGTGGAGTTTGCACATTCTACTCATGGCTGTGTGGATTTCCTCCCACAATCTAAAGATGTGCATTAGTCATGGATTAGCCATGCTAAATTGACCATAGTGTCTGGGAATCAGCAGGCTAGGTGAGTTAGCCATGGTAAATGCTGGAAATGGGGGGAGGGTGGGGCTAGGTCTGGGTGGAATGTTCTTCAGAGGATCAATGCGGAATTGATGGGCTGAAAGGCTTCTTTCAACAGGGGAGGGATTCTGCGCTTCTTTCTGCTGGTCAAATTTTGGAAAAATTTGAAATGGCTGAATTGCTAATTGAAAGGTTTTTTTGTGGGATGAATCGGAGAACTGCAGATTGAATTCATTTTGTCCAACCGAAGCAGGTCATTAAAGAATGATGTGACACACTCACACTATTAAAAGGGAAGTCACTTTGAACTGAGCTCAATCATGAAAGTGATTAAATATGCGCTATCAATTTTTTACTTCAATCATCTGATTTTAATGCATAGGACTTACATGGACTGAAATGTAAAGACTAGGAGAAAGTGAGGACTGTATGTGCTGAAGATCAAAGTCGAGAGTGTGGTGCTGGAAAAGCACAACAGGTCAGGCAGCATCTGAGGAGCAGGAGAAT
The DNA here is from genome assembly GCF_004010195.1 of Chiloscyllium plagiosum. Taxonomy (NCBI): domain Eukaryota; kingdom Metazoa; phylum Chordata; class Chondrichthyes; order Orectolobiformes; family Hemiscylliidae; genus Chiloscyllium; species Chiloscyllium plagiosum. Next base: position 35,404,363 of record NC_057733.1, on the reverse strand, counting down.
CAATGAAATGTCGATTCTCCTGCTCCTCGGATGCTGCCTGACCTGCTATGCTTTTCCAGCACCACATTCTCGACTGAAATGTAAAGACACTGACACTTTAAGATGGCTGCCGTGATCACTTAACCGTGGGCCGAGCCCCAGCTTCAGGAAATCAATGTGAAATAAATTAAACTGTCTGAACTGAAATTAACCCTTTTAATCAAAATACACTGAATCCAATTAGGTGTGAAAAACACTCACACCTTTTTTAAAGACAATCAAAATGATGACGGCAGAGCAGTAGATGTGATCAATGTGGACTTCAGTAAGGCGTTTCACAAGGTTCCCCATGGGAGACTGATTAGCAAGGTTAGATCTCATGGAACTAGCCATTTGGATACAGAACTGGCTCAAAGGTAGAAGACATAGGATGCTGGTGGAGGGTTGCTTTTCAGACTGGAGGCCTGTGACCAGTGGAGTGCCACAAGGATCGGTGCTGGCTCCTCTACTTTTTGTCATTTACATAAATGATTTGGATGTGAGCATAAGAGGTACAGTTAGTAAGTTTGCAGATGCAAAATTGGAAGTGTAGTGGACAGTGAAGAAGGTTACCTCAGATTACAACAGGATCTGGACCAGATGGGCCAATGGGCTGAGAAGTGGCAGATGGAGTTTAACTTGGATAAATGCGAGGTGCTGCATTTTGGGAAAGCAAATCTTAGCAGGGCATATACACTTAATGGTGAGGTCCTTGGGAGTGTTGCTGAACAAAGAGACCTTGGAGTGCAGGTTCATAGCTCCTTGAAAGTAGAGTCGCAGGTACATGGAATAGTGAAGAAGGTGTTTGGTATGCTTTCCTTTATTGGTCAGAGTATTGAGTACAGGAGTTGGGAGGTCATGTTGCAGCTGTACAGGATGCTGGTTAGGCCACTATTCGAATTTTGCATGCAATTCTGGTCTCCTTCCTATCGGAAGGATGTTGTGAAACTTGGAAACATTCAGAAAAGATTTACAAGGACCTTGTCAGGTTTGGAGGATTTGAGCTATAAGAACAGGTTGAATAGGCTCGAGCTGCTTTCCTGGCAGAGGCTGAGTGGTGACCTTATAGAGGCTTATAAAATCATGAGGGGCATAGGTGGGTTAAATAGACAAGGTCTTTTTTCTGGGGTGGGGAAGTCCAGAACTCAAGGGCATAGGTTTAGGGTGAGAGGGGAAAGATATAAAAGAGACCTAAGGGGAAACTTTTTCATGCAGAGGGTGGTGTGTGTGTTTGTATGGAATGAGCTGCCAGAGGAAGTGGTGGAGGCTAGTACAATTGCAACATTTAAAAGGGATCTGGATGGGTATATGAGTAGGAAGGGTTTGGAGGGATAAGGGCTGGGTGCTGGCAGGTGGGACTAGATTGGGTTGGGATATCTGGTCAGCATGGACGGGTTGGACCGAAAGGTCTGTGTCCGTGCAGTGCATCTCTATGACTTTATGACTCTAAATCTGTTTGATAAGTTGCATATATTGGAGATGAAATGCATTCAATAATTTATCCAGTTTGGAAAGAAGTCCTATAAACTGGAAGGTATGAATGAGGCAGAGCAAAGGGATTGGTAACTGCAGAACTGAAAGGTGCTCTCTTTTCTGCTCTGGATCAGGAAGGACAAGGGAACACTGACAAAAACAAATTTGAGCAACATCCAAAAACTGAGAACCCAAAGATATCTGTGACATTCATCGCTGATAATGATCCAGGACTCCGTTAACCAACAGTGACATCTTAAGACCTTTAAACTGCACATTCTTTGTGTACACAACACTATCCTCTTTAAAATATTTTGCTTGTGTTTGTGTGTCATAGTCATAGGGTCGTACAGTATGGAAACAAAACCTTTGGTCCAATCAGTCCATGCTGACCATGTTCCCAAACTAACCTAGACCCACTTGCCTGTGTTTGGCCCATATCCCTGCATACTTTTCCTATTCATGTCCTTATCCAAACGTCTTTTAAATGTAGCAACTGTACCTGTGGTTGATGTCACATCTTTAATATTTTTCCTTGGGTTAGCAGTTAATGCTCTTCCTTTTATTCAAGAAAACCTTGTAATTGGCTCCTGATTTTATTTCTGGTGAACAAATTAGGGGTGGCACGGTGATTTAGTGATTAGCACTGCAGCCTCACAGCGCCAGGGACTCTAGTTTGATTCCAGCCTCGGGCTACTGTCTGTGTGGAGTTTGCACATTCTCCCCGTGTCTGCGTGGGTTTCCTCCCGGTGCTCCGGTTTCCTCCCGGTGCTCCGGTTTCCTCCCACAATCCAAAGATATGCAAGTCAGGTGAATTGGCGATGCTAAATTTCCCATAGTGTAAGGTGCATTAGTGAAAGGGAGATGGGTCTGGGAGGGTTGCTCTTCGGAGGGTCGGTGTGGACTTGTTGGGGCGAAGGGCCTGTTTCCACACTGTAGGGAATCTAATATAATCTGAATTAACTAATGAGGTATAACTAGAGGTATCACAGAAAGAAGCTGATTCACTGCTCCTCACTGTTCGTAACAGTGCGTATAGGTATTTCTCTCTAATATGTCCCTTTGCCTCTTGATGGGAAGGCAAATAGGTACTTCTCTCACAACTGCTGACAGGGCAGCTTGGCAATCAGCCAGCTGGCGATGTAGTTAAGCATGGCCTCAACATTCCTCTTTCCTCTCCCAGGATGGTTTATTCTGCTTGTAAGAAGCTTGAGCAAGCAGAGCTCAACAAGGTTTCCGTTTGTATGAAACTCGTTGTACTTTGCAGCCTAAGAGGGAAACAGCACCCAGATCCACTAACCATGTGAGCGAGGGCTTTCCAATGGGTTGAGACAGAATGATTTGAAAAATAAAGAATGAATCCTCAAAGCCTGCTTCTCATTACAGGCAACACATTTACTTGGGATCGAACTCGAATCAAGCATGGAATTCAGACAGACTTTCCTGATTCAGCCACTGAATTGCTGCAGAGATCTCCATCCTCACCATTAACCCCAACCCCATCCCCGTGCAGTGGACAGAATACCTTTTCCAAACATAAATCTTTAAGCAGCAGTTTTTGTTGGATATTCAGAACATTGATACCCAATCTATTGACTGTTGTTATTTTGCTGAAGGTAACAGCAACATATTTATAAGTCTATTCTTTCACACGTTATCACCTGTGTATGAAAGATGTGAGGGCCCTTGCAATTGTTTCTGAAATATAACAGGAAAATAGATTTTTTAAAAATCAAGTCTTTTTTATCCATTTATATTCAGTCACAGAATGAGTCACTAGTGTAAAGTTGCAATATTGTAAATGGTAATTTTTTTTCCATTTGCAGACATGCACACAAATAAATACACGTTAATCAAATATTTCTTAATCTATTGAGGCTTGGTGTAATTCTGTTATAAAAACGTTTTTTTCCAAGCCGAGACACCCCACTTGTTTCCATAGATACCCGTTCTGTTAAGTGTATAATATTGAGTCATTTTCTCTTTAAGCATCTGCTTCCCAGTCTGCACACATTTTAAGTAGCAGATTAATGCACCATTTTTACCTTTGCATTTGCTAATCAGTTAATTGTGCTTCTCTGTGTGGATCAGTTTGATACTTCATTATTTACCCACTGATCTAACCCAAAAAGACCAGTTTTAAAATAAATTTGTTTTGCTGCTCCATTGTCCACAGTATCTAGATTTCAGTATCTCTTTGAAGTGATAATATTGAAACAATCTGTGTCAGATTAAAATCACCCAGGCTTCCCAAGAAGATGTAACCGTTTATTGTGAGAATCCCTATGTTACCTCCAACTGCAGATACATGCATTTATTGCATATTTACAATACTTCTGTGTAGGCGTATTTATTGGGCCTATTTTAAAGAGGTTCTTAATTATTTTATTCGTTATTTTAAATGCTTCATAAATGCACTAACTTATCTCAGCAGTATTTTAAGTTTAATGATATAAACATGGTGGATGTTTACCAGTTATTGCTTGTTCTTAAAGAGTATTCACGTTACATTGCAGTAGTGATTCAGCCTGATCCTAATCATGCAAGTGTCCCACCAGAGATTAATGTCTGTAAGAAGGGTCACACCTACTGACAGATTGTGCTTTTCTGATGGTCTTGAGCACGTTAGCAATATTTTTTACTGCTAGTCGTGCAAAGCTATGACAACTGAATGCTTCTGAAAATATTTGAATTCTACTGTACAGACACATCTTAAGTCTGAAATTGTTTTAAAACATTGGCATCCAAAATACAATGGGCAAGAAAATTATTTAGACTTAACGAGGTGATAGGAATAGAGAATAATAACTTGAAATATGATATCCGAAGGCTTTCTGATACCAGATTTAGCAAAATATTAATAAAGTTACAGCACCAGAAGGTGATGAACAATTTGTTTCTGAAGAAGTAAGTTTTTTTTCTGGGTTACATTAAAAGACTTTTAATCTGCTGAGCTAGCAGATAATCCTGTGAAAATAAATCTTACTCCGCGTGTCTATGGTTAATACTTACTGGAAATAATGTGAGGGAATTCAGCAGACCTGATTGTAGGTCATGTCGCATTTCTTAACCAAAGTGCTGCAGCTTTGGCTGCTTCCTTTGTGTTGTGTTTCTGAAAATACGACATTCTGACTGGTTGAATGGTGTCATTTCAACCTTGATTGAGTACAGTTAGTACTCATGAGCTGAGTGGCACAAAGAAAATCACCCCATCAACAATCAGTGTGTCATCTGTAGCATTAGAACATTCTCCACCACTACCCAACTGTGTACTATTCGAAAGCTGCAAAGCATCAGAGAAACAAAGCATAATAGGAGCTGGAACGGTGATCAAAGCATTAGGATGGACTGTCTATTGTGCTGAGGGACTAAAGATAGTAGAACAACTGAAGGACTCAACCTGTGGTCTTGTCCTTCAATCAACCTGTCTATTCTCAATTCCCCAGTCTGGCACAGCCAGATGACCATTATTACTTAATACTTCAGTGATTTCCAGGCAGGTTCCTTAGGTCTGGAAGTCTGCCAGTGCTGTATCCCTAGTCAGAGTGAATACACCAATGACCAGAGGAAGGGCTCTGTATACTGTCAGAAGCCTATTATTAACAAGGTGTATGAGACTTTTATCTTTGAGGTGTAGGATATCTTTAACAAGCACTCTGACTTTTGATTTGGATGCAAAATAAAATCAGCCAAGATCCATTCTCTGCTGAATTGAAGGCACAAACGCTATTCAGTGACTGATAGAGAAAAAAATGCTTCACAAGAGCATTTATTATCTGTCATAAGGTTTCTAACCTAACTGATCACTACAAACTGTTAAATAAGTGGAAGGATTATACCTGTTATTCTGTTGTAAATTGAACAGATACATTCCTAACAAAGAAGATTTAAAGGATTAAAAATGGTACGATACAATCAAATTGGGCTCAAATTCATGTACACCTCAGGAAATTGTACTAGATGTTCATGTGTTTCTATTAATAATTTGAAATTACATTGCCAAATGTTCAGCTACACTGATGGCAGTGCAGTCTTTGAGAATTACAGTCATTTTTCAGACAATTCATTTATTCAAGGATCGTCTTGAAATGTTTGTTGAAAAGCTGGAAGCAAAAAATGTGACCATCAATTGTGTGAAGATACAAGAACTATGTTTATTTTGTAAAAAAAGAGTGATTTCAAATTTAATAAGTCATCTGCTCTTGAGAATGTCTCCACCATTACACTATGAAGTATCCATAATGTCTAATTTTAAAATGGGACACGTGTAGATTCATTGTAAGGAAAATAAAACAAGGGAATGCATTAAAATGCTAGTATCAGGATTGATAATTTATTATTTCTTGAAAGAACAGTGACTAGATTCTGCATGAAATATGCTAGCCAGGTTTGGCATTCCAGCTTTACATCTGGGGCATCCAATCAGTTAAAACTAATCCAAAAGCAAGCTTTCAGGATAATATTGAGAGATTTAACTTTTTAATGATCTGCTTAAGGTGGAAAACATTGAAAGGTTATAAACAAAAATGTGAACTTGTATGAGAGATTGTTTCCCAATGTGCAAAAACCTGATAATACACTAGAACCTTTATCAATGAAATATGTGATGTAGTTGTGATCTTACAGAAGTGATTGATCCTTTATTCAGAATAAACAAAAGGCTGTTTGTTCACTGCTTAAATCACAGGTGATGTTATGGGCGCTGCCCTTTTCAAAGGCATGGGTCTCTTTCAGCAACACTTTTACAATACCGACAGTTCTTTCAGACTTCCTGTTCACTCTTCTGCATAAGTGTCCATGATTTTGCATAATTTCTGCAATATTTTGAAATTTGTCCATCATTTTAACTGCCTTTGACAAAGTTCAATGGCAAGTTTTTATAACAGTCAAAGTAGTAATAAACTAAACTCACAAATTGCACATATTGCATGAACATTTTGACAATATTTTATTGTATACATATAAATATTCACACACAAATGATTACTCGACTTGAATTGATAATGACACAACATGACATTTGATGTTTTATCCTTTTAAAGCATGTTTAAAATTTGCAAAATTATCTTCAATGTGGCATGCTACAAATCATTCAATACAGTGAATTTTCCTGTGCAATTACATATGCATGATCTACAAAATTCTTTAGTTTGATTTGATATAGGTTAGTATGAAAAGTTCCGTTATTTTGGAGTGCATCTCTTCCTGTGTATTGCACATCTGGTATTTGAGAGGAGCTGTTGAACAGAATGGTATCTAAATGACTGTTTGATCTGGAATCGGGTATGGGAAGTTTGATTAGGTTGAGAAAAAGCATTTCACAATTGCCCAATGAATCCGAATTGTGATACTTTGCATTTCTTTTTATTATTCAATGTCTTTTGTCCCACCATTAACCTGGATGCAACAAACACAGGTTTGGTGGCATCTGTGAAGAGAGAGACAGAAATAACATTTGAGTCTGGTATGACTTCTTCAGAGGTAAAAGAAGTTTTTTTTTTGTAGTTTTGACAGAGGTAGATACTCAATGCAAAGGGGGTTATTAACAATGGAGAGAGAGAGAGAAAAAAGATGCAAAATGGATATAAACACAAGCAGAAATTGCTGAAAAAACTCAGCAGGTCTGGCAGCACCTGTGGAGAGAAAGCAGAGTTAATGTTTCAGGTCCAGTGACCCTTTTTCAGATCTGAATGTCTTTGGGAAAAGGTTGGTATATATGCCAAAGATAGGGTAGGAGGAGGAGGTAGGAGTAAGCAATAGGTAGAGATGGAGCCCAGTGAGAGAAAAACAGTTGGGCAGACAAAGGAATGGGGAAAGGACAGCCTGGGAGAATGAATAGCTTTTATTGGGGGCCATAGTGGCTGACAATGAGTTGTTTGTGGTACCAGTTGAGAGTGTGGTGCTGGAAAAGCACAGCAGGTCAGGCAGCATTCAAGAAGCAGGAAAATTGACATTTTGGGCTGGAGCCCTTCATCAAAAATGTTTGTGTTAGCAGCCCATGTGATGGCAGGGCCTGGTGCGTGGGGGCCAGGATAAGGACATGGCAGAAGGTGAAAGACTACACCTCACAAAGGGCCTACGCTCTGAAAGCTTGTGATTTCAAATAAACCTGTTGGACTATAACCTGGTGTCGTGTGACTTCTGACTTTGTCCGACCCAGTCCAACACCTGCACCTCCACATCATGACATATGACTAAACAATAAATCTGAAGCTGCACTTTTGCTTAAGGAGTTATATCTTAATGTCTTTTCAAATTTTATGTATTTAAGTACATTTTTAAGTAATGTTGTTCGATATAAATTACACATTCAGTTTCAAATATTCCCACAACCGCTTCTCAGGGGAAGGTAAGTTCCAGTGTTTTGAGTATCCTCCTCTGAGCTGTTTCTGATTTGAAGGATGTTATTACACTCCCCAAATTGAATGAAGAAACTCTGCTGAATTAAGAGATCAGCAAAGAAAAGTGAGAAATAGCGTGCTTATTTGTGAATTAAAATTCTGAAAAGGTTGAACTTTTATTACAATGATTACTGCAGAAATTTCTTTTCACAGTTTTTAAATGATCGATGTTTCTGGGTTTTAAAGTGATAGTCTGTCCTTAAAAAAATTTTGTCTTTTAGTGCAGGAGGAACAAAATATGCAATGAATCACTAAAATGGCTGCCTAATATTGAGTCGTGTCTGTGAGGCCTGGCAGGAGGCTGGTACAATTTACATTTTATTTGTTCTCTAGCACATATCAAATAAATATTCATTAAACAGTCTGTGTGTTACCAATGTTGTTTCCAGGAGTGGGAACAGGATAATCTCAGGCATGTACCTTCTAAAGCTCGCCCAGGATTCTGGATTGAATTTCCGCATGGGTTCACACCAGCATGAGACTGGCACTGGGTATGGCACAAGCATGGCAATGGTGTGACACTGGAGCCAATGTTTGATGAGTGTTGTCTGTGTCGAGGCAGCAAAAGGAGACAAGTGTATGTGGCCCCGCTGCTCCAGGCTTCCTACCTGCAAAACTCCCATGCAATCCTGGGCCTCAATATTGAGCCGTTACTGTGGATCCATGTCAAAACATCTGGATTACACCACCTGCCCATAATTGAGATGGCTGAATAGGCGCTTCCTCAACATGGACCTTGGCGGCTGCCAGCAAGAAGCAAAACTCAATGTTCCAAATTAAGTTGGCATTCAAAGTTAAATTGGAAAGAATTGCTGTTAATGTTCTTAGATACAAAAAGATTCTCTGCCCCTTAATGGACAGCATCGTCCCTTTCCCCCTTCAGTGCGTTCACAGTAGCTGCAGCATTCCAAATCATGCCCTAGGCTTTGGATGAACCTGAGGGTTGGTGCATTCCTGGACAAATTAAGAGTTGACAAAATAGCCAGAAGTTATCTGCCAAAATAACAAAAAATTGTGCATTTTCTTTTCTGAAAGTATTCAGGGAAATATTTACTGAAAATGTGTTGCTGGAAAAGCGCAGCAGGTCAGGCAGCATCTTCAGGAATGCCCAAAACGTCGATTCTCCTGCTCCTTCGATGCTGCCTGACCTGCTGCGCTTTTCCAGCAACACATTTTCAGCTCTGATCTCCAGCATCTGCAGTCCTCACTTTCTCCAGGGAAATATTTACATCAGGACTTGAAGCGCAGAAGCTGGGAGTCTGTAAAGCAAGCACGCATGGGAGGCCAAACCAGCTCAGGAAGGCAGGAGGGATTTTTGATAGTCATTTATTATTCTACCTCATAAAAATCATCCTAGTATGAATAGACTGGGTTAACAAGCTGACAGGAGCACCAAGGTCAGATGAATTTGATGTCCAATGCCGTACAAAATAGGTAATACAGACGCTGTAGGATTCATACAGTACAACTCAATCAAGATCTTGCATACCAGGATTCAAGAATTGAGGAGCCGAAAGGGACAACACACTGGTGAGAGTATTTTTTGTGTTAACCTTCATTCAACCTCCAAGCAATTAAACTAATTTAAAAATGAACTAAATTAACCTCTTCATTAATATAAAAGCAATACTTTGGGATGCTACAGGTTTATGTCTAAAGTATTCAAATAAATGTGCAAACCCTTTTCCTCCTCTATTGTAGTTTTTGGGCTGGTCTTGTTTTCGATTCTGTCCCTGTTTAAAGTCATGTTGCAAAAGAGCTGGTTTACTGGATCTGTCAAAACTAATCATGCCAGACACGGTACTGTTTCCACACTGTAAGTAATCTAAATAATCGAGGGATTGCATAGTGATAACTTTAATCCAGAGGCATAATGGTCCCAAACACACGAGTTCAAATCCACCATCGCAGCTGGGGAAATTTAACTTCAACTAATTAACAAACCAGGAATAACATGCTCAATAAAGACTGTTGTAAAAATCTCATCAGGTTCACCATAATGTCCTGAGAAGAAGTCAGTTGTTTGTACCAAGTCAGGTCTGCATAGGTCTCTGGATCCACAATAATGTGGTTGACACTTCATTGCATGAAATGATGTAAGACGCCTCACAGTTTGATTAGATTAGATTCCATATAGTGTGGAAACAGGCCCTTCGGTCCAACAAGTCCACACCGACTCTCTGAAGAGTAACCCACCCTGACCCATTTCCCTCTGGCTAATGCACCTAACACTATGGGCAATTTAACATGGCCAGTTCACCTGACCTGCACATCTTTGGACTGTGGGAGGAAACCGGAGCACCCGGAGGAAACCCACGCAGACAGGGGGAGAATGTGGAAACTCCACGCAGACAGTCGCCCAAGGCCAGAATCAAACCTGGGACCCTGGTGCTGTGAGGCAGCGGTGCCAACCACTGAGCCACCATCCCGCCCTAAATATTAAACTTTCACAGAAAAAAAGGTGCTCTGCATTTACTTAGGTTCAAGATGGTGGAACGCCATTACGGGCACTAAATGCTGGTCGTGCTGTCAACACTCGTGTTTCAAGAGGAAATTTTTAAAAACATTTCCTTGGCCATTGTCAGGTCCCTACACTGTGAAAGAACAGTTAGCAGGTGTCACTCAAAGTGCCTTTACAAGTGTGATGCTCCTGTGCCAGCTTTGCAAATGGTCCTGCCCCATCTATAGTTGGTCAGAGGCTTCATCCTGCTGCAGTCACACTGATGGATGTGAACCCTCACGAGTTTCAGGTGACTCTCCTCCTTGACTAACATAAACCCTGATGTCTAACGGCTTTGCTGGTTTGTGTGTGAAATAAAACTGGGAGTAGTTTAATAATAACTGAATGATCTAACTTGGGCATGGGGTAACATCACATGTCTCCTGCCAGATGATTACTGAGTGACATTGGCAGGTGACAGTGAACCAGGAAGGCCAACAGCAGGTCAAACACAAGAGTTAGCCAAACAATGCTAGGTAAAATTTAACACAAAGTCCAGTAATGCTTAAAGAAAGGAAAAATAGACAATAGACAAACTTAACAAATGCTGTAGAAATAACTAAATGAAATTTGACAAATACAAAACTTTAAACAACCTCAAAATATCAGATCAACAGAGAGAAAATTTAAAAAGCCAATAGAAAATGAAACCACATAACTGAAACAGTAGAATGCAAGTTAATTAAATTGCATTCTACTGTTTAAGGAACAAGGTGAGTAGCCAACAAGTTTTAACACTATAGACATTAGGCACAGACTGATTGTGTTTCAGGGGTCTGATATATAAAGCAACAGCAGGAGTATCTAAGACATTTCCACTTGAAAAATAAACTTGTGAGATTATTGCATAAAAGTGTGCAACATGGTAAATGATACAACAGAACAATCTGGAAAACACACTGTAAACAGGACTTTGAGAGCACAGTTAAGCGACGTAGGCTCAAACTTGTAAAAAGTAACTGTAGGATTGTTATCATGAGCTTCCCCTTTGTGCAGAGAGTGACCAATACTTGAATCAACTCCAAGGCAAAATGATAGAGTTCAAAAAATTGAGGAATCATTTAAGTAACTGCCAGACTGTATGGATTGGAGGATGTAGGTTATTTTGAATGAATTAATTAATAAAGACTGAATAGCTTCCTGATCCATAAGTATTTCACAATCTGAATAGTTGCTAAGGAAAGATTTGTGTCCCAAATTGTGCCATTCTGTGTGGTGTTAAGGATGGTGCTAACACACAATAGTGGGACCTGAAATGTAAAATTGGGGTAACAATTGTATTTGTAGATGCTTATTAATATCCAATATCTATATTATATAAATAGTAAGCATCTCATATGGAGATCCATCAGTCACTTACTAAAATGCTCATGCCACATTCATTTATGGCACATCACAACATATCTTCAAATCAGTTGGAATCTGTAAAAAGGCTGTAATTTTGTTGTTTTATGCTCTTATCAAAGTTAAAATTATTCTTCACATTTTGCAGCAAGGCATGTGGTTTTTGGATAGAAGTAGATGGTGACAGTAAAATGAAATTCTTTCCAGTGAATTGCAATCTACCAGAAAGCTGCCATTATACACAATTGCTCACCATCATAAACAACGCTACCTTTTGACATAGGAAAGGCTTTTATGTTTTCCACATAGAAAAATAAAAAGGGTTGTACAAAATGGAACACAAAGGCATATGTGTCTTTTGTTATGTTTTCTAATAAATGTTTAAATATTCAGACTGAGAGAGGGGAAGACAGGGCTCCACTTGCTAATACTTTGGGCATCTGCTCCTCCCAGGCAGCCTGCATATCTCCTCAACAGCTGGCACACTGATAGTGAATAGAAAATTATGCCCAAAAGCTTAATAAACCATTCACACTCAAAATCTTTAATGCTGCTAAATTTGAACATACTTCTTTGTCACTCGTCTTAGCACACCCATTTTTCCTCCTAGAATATAAGTGGTCACACTCTGTGAATAAAAGACCAGACTCTAGGTTAGTTTGTTTTTAATTTATGAATCTCTCCACATTGTAATGTTACCAAAAGCAAGATACAAGACTTTCTAACATAAGTAAGTGCAAGATATCAATCACATGAATAGTTGAAGGGTTTTACAAGGGTCTGTTCCCTGGTGCGATACATTCTTCATTATATTGTATAATAGAAAACAAAAGATAATTGGGATTAAATTCTGCAACCTGTAATACACTCCAAGACTCGAGGTGATATTGTACACTGCTACATGGATTTAGCCTCTTAAGGTGATAACCTCAATCTCAAGATTCAGGTGAGGGCTTAACTTTCTCTCATTAATACGTTATTTTTCATAACAAATGCTACTTTTAAACATATCAGCTTAGAACCTACTATGTTCAGTTTCAGCTTCACATTTATATAATTGTAGTGTTAATGTGACTGGGAAAGCTTGGATCAAATTTGAATTTCTCTGGACTAAGCTTATGCTCCCATGTTGTGGGACCAGAGCAAAGTGAATTTAGCAATGGAGGCCTCAGAAAGATTTTAAATTAATGTTTAATCTCTAAATACTCTAACAGAACTGTCATGTTTCACACCTCACAATACTGGTAACCTTTATGTGGATATTGTCTCCAAAGCTCTCTTTAATCAGAGTAGAAAGCAATATAAGACCAGCAGTATAACTCAAGACTATTGGTCCTGAGTCACTCTCAGAAGGTACTGGTCCTAAACTGATTTTTAAAAGAAATATTCTTTCTTGGGTTGTGGGCATCGCTGGTAAGGTGAAAATTATTGAGGAGAAAGTGAGGTCTGCAGATGCTGGAGATCAGAGCTGAAAATGTGTTGCTGGAGAAAGGCAGCAGGTCAGGCAGCATCCAGGGAACAGGAGAATCGACGTTTCGGGCATAAGCCCTTCTTCAGGAATGAGGAAAGTTTCCTCATTCCTGAAGAAGGGCTTATGCCCGAAACGTCGATTCTCCTGTTCCCTGGATGCTGCCTGACTTGCTGCGTTTCTCCAGCAACACATTTTCAGGTGAAAATTATTGCCCACCTCCAATTGCCCTTGAACTGAATGGCTTGTTAGGTCGCTCCAGAGGGCAGTTAGGAGTCAACATTGTTGGGAGTCTGGAGTCTCTTAGTACAACAATGTCCTTACTGTTGTTCAAATGCCAGGCATAAAATATAGGGCAAAAATGACATTTTTATAGTGCTCATTACAACCAGGTTGATAACTCAGAGTTCTTTGTAGCTTAATGGATACAAAAGGATATCAAACAGAAAAGCAAAAAGTATTGCGGGGGAAGCAAAAACCATGGCGAGAAGTGTCCTGAGGAGGTATTCAGAAGTGGAAGGAGAGGAAGAAAGGCTGGGGGAGATAGAGAGTTTCCAGAGGAAACATGGACCAAAAGTAAGGGAGGGCTGGGAGCATGGAACGGTCATTTTCTGGGTAAGAGTGCACTCAGAGCATATTGCAGCTCTTTGCAGTACAAACTGCAACAACGTAAGGTTAGTACAAAAGCATTATTTTATTCCAGTAATATTGCAGTTTATTTACTTAATAGTACATTCTGTAAATAAATGAATAAAAGTTGAAAACATTTCACAAATAGCTACAATTTGCGGGGCATGTGTTCTGCCATCCATACCGTCATTGTCTCCACAGCTTAATTTCTGACTGATGAAAAGTTGGACGTTGTGTGAAATTTTCTTCTTATCAATATTGAAATTAATCAAGCAAAAGTTAACATTTATGAAGCTTCGTCCGTTCCCTATCCCTGAGTCACAGAACACTGTCTCACAGATTAAAGGTTTTCGTGATTGCGGAAAGAAAGAAAATAGCAGGACAGACCTAAATAAAGGTTAACTATGTCCTGGGGGCAGCTTGTTCGAATCTTTATTGTGGGCTTGAACTGGTGAAAGAAATTTAACATCATTCATTGGGACATGAATGCAGTTAAATAGGAAAGCAGCCAAAATTTCAGCACTGCAGGAGTTAACCTCGAAACGAAGAGAACAAAAGGATTTCTCAGCCAATAAGGGCTTGCCTAGGGTTTGAGGCAGTATGATTGGCTGGAATTAGCCCTATGATGATCTAGACGAGTGGGAATGTCAAAACCACGTGGGGCGAGATTAGCTCCAGCTATTTACACAGCACCTCAAGCCCAGACAGCTTGACTTGCCTGTTACTCGCACTCAGCTGAATGCCTTTATGCTTTGGTGGCAAGACAAATTCGCATTTAGCGATATTTTAAATTCATTTTGAGGTAGCTTGAAATATTCAGAAATACCTCCAAATCGTTTCTAGAAACAGTCCATCTTGCTATTGTCACTTTGAGTTTACCCACCCTAAAAATGTGGGCATGAAACAGAAGGCGACAAAGTAGAAATGAAGTGTGATTGCTGGTCCTATGATTGCAATAGTTTACAAAATATCACGAGGACGTTTCGAGAATATCCCCGCTATGTCTTTTTTTTTGGTAAACGCGATAGCATTTGCAGAAGATGCTTTCAGGGAAACTGGAAGCGGTGATTGCAATATTTAACATTGTCTTAAGTTGTCTTGGGAGAAGGGGGGTGAGGTGGGGGGAGATGGAATTGGATCTCAAACAGAGACCTGTGACCTCTATACAGTGTTGTCCCTTACTGAGCTTGCTTGCCACTGTCGCTCCAATTAAAGTCTGTCAGAAAGCAGAGCTAGAGGATAGTCGTAGTTAAGATGGAGGCAGTCTATTTAGCCTGTGACATTCAGCAAAATCTGGAACAATAATATTGTCGGGTTCACTGATGGTCAATCTCTTTATATTAAAGCATGTTGTTGATAACAGGAGTAATAGAGCATCTGCTTCGATATAAAAAAAAGGTCTTAAAGGGAGCCGGATTGCCTAGGTGCATGCAGCAGTATAATTAATCTTGTGATTGCATCGCCAAAAGCTGAAATATTAAGTCACAGTTTGAAAAGAAAAAGGGGAGATGGGAATGTTCTTGCCCCTCTGTCAGGACTTGAAATTATATTTTAGGTATCTCACAAGAGTAAATGCACAAAACCTTAATCCTTGTTAATTTTAGTTCAAAATATTGTCAGGTTATTGTGAGAAGATTCTGACATCTCTCAATGAGTTTTAAGAACCACCTTCACAATACTGTACCCCATCAATGAAAGAACAATGGAAACCTACCATCTACAGAGACCGGGGAATGGTTTTTTTTTCCAAATGGTTCTGAAAGATTTCATGCAGCATGGAGCATTAAGTGATGATTCACATGTGTGCACAGTGTTATCGCTTTTGTATTCCGTGAAGTGTGAATTATCACTGCCGGTGAATGGGAAAATTAACAACAAGTGTCCTTGGATAAACATAATTCTGACACTGTAAAGCTTCTACAACCAATTTTAACCTTGTGCAGAGGGGTCAGGGGAGGGGGCAAGGTTACACGAACTGACAGTGATTCTTGTTTGGTTATATACCTTTATAGGATCCTCATTGTGAGAGCGTATATTGGTCTGCTGAGTGTTTTCAGTCTTTAATGTTTTGCTTCATATTTCTGGCATCTGCAATTTTGCATTCTCTTTTGAGTTTAGTACATGACAGAATCCTACCGGACGATAGCCTGTTGTCACGCCCTTGCTAACTGACTCCTAATTTTCCAAACACCTCATGTTTGAAGTGCTTCCTAGCCTCACCCCTTCCTATCTCTGTAACCTCCTCCAGCCCTCAACCCTTTCAGAATTTTCTGCTCCACCTTGTCACTGCTTGTGCATTCCCTCCCTCATTTCTCCAGTCATTTGGAGACAGTGTCTTTCTGTCAACTGGAAATTCCTCCAAATATTCAGTCACTGTGCTCATGGCTGAGGAATGGCCATTCAAGTGCAGGGCCTGGAGGGACTTGCTGCCTGCAACCACATGTCAACCTGGGGCCAGCTCCTTCAGGAAAGAGAATTGAAGGGAAGCAGGAAATCAGCAACTCAACAATTCAAGCAAAAACACATTGGCTGATGACTAGCAAACGGTCAATCTTGCACATCCTGTGCTGCTCTGACCTGGAACGGTTCAGTCCAATTTAAATTTGTCCAATTTTAGACACAGTCCTAATTGTCATTTTTCATAATGTGTTTGTATATTCAGTTCAGAGTGTGGAGCAGGAAAAGCACAGCAGGTCAGACAGCATCTGAGGAGCAGGAAAATCAACATTTCGGGCAAAAGCCCTTCATCAGGCTGAATTCAATACAGGCAGTTGAGTGAAATATTCATTTTTTCTCATGTTGCTTTGCATTTTGTTCCAAAAATTTTATTATAACCCCTACGGTGTGGAAACAGGCCATTTGGCCCAACAAGTCCACACCGACCCTCTGATGAACAACCCACCCAGGCCCATTCCTCTACTCTATTATTCTACACTTACCCCTGACTAATGTCCCTAACCTATACATCCCTAAACACAATGGGCAACTTAGCACATCCAATTCACCTGACCTGCACATCTTTGGACATGGGAGGAAACCCATACAGACATGGGGAGAATGTGCAAACTCCATATAGACAGTCACCCCAGGCTGGAATTGAATCTGGGTCCCTAGTGCTGTGAGGCAGCAGTGCTAACCATTGAGCCACCATGCTGCCCATCTAATTATAGTTAGTAATTGTAGTTGTCAGAAAACTGTTTTTAAGTTCTTTATTCTGCTGTTAGAACAGCATGAAGGCCTTCCAAGACCCTGTTTTTATGTGTAAAGAGGGTCCCTATGGCATTCCTGGTAAAGATAGGGTGATCAGGGCAGTTTAGCTCCGAGGAGATTCCTAAGACTAGACCAGATTCCCGCTTGTGAATCTTTTATACAAAGTGGGAACCAACATATTGGCATCAGATTCTATCTCCACCTGCAATCCAGCCACACGGCCTTTCAACGTAAACCGCTGGATTGCAATAACGAACAGGAAGTTGGGATGATTTACTCCTTTTAACTTGAGGGCAGGTTGCAGAAAACAGTGGTCACCTCCGGCAGAGATCAACTCAGCACAGATTGCTTGGAGTTACAAAAAACCAGAAATTGGTGTTCCTTCAATATTGCAGGTTCAAACTCTTGAAACTCCCCTGCAGACACTGTGGGTGTGCCTACTGTCCAAGAAGTGTGGTTGTTCATGATGGCAACTCACCACCATCTTCTCCAAACCAATTAGGGAAGAATAACAAATAACCCATGGAAAAATTTTACAACATGGTTCGGCACAGAAAGACAACTCAAGGTGCTTCGTAGTGGCATAGTCAAGGTACAGATGCACAACTGAGCCAAAGGAGCAGGACATTAAGAGCAATGACCAAAGCCATAATCAAAGATTATACATGCAGAGAAGGGGTTAAAGGGGGAGAGAGAGGTCAATTAACACCATTGGAACTTGTCTATTTGTTACCTGACAAAGTTGAATTGTCTGAGGGAATTCTGAGCAAGAATATTGTGGGGAGTTCTGGAATCCATGTTAAGGAGGAGTATGATAGAGTGCAGAAGAGATTTACCAGAATGTTATCTGGGCCGGAGAGTTTTAGTTATGAAGAGATATTGGATAGATTGAGGCTATTTTCCTTGGAGCAGAGGCGACTGATGGGAAAATAATTGAGATGTATAAAATTCTGAGGGGCATAGACTGGGTAACTGTTCCCTTTGGTAAAGGTATCAATGACCATGGTGTACATAGATTTTAGGTAAGGTGTAGGAGGTTTCGAGGGGATGTGAGGAAAGTTTGTTTCACGCAGCAGGTGGTGTGAATCTGGATATCACTGGATGTAAAGGTGATAAAGGCAGAAATGCTTATAACATTGAAAAGTATTTAGATGTGCACTTGTGATGCCAAAGCATACAAGGCTATGGGTCATGTGCTGGGAAATGGGATTAGAATGGTGAGGTGATTGTTTTTAACTAGCACAGACTCAATGGGCTGAAGGGCCTTCTTCTGTACTGTATATCTCTATGACTCTAATTTCAAAGACTGGCCCAAATTATTCCATACACTTTAAATCTCTTTACGTTGTTGCTCAAGATAATAATTCATAAATCACATGACAACAATTTTAGTAAGAATAGGGGATATCTTTCCAAAGTTTGAGCCAATATTTTTGCCTTAACATCATCAACACAGATGTATCTCATTGCTGCTTGTGGGATATTACTGCACACAAACTCACTGCCACATTTCCCTATGTGCATTTGAATAATGACAACATTTCATTGACTGCCAAGAGTTTTGGGACATGCTGAGATCAGAAAAGGCACTACATGAATGCAAGTCCTTATGTTTAAAAGGTTAGAGGTCTTTCGCAAGCACTCAGTAATGCACTGGATTGAGCTCTGCTGAACAGATTCAGGGGTGGAGTTCCTGGTACAAACAAACTGATAGGAAGTCTGGAGAAAGATGCAGTGGTTTTTATCAAGGATCGCCCCAAGCAGCTTGCGACGTAGGACTCTGTGTTCTATGGTCTGTTCCTCGGGATGCACACTGAGACAAACATTGACTGCGCCTGGAGGATGATCAACTCAGTGAAAGATGCTCTTTGGTCTGCTCAAAACCTGTTGGTCTTCCAGAACAAGGAGTTGACCCTGACTGAGTTTTGCAGACTGGCACATTCCAAAAACCAGCACTACGTATTGAGGGACGTACTAAAGCTTGGGGCAGCTGCTGCCAGTGGGGAAAGACCACTGTCTGAGGCCTTCATGTCAATGTACAACAAAGTTCCGTTCAGTTATTGGACCCTACCGATGCCTCAGATACATCTAAATAGTTCCTAGCATCTAGCATAATTAAGAAATGCCTTTGAATTAGTTGTAACTATCGAGAAAATCCAAACCCAATGTTTGTTTTTTTTTCTGTACACAACAACTGTGCAGATCTGAACTGCTTTTTTAAATGTGTACGCACATAAAGATTTTCTTTTTTTGTGAATAAAGTATTGTTTTGCAAAAAACAACCTGATTCTGAGGTTCTTCCAATAATTACTGGCTTGGGGTATTGGGGGCAGTGGAAATATTTACTAGAATTTAAAACATCAGCAACAATGGGGCTGAATCCTGAAGAAGATTATCCCAAAAACTCCATGTTCATTCCCTTTGACCACCAAGGGTTTTGGGGCCAGAGTTTGACTTAACCGGAGAGTTGCATAACTGGAATGGATGTGAGATTGTATTTTATAAATAATACCATTTCACATGAGGTTCGACTCTTATATCTGTCTCTACTAAACATCTTAACTGTGAGAGAAACTACTGTATCAGAAAAAGAAAGACAATATCAGTGAAATCACAACAGCAAATCATTGCAAACAGAACAAAAATGAAAAGGCCCAAAGGTCAAAGGTAATTAAATACAGGAAAAGATAGCCAAACAACACTCAAATGAGCCGTGGAGAGTGACAAGGCCTGCATTATTAAATTATATTATTGTGCGATTTATCACACCACTGTAATATTTTCATTTTCACTGTGGTGAAAGATCACTTTTCCGGACTGTGAAAGTATCATCAGAGCCCATGGTGTTAGGGCAGGTTTTAGCAGGATTACCCACAAGGCAGGGGCTAGCTGGCTCCACAGCATCTCACAAAAATCTTTTGCTGCTCTGCTTGAAAAGGTTGGCATGTGTGATGCATTAGAGGGAGAGAAACACCCCATGGCATGTGTGTGAGGGGCAGGACTCTGATTATTGCAATCGTTTCTAATATCTGTGTGACAGATCTCTGACAGGCATGTTTGTGAGGGACACCGATCGTCTTTCGCTTCAGGGAACTGCAAGAAAATCTGTGTTCTTTATTTTTCAGAGCAGCCCGATCAAGATGTGTACAAAGAGAGATTTTATAAAGCCTTCCATGTGAATAAATCAAGTACATTAACCACAAGTTACTTATCACAATCAGTTTAATCACCCACCAATGCTTTCTGCATAAATATCCCCCTACAATATAATACATCGGCAGGGTACTTACATTTTACTGAATGTCATCACCATTAACCATCTGTATTCTGTCATTCCTGAGTAAATATTGCAGGAGCTTGTGATCAAGAGAAAAGAAGTGAATGGTTGTGCATTGTAAAGTGTAAAGTTGTGTTGGTTAATTAGGTATTCTCTGTGGTGAAAACTGTGGAAAGCACCCTGAAGTTGAATCAACATGCAGCAAGACTGAATGTTTGGAGATGCATTCTTATAGCACCTTATGTTGAAATTTGACAAATTCACTCCTGAAATGAATTCATTGCAAGTGCTTTCCACACTGTTCTGAAAATGGTTGTTACCTTCATTGTTTTTCAATGCTTTCATGTGAAATGAGCATCACTGGCTAAGCCAACATTTGTTATCCATCCCTAAGAGTCCTTAAGAAGGTCATGGTGAGCCGCCATCTTGAACCACTGCAGTCTGTGATGCATAGATACACGTACTGTGCTGTTAGGAGGGGAGTTCTAGGATTTTGACCCAGTGACAGTGTAGGATAAATGAAATAATTCCATTTCAGGGTGTTGTGTGATTTAGAGGGATACTTGAAAGTGGTGATGTTGCTGTATAAATGCCATTCTTGTCCTTCTAAGTGGAAGGGGTCATGAGTTTAGAAGATGTTGTCAAAAGAGCCTGGTGAGTTTCTGTACTGTGTCTTTTAGATGGTTCACACTGCTGCTACTGTGCAGAAGTGTTAGGGTGCAGCGCTAATTACGAAACCCACGCCTGAAGTGGGGCCTGGATGTCTGCAGTATGCCCCTCTGTTGATGCCCTCAATATGCTCAAAGAGCAGCATGCACTGTGCTTTCAAGACAAAGTTCGAGAACTTAAGCTCCAATTCACTCCAATCTTTTTCTGTAGCAGGGTCACTGGATCCAAAATGTTAACTCTGATTTCTCTCCACAGATGCTCCCAGACCTGCTGAGTTTCTCCAGCAATTTCTGGTTTTGTTTCTGATTTCCAGCAACTGCATTTCTTTCAGTTTTTTTTGTTTAAAATCAAATCATCCTGGAGTGAGGATGTGAGTCCTTGTGGCCAATAGTCCTGACAACCAGCTTGCATTCTGGATGATGTAGTGCAAATGTAACCACATTCATTCCCGTGATGCATTTAGGGTGAGCCATGATGTAGAGGAGCCAGTGTTGGACAAAGTTAAAAATCACACAATACCAGGTTATAGTCTAACAGGTTTATTTGGAAGCACTAACTTTCGGAGCACTGCTCCTTCATCAGGTGATTGTGGAGCAGGATCATAAGACACAGAACTTATAGCAAAAGATTACAATGTCATGCAACTGAAATGATATATGGAACAAACCTAAATTGCTGACAAGTCTTCCATCTTTTAGAATGGATTGCAGGTTTCAGTTCATTAATATGTAAATCCCAGAACTTCTTTTAAATCACACCGTGCCGCGGGTGGGCGGCACGGTGGCATAGTGGTTAGCACTGATGCCTCACAGCGCCAGAGACCCGGGTTCAATTCCCGCCTCAGGCGACTGACTGTGTGGAGTTTGCACGTTCTCCCCGTGTCTGCGTGGGTTTCCTTCGGGTGCTCCGGTTTCCTCCCACAGTCCAAAGATGTGCAGGTTAGGTGAATTGGCCATGCTAAATTGCCCTAGTATTAGGTAAGGGGTAAATGTAGGGGTATGGGTGGGTTGCGCTTCGGCGGGTCGGTGTGGACTTGTTGGGCGGAAGGGCCTGTTTCCACACTGTAAGTAATCTAATCTAAAATCACATTCTCGAGATAACTTAAGGTTTTATTTAAAAAAAGTGACATCTCAGCTCAGACAATGCATGGTGAGGTTAGAGTATGTCAGTATTCCAATTTTGAGTCAGACTGGTTCTATTTCCAAAGTGGAATTTATAAAATACTGCATGGATTGACTGCCTGCATTGACTGCCTACAGATTGCTTGCTTTTTGAACAAAATAGAATGTATCTGCAATTACAATTCTGCAAATGCAAATTCACCCCATAGACTTATATGTGTGCGTGCGTGTCATAAGAGAGGGAGTGTAAGTGTGTGCATGTGAATGTGAGTGTGAGTGCAGGTGAGAGAGTATGTGTTTGTGTATGTGCATGCTTGGTAAGGTGTGTGTGTGAGTTTGATGGAGTATAAGCCTGTGAGAGGGTGTGTGTGGGCATTTAGGGAGATATAACCTTTCCATGCAGGGACAGTTCCGTTAAAGGAAACAGTATTCTCCAATGCACAGCATACACGCAAGGCCCCAAACCAGGGCCCAGAAAAATTCAAACACGTGGGCAACCAAACAGGTAATAGCTACCTGCCTAAGTACAATCAGTGAGAGTGGCTCCTCCAATACGGCATCCCTCCAATGTTGGTTACTGGTTGGTTCAGTAGAAACCCTGTAAGCAGTAAACACAGTAAGAATAAAGAAAACAATAGCCAGTAGTGAGACATCACCAGAGGGAGCTGTATCTGCCTTTTGCCAAGAATTAGGCCTTAGAAACTATACTTGGGAGGGTGTAAGGTGAAGAGGAGATTGTGAGAGAGGTTGGGGGATTAAGGAGGAGATGTAGGTTGAAGAAGAGTTGGCAGAAAGGGAAGCTGCAAGGGGGCTAGTGGGAGACTGCAATGGGCTAGGGGAGGCTGTGGATTAGTTGAGGAGATGTCAGGGAGGTTACAAGTGGGCAAGTGGGAGAAAGCAGAGGGCTGCAAAAAAGAGACAATAGCTTACAACCTGTCAACAAAGGAAACAGTGAGCTAATTGGGTGCCCGGAAATCTGGAAATAACTGAGGAATTAACTATTTGCAAATGAATGTGGAGTCTTTGGCTTAACGCTGTATATATTTAGGGGCTATTATCCAGGGAAATGTAATGGATGCGATTGTGATGAAAACTGTGACAATAGTTACATTTAAATCTGAGATAGACTCTGAATGAATGAATGAATGATAAAATATCATGTTATATTATGGTGAGAGAAACAATAAACCTCAGCGAAAAGCTTGTCCGATGTTTCCACTATCCGGTGCCATTTTGAATAGTTTTAAAAATAAGGAAAAAAAAGATGTAGCTTAAAGAGCTACATCGGTCCTGAGCCAGCTTATCATCAATGATGCCTGCACCATCATCCCTCCACCTCCGCCTCACCGCCATCTACACCGGACTCCACCAACGTTGAAGTTGCTGCTCCTCAAATGCCATCTCTCACTACTCAGCTGATTTTCCTCTGGCACCATTGCCCACAGCAGACTCATCATCAGCTCTCCCTGCCAGGCCCACCTCCTCAATGTTACCATGATGCCCTGCTGCCACTGCTTCACTGCTGCCAGCGCCGGGCCCAACCAATGATCATGTCGCCGATCCTCAGTTGGCATTGTTCACCACTGGGCTGACCGTGCTGATATCATCTCCAGTGATGTAGCAGCCACCGAGTCCAATGACAGGTCCCAAGCTCGTGCCAGAAAAGTAACTAGGGACCCATTCTCAGCTGCCATGAGGTCTGTACTGGGCCCACTTCACAGAGTCGTAGAGATGTACAGCATGGAAACAGACCCTTCGGTCCAACTCGTCCATGTCAACCAGCTATCTCCACCCAATCTAGTCCCACCTGCCAGCACCCGCCCATATCTCTCTAAACCCTTCCTATTCATATACCCATCCAAATGCCTTTTAAATGTTGCAATTGTACCAGCCTCCACCACTTCCTCTGGCAGCTCATTCCACTTCGTGAAAAAGTTTCCTCTTAGGTCTCTTTTATATCTTTCCCCTCTCACCCGAAACCTTGAGTTCTGGACTCCCCCACCAGAGAAAAGACCTTGTGTATTTATCCCATCCATGTCCCTCATGATTTTATAGAACTCTATAAGGTCACCTCTCAGCCTCTGTCAGGGAAAGCAGCTCGAGCCTATTCAACCTGTTCTTATAGCTCAAATCCTCCAAACCTGGCAACGTCTTATAAATCTTTTCTGAACGTTTTCAAGTTTCACAACATCCTTCTGATAGGAAGGAGACCAGAATTGCACGCAATATTCCAACAGTAGTCTAACCAATGTCCTGTACAGCCGCAACATGACCTCCCAACTCCTGTACTCAATACTCTGACCAATAAAGGAAAGCATACCAAATGCCTTCTTCACTATCCTATCTAACTGCGACTCTACTTTCAAGGAGCTATGAACCTGCACTCCAATTTCTCTTTGTTCAGCAACACTCGCTAGGACCTTCCCATTAAGTGTATATGCCCTGCTAAGATTTGCTTTCCCAAAATGCAGCACCTTACATTTATCCAAAAACACCTGAGTCCGTGCTGGGCTCACCAAGTCTGTGCTGGGCAAACTTGTCTCTGTACTGGGCCCACTCCAGTCCATGCTAGGATCACTCGAGTCTGCACTGGGCCCTTTCAAGTCTGTGCTGGACCCACTTAATCTGTGCTGGGCCCACTCGAGTCTGTGCTGGGACCATTCCATCCGTGGTGGGACCATTCGAGTCCATACTGGGCTACTCCAGTCTGTGCTGGAACCATTCCATCCATGGTGGGACCAATTGAGTCTGTACTTGGCCACTCCAGTCTGTGCTGGGACCACTTGAGTCCATACTGGGCCACTCCAGTCTGTGCTGTGACTGCTTGAGTCTGTTCTGGGCCACTCCAGTCTCTGCTGGGATTGGCTTGAGTCTGCACTGGGCCACTCCAGTCTGTGCTGGGACCGCTTGAGTCCATACTGGGCCACTCCAGTCTGTGTTGGGAATGCTTGGGTCTGTACTGGGCCACTAGAGACTGTGCTGGGACTGCTCGAGTCTATACTGGGCCACTCCAGTCTGAGCTGGGACCACTCGAGTCCATTATGGGCCACTCCAGTCTGAGCTGGGACCGTCCGAGTCCATACTGGACCTCCTGAGGATCACTCGAGTCTGCACTGGGCCCTTTCAAGTCTGTGCTGGACCCACTTAATCTGTGCTGGGCCCACTCGAGTCTGTGCTGGGACCATTCCATCCATGGTGGGACCATTCGAGTCCATACTGGGCTACTCCAGTCTATGCTGGAACCATTCCATCCATGGTGGGACCAATTGAGTCCGTACTTAGCCACTCCAGGCTGCGCTGGGACCACTCGAGTCCATACTGGGCCACTCCAGTTGGTGCTGGGACCACTCCAGTCCGTATTGGGCCACACCCATCAGTTTTGGAACCACTCCAGTCCGTACTGGGCCACTCCAGTCTGTGCTGGGACCACTCCAATCGTACTGGGTCACTCCTGTTAGTGTTGGAACCACTCCAGTCCATACTGGGCCACTCCAGTCTGTGCTGGGAACACTCGAGTCTGTACTGGGCCACTCTGGTCTGTACTGGGACCACTCCAGTCCGTACTGGGCCACTCCCGTCAATGTTGGAACCACTCGGGTCCATACTGGGCGACTCCAGTCTGTGCTGGGACCATTTCAGTCCGTACTGGGCCACTCCAGTCTGTGCTAGGACTGCTTGAGTCCGTACTGGGCCACCCCAGTCTTTGCTGGGACCACTCAAGTCCATACTGGGCCACTCCAGTCTATGGTGGGAACACTCGAGTCCGTACTGGGCCACTCTGGTCTGTGCTGGGATCACTCGAGTCCATATTGGGCCACTCCAGTCGAGGTGGGAACACTCGAGTCCATACTGGGCCACTCCGGTCTGTGCTGGCTCCACTCGAGTCCATACTGGGCCACTCCAGTCTGTGCTGGGACCACTTGAGTCCATACTGGGCCACTCCAGTCTATGGTGGGACCACTCGAGTCCATACTGGGCTACTCCAGTCTATAGTGGGACCACTCGAGTCCATACTGGGCCACTCCAGTCGATGGTGGGACCACTCGAGTCCATACTGGGCCACTCCAGTCGATGGTGGGAACACTCGAGTCCGTACTGGGCCACTCCGGTCTGTGCTGGGACCACTTGATTCTGTGCATTCATCAACTTTCACAATAACATTTCACAAATGTAACATTTTGATACCCCAGAATAAGTATCTTTTTTTTTGGGAACTTCCTTATCTTATCCAATATGAACTGGTCCACACTGTCCATTTCATTATTTGTAAAGCAAATAATGGAGTATCCATATTAAGGACATGATGGTTGTGTTTTTGCCAGTGAATATGATAAACAAATAATCATTGAGTTTATTCACTCCACATGCTCACTCTCAGTTTATACACCCAAACATTTTTAGGGAACTCACCTAGTCTCTGAAAGCTCTTTCATCACTAGAGTGTTGGAAGAATATTTTGTCATTAAATTTTGCTCAAAAATTATGTATCTGATTAAAAGTCATCCAATTATTTCTTGTTCATTTGTAACACGTGGGCGTTGCTAGGTGGCCAGCATTTATTGCCTGTCCCTAGCTGCCCTTGATAAGGTGATGGTGAGCTGCCATCTTGAACTGCTGTCAAAGAAAGTGGTGGAGGTGATTGCAATAACAATGTTTGAAAGATATTTGGACAGGTACATGGATAGGAAAGGTTCAGAGGGATATGGGCCAAAAACAGGCAAATGGAACTAGTTCAGTTTAGGAAACCTGGTCAACATTGACATGTTGGGCCAAAGGGCCTAAGTCTGTGCTGTATGAGTCTATGACTCTATGTCGCTGTGTTATCTTCTGTTATTAAAGCCTATTTTTGTGGGTGGAAGTAGCATATTATTGTAGATGAATGGATTGGTGCTGATTTTTCTGAAAGTCTTCTGCCATTTTTAAACTTGGAAACAAAGTCATGTGACAATAGAATATGCCACTGTTAGTTCAGGATATTCTCATTTGTACATGGGATCATTATTTTTTGGGCTTGTGGTGAGCTTCAAGTCATTTAGATGTTGGGGGTCAAGATTAGAGTGGTGCTGGAAAAGCAGAGCAGGTCAGGCAGCATCCGAGGAGCAGGAAAATCAACATTTCGGGCAAAAGCCCTTCATCAGGAATGGGTGGCACTGTCTGGACATTGCATAGATCAAAGGAATGGAGCTGGGTGATAATAGGAATGATCAAGCTGTGTGCAAATCTCTGACAAATGTGTGATTGTAAAGTGTTTCAAACTGAAACCTGAGTTTTCATGGCTTTATAAATAGAGGCATAGAGAGCAAAATCCAAGAAATTTTGCTAAACCTACAGAAAATAGTTCAGCTCCAATGTAACTACAGTTCCCAATCTGGATACCAAATTGGGGGGTGGGGAGGTTGGAATTAAACATTAGAGGGTAGGAAACAAGATAAGTACCAGGGCCTATAGCAATGGAGGGAATGAATCTTTACGGAGGGGAAGATATGTTGATCAACAGAGCTATTGTGTCCTGGATGATGTGAAATGTCTTGAGAGCTGTTGGAGCTAAAGTCATCCAGGCAAATGGAGAATATCCAGTCACACTCCTGACTTGCGCTTTATCGATAATGCATAGGTTTTGAGGGTGAGGAGGTGCAAGCTTGGATGTTGGCTGGCTCTCCCGGCATTTAGGCAGGCTGCTTCGGCATCTGAGCATTCACAAATGTTAGCGAAGACTGTGCATTAGTAGGCATACAACCCTACTTCTAACCTCATGATGGAGGGAGGGTCAATGAAGAGGCAGTTGAAGATGTTTGGGTTTAAGACACCTCACTAAGGAATGTCTGCAGCGATGTCTTGTGACTGAGATGATTGTTTTCCAATATCCATAACTCTTCTCCTTTCTGCTAAGTATGACTCCCATCAGTAGAGAGCCTTCCACTTGACTTTAGTTTTGCTAAGGAATCATTGATGCCACACACAGCCAAATGCTGTCTTGGTGTCAAGGACAGGACTCTCACCTCACCTCAGGTGTTAAGCTCTCTGGTACATTTTTGGACCAATACTATAATGAGGTCAAGAGCCAAATGGCTGGCAGAAACCACCTCAGGGAGCAAGTTATTGCCTTGTAAGTACTTCTTGATAGCTCTATCAATTACATCACTTTGCTAATCATCAAGAGTACATTGATGGGGTAATAATTTCTGTGTTGTATTTGTTCTGTTTTTTTGTGGCTGACACACTTGGATAAAGTTAAAAATCACACAATACTAGGTTTATAGTCCAACAGGTTTATTTGGAAGCAATTGTGATTTTTACCTTTGTACAGCCTCATTCAACACTGGCATCCCCAAATCATGACACAACCTGGACAATTTTCCCCATTGCTAGATAGGTGCCAGTGTTGTAACTTTACTGGAACACCTTAGTTTAGAATGCAGTTCTTGAGCAATCCTCCGTGCTACTGTCATAATGTTGGCAGGGTCCAGTATGCAGTGCCCGCAGCCATTTTCTGATATCATGTGGTGAATTGAATTGGCTGGAAACTGGCATCTGTGATGCTGAGAGGCCAAGATGGCTCATCTACTTGGCACATCAAGCTGAAGATTGTTGCGTATGCTTCAGCTTTGTCTTTTGCACTGATGTTCCAGGCTCCCCCGTCATTGACGATGGGAATATTGGTGGAGACCCTTCCTCCAGTGTGTTGTTAAATTGCCCACCAGCATTCGTGACTGGACACGGCAGGACCTCAGAGTTTAATTTTGATCTGTTTGGTTGTGGAATTGCCTCCGCCTGTCGATTTTATGTAACTAGTCCTGTGTGGTAGCTTCACCAAGTTGACCCCTCATTGTATGAATGATCGCTGCTTGTGACATGACCTCCTGCCTCCCTGCCTGAAGCAGTAATAATAATAGTGTGTAATAAACTACATCTTGTGTAATTCAAGTACCTCTTCTTGTTAGGTTTTCCTTTAACAACACGAGACCAAGCAAGCCCTGTAGATCCCTATCTTATTATAAGCACAGAGAGCTCATACAACATGATGGGCTGTGGTACGATTATTTATATAGCAGATTCCCACCTCTCGTTCTTTTTCAGAATTGCAGCAAACTTCATATAGACTTCAGTTTGGAGATAAGAATTAATGTTGGACATTCTCTCTTTGTGGCATTCTTAGCATTGAGTTCAGGATTAGAGTGGTGCTGGAAAAGCACAGCAGTTCAGGCAGCATCCGAGGAGCAGGAGGTCCTTGGACGCTGTCTGACCTGCTGTGCTTTTCCAGCACCACTCTAATCTAGAATCTGGTTTCCAGCATCTGCAGCCCTTGTTTTTTCCTAGCACTGAGTTCAGAGCAGTGGTTAATATTTAGAGTGAAGGTAGTGAGACAGCTTTAGAAACCTTGTACAAGCAGGTAGCCTTTTATCAACTCACACTTAATCAAAGGCAGGGACAGGAATCATAGGCCCCATGCTGACTCAGGACCCTGACCCTGACTCCCAATCCCAGCAAAATGCCTGTATCCCCAAACACAGCAGGAGTCCCCTGTAACCCCAGGTCCGAGGCACACTGTACCAGAAATTTCAATGCATGCCTCCAAGAAAATTGCAATGGTGTGCTTCCTCAACCTGTTCACAGGGCATGCAGCATACTTCAGGAATATGCTTTTGTCATGTTAAGGTCCTTGGTCTCACCGGTGGACAAGATTGTTGGGCATTTTCTGAAACAGCGTCAGATTTACAATGCTGTTTTATCAACAGATGACAAGCTGAAATACTGGCTCACCCTCCCATCCCACCCCAAAAACAGCCCCCACACTCATATACAAATTGGTGGGACAGTTTTCCAATGGAATGTTATTTAATATTTCTATGATATTGAAATCATGGTGCCTCATTTAAACATATCACCCATCAAATCCTATCAAGGGTTAAACAATCCAGACAGTCCTCTCCTGACAGAACTCTGAACACATGAAGTGAGGAAACAGTGTCCTGTCAGATTATCCTCCCAAATTCTCCAGGTGTCTTTCTCTCTTATGCTCAGTTTGGGAAGATCGGTGGACAGACTGACATCCTTTTCCTCACCTTGTGGAGTTTTTAAGCTTGCTTCCAAATTGAGGAAAGTTAGTCTTTATTGCCTCTTCAGCAGAGAGAAAGAAAATACAGAGATTATTCCTGCAAAAGCACTTAATGCAAATAAAAGAGGAAATCTAACTGCCTGGGCAATAATGGAAGTGGAAGGCAATTTATTTGTCAGCCATATCTACTTTTGCATGTGTTTACGATCTGAATTATACTTGTACCTATATAGTAGAAATGTGAGTGTAATTCAAAATGCTTTCCTGTCTTTATGAAGCGATAAAGAGCATAAAACTGTACTCTCCAAAGCAAGATGTTGTAGTTTTCTCGTTGATCTTTGAGAGCTGTTTAGATAGCCTTGCTTGGAATACAGAGTTTCCAATATCGCAAATCCAATCGGATCATCCTTACAGCACATCACTGATGCTTCCTTATTCCTCCAGTTGAAAGCACTATGTTCTGGGAGACTGAATTTCACAAAACATCAAAACTAAAAGCTGATGTAGCAGTCCCATTAGAGCTTGATCTTAATTATAAGCTCGCAGATACATTGAGTGATCACATGGGTTCATTAAGTGTTTGTTTTTGGTATGATTTCCATGGTGATGACCAGAGGCCCTGTTGTGATTGGTCATCCCCATGGAAATCATGCTTAGCCAATTAGAAAACATGATAATCTCTCTTTTTCTGTCTGTCTCTCTCGCGCTCACGTATATGTTAAAATATCAGTCACAGGGTCATCAGCACCTTAATGAACACCTTCATTCCAGTTAAATCTTCAATAGGACAGGAACTAAAATGGCATTTACAAGGACATTCTTAGTTGTGCAATCTGTGAGCAAAAGGAGTTCTCACAATAACAGGCTATGCCATGAAAGCTACAAAGGGGTGGACATCCCCCCCCAGGAGTTCCCGAATTGTCTGCATGTACCTTACTGAAGCAGGCATCTGCTTCCCTGCAATCAACGTCTGAAAGAGTTTAGACTACGTAACTAATCTGTGACTTCCTGTTTCTGGAATAGCAAATGTGTCTTGTATTCATTTGTCATTTTGATTGTGAAAGTGTGTCCACACTTGCTGCACTTGCCGACAGAAAATGCTGCACCCCTCCATTCTGCAAGCCTTACTTGAGCTTAACGGCACTCCATCTACTTCAGTTGTATTTTCAGAATAGGTTTGCCGAGGGAATCATAGACTAAGTAGATTCTGATTGTTCCCTGCTAATTGGTTCTCCCTTGAAACTTGTAATTCCTTGTAGAGCTGCAACTCTGTGGATACTGAAAATCCTTGTTCAAACAGGAACCAAAATGATAAAATTGGGATCTTCCTCTGCAAACCTGCCTGGAATTGGTTGACACCACTGCGGAGAATGAAAGAAAACAAGACAGCTGAAGCCTCAACATCAAAACTGTATTTCCTTCCATTCCGTATCAGGAACATTGCAAGTGTTCTTCCTCACATTAACATTATAGTTCAGATTAAATATCACAAAGGGTTCAAACCAGTAGCTTGCACTCTTGTCTAAACACTATGTGGAGTGTTATGTGGCTTCCTGAACAAATACACATCAGGTTAACAACTTCAAATTGTCTTAAAGGGCTCTCTATACAATTCTTCCTGTAGCAATTCATCCTTGTGTGGTGGTATTTCAATGAAGCAAAGGCTTCTCAGCTTGGCAGATCTTATAGTGCAATGGTGGAGGCAGATTTAAACAGACAGAAATAAAGAAGGAAAGTTAGCGCAAAGTGACAAATACTTCAGCCTCTGATTACACAAACATGGACACTTCTTTATCCAAATCAATTTGATGTGTATGAATAGACTGGGGATTGAGGTGAAGTAATATTATGCTGATCTAAATTCACCAGACTACTGGAGTCTAAACATTGCCTTGATCTGGCTTTTTACGATGGAATTGAATCAGGTCCTGGATCCCTCTGGATTATAAAGCTCTATGTAAATAATACAATAGAGGTTGGAGGTGAGTGGCTCACTGCTATAGTTCTGATGAATTAACTAAATGAATTTATTTTCGAGACAGGTTTTGGTGCAGCCCCCTGCTCCGTGAACACCCCTAAACCCCCTGCACTGGCAAACACATCTCAGCTGCTTTATTAGGCTGTCGAGAGGCCGTTATAAATCTCACAATCTGTTTGACCTGGGGCTTCCACACCACTCCTGTCTTCTGTAACAGGCCTTGAAGCAAGGCATGATGGATGCAGACTCAGCATGAGACTTCCCTTCAGAGCTCTCCAAACAGGCCAGCTTGGGAAGGTGAACATTGCCTTGTTTTGGCACATGGGATAAAATATTGTAAACCTGTTCCCCTTTTAGCTATTTGTCTTCTGTGGTCTCCTAAATGAAGGAAAATTGAGCAATTTGTGCATTGCTGGCTCTTTAGTGTGCTGTAAACTGTGGGAAGACATTTGAATAATTTAAGGCAGTGGCAGGTTGCTGTTCCTTTGAGAAAGGTTGTAAGGACTGGCTGTGTACAGACTAACTGTGGGAGCCTGCTGTACAATCCCAAGCCTGACGTAAATCATCCTGTCATTCAGGCTCAAACATGTACTTAGTTCATCACAACAGAATACTTATTACAGGCTACTGTACCTTTACAACCTATCCTGTGATTCCCTATTCTCTTATTTCATTAACCCTGTGTATACTCACTTGTCTTTGCAGTATGATAGTCGCTAATCCCACCAAATTGAAAGAGAAAGGTATTCATTCTTTGTTTCTTCAAATACTTGATGTGATGCTTTGAAAACTGTATTTCATTTTACGACAATAAAACTGCAAACTTTCATATGTTATTCAGTTGCCATGGAGCCAAACCAATTGGTATTGATTACTGATGCCAGTAACTACAATGACACATCTTTTTTCACCATCTCCAAATGAATCACAAAAAGGTTTTGAAGAGCACAGAACAGAGCATGTTTCTCAACCGACAGTAATAATATTTACATTAAGATACCGAAATGCAGTGTGCGGTGTGTGGTAGTAATATTGGATACCACATGATGCTTTGAGACAGGGTTAAAAGCTTTCGTTTATGCACCTAATGTCAAAGCTGAGAGGCCAGAATTTGCACATTATATCATGTGGAATATGGAATATCTCTTAGTAACTTGTTAGTTAAAGGAGAGAAAAGGTGCCTGGTTTTAAAATTAGAATTAGCTTTACTGTCACATGCACTCAGACGAGTACAGTGAAAAATGTACAAGTCATTGCTTATGGCACCATTTTAGATACAAAGGTCCCTAGGTACAGCTTCTTCAGTTACAGTTCTTAGAAAAATAGAGAAGCAAAAAATCCACCATCACATATTTTAGGAAGAAATTGTAAAATAGTGAAAAAAAATTCAGAACAACCGTCTTCCAACCCAGTCCATGCTGATAGCTAGCCTCCAGTCTGCACTGGGCTTTACCTTAGGATCCACAAGGGCACTGTAGCATGAAGAATGATCCTGCCTAGTGCAATATTAGGATCCTTCATTACAGTGTATCATTTGTCAATTTGGCGCTACAGAATAAATTCAGTGATCCCGCATAGCCAGTTTCATGCTCTGTTCAAAGAGAAGATGGATTTGGAAATGTAAGGCAACAGGGCCATAAGCCTAATTCTGGGAACATGACTCAGTACTGAAAGTACAGGATCACTGGCTTTACCCGCAGTGTGAGGAGTTCTATAGGAAGTAGAGTTGGCTCTTTAGCCACTGCAAATTGTTCCACCTTTCAGCCAGACCATGACTGACCAGCAACCTAACTCCGTTGTCCCAGATCCCTGACGATCTTGGCTATCAAAAATCTACCAGTCTTAACTCTAAAATTAACAATCAACCTAGCAACAATTGTCATTTGCAGAAAAGAATTTTGATCTTCTCTTACCTTTATGTAGTGAAGTGCTTCATAATTTCACTCCTAAATGTTGTCCATCTCATTTTGGTTTTTCTCCCCTTGTCTTAGACACACTTATCAGCTAAAATAGCTTCATTTTATCAACTCTACCTGTTCCTCTTAACATCTTGAAAACTGGAATCAAGTCAACTCTCCACTTAATTCAGGGGCATACAGCCCTAGTTTGTATAATTTCTCCTTGTCAAGGAACTTTGGAGACAAGGCATGACTCTGGTAAATTAACCAGTTCATCTAAGGCCAACATATCATTCTGAAGATGTTTTGCACGCAACAGGTAATCCAGGCATGAAAAAAAAAGGACAAAGTATTTATAGAGTGCTTTTCATAACCACACCTTACAGCCAATTGAATAACTTTAAAGTGTAGTCAATATTGTAAAGAACACCCTGTCAAACCAGCAGTCTCGGGCTGTACTGCTTTCAGATTTTCCTGGATGCAGGCTCAGGTGCTTTGTGCAATGAGTGAGTTGTGGGGTCAAGGGTCACTTGAAGAATGAGAATCGACCAGTGTGTAAGTAGCAAAACAGATAACAAGCCTACAGCCATACAATGTCTGGCTAAATTGTCCAGGTAAGTTAATTTTAATTGCGTAAAATGAAAAATAGTGGCACATAGCACAGGCTAAAAATGCCAGGTACTTGGAGATCTCCAGTCTTTTGGGCAGTTGGTTTTGAGACAGTGTACCTGTGCTAAAGGAAAGGCAGCAGGCAATTTGTGCACAATCACCTTCCAGAAACAGCAGTCTCACAGTGACTGAATAATATGTGATGTTGCTGGGTTAAGTGGTGGCCAACCCATCAGGAATAAATCTTGTGTTCTTCTTCAAAATACTATCATGGGACTTTTCACAATCACCTGAAACATACAGGAACAGAGGTATAGGAGTAGGTCATTCAGCCCCTTGAGTCTGTTCCACCATTCAATGAGATCATGGCTGATCTGTGGTCTAACTCCATATACCTGTCTTTTGCCCATTTCTCTTAATAACTTTGCTGAATAAAACAAAAATCTATCTCAGATTTAACAACTGATCCTGCATCTGTCACCATTTGTGGAAGAGAGTTTCAAACTTCTACTATTCATTGTGTGTAGAGGTGTTCCCTAACCTCTCTCCTGTACAGTCTGGCTAGCCCTAATTTTCAAACTATGCCTCCTAGTTCTAGAATCCCCAAATATGGAAATAGTTTCTTTTTATTTACTTTGTCTTCTCCTGTGAATATCCTGAAGATTTTTGTCAGATCAGGCCTTAACCTTGTAAATTCTAGAGGAAACTATAATTTCTCCTCATAGCTTAACCCCTGAAGTCCAGGTATCGTTCTTGTAAACCTATGCTATATTCCCTCCAAAGCCAATATACCTTTCTCAAGGTGTGGTATCCAGACCTGCTTACTGTATTCGAAGTGGGGTCTAACCAGGATTTTGTATAACTGCAGCATAATTTTTGCATCTTTGTACCCTGGTCCTTTAGGTATGAAGGTCAGCATCCCATTGGCTTTCTTGATTATTTTCTGCACCTGTTCATAGCACTTTAAAGATCTATGCAGCTGAACCCCCAGTCTCTTTAGACATCCACTGAATTTAATTTCGTACCATTAAAAAGTACCTTGGTCTATCCTTTTTTTGTTCAAAATGGACAACCTCACAATTACTTGATCTACACCTGCCACCATTTTATCCATTCACCTAGTCTGTCGACAGCTCTTTGTAATTTTATGCTATCATTTGCACTGTCTACAATGTTACCTAACTTGCAGCAAATTTGATACAGGACTTTCTATTATCCAAGTTGTTAATAAATAATGCAAATAATTGAGGATCTAACAAAGATCCTTAGGGACACCACTTGCTTCATCCTGCCAATTTGATTATCTACTCATTATCTCTATTTTCTGTCACCTGTCACTCAATCAATTTCTCAGCCATGTCAGAAATTTGCCCTCAGATCCATGGGTTTCTACCGTAGTTAACAGTCTCTTATGTGGGACTTTGTCAAATGCCTTCTAGAAGTCCATATAAATAACATCCATTGACGCATCCCTTTCCACTACCTGAGCCACGTCTTCAAAATTCAGGCATGACATGCATGTCATGAGTCTGTGCTGGCTCTCTCCGATTAACTGAAAAATTTCAAGGTGTTCAGTAACCCCATCCTTGATTACAGACTCTAACAATTTCCCCAACACTAATGCTCGGCTAACTGGTATGAGAGTCCCTGGTTTTCCTTTTTGCCATCTTAAAAATCAGAGTAACATGCAATTTTTCCAATCCAGATGATTGTATCTTGTATCTAGGGAACTTTGACAGATTATATTTTGGGCATATACAATGTGCTTCCCTATTTCCTTTAATACATTTGGATGGAAACTGTCAGGTCCCATGAATTAGTCACTCTTTAGTCACCATGGGGTGGCACAGTGGCTCAGTGGTTAGCACTGCTGCCTCGCAGCACCAGGGACCCAGGTTCAATTCCCGCCTCTGGCAACTGTCTGCATGGAGTTTGCACATTCTCCTCGTATCTTCATGGGTTTCCTCCTACTGTCCAAAGATGTGCAAGTTAGGCGATTTGGCCATGCTACATTGCCTGTAGTGTCAGGAGTAAATATAGGGGAATGATTCTGGGTGGATTGCTCTTCAGAGGGTCAGTGTGGATTTGTTGGGCTGAAGGGCCTGTTTCCACACTGTATGGAATCTAATCTTTAATTCCATTAAATTTCTCATTATCAATGTTTTGCTTACATTCATTTTATTCAGATCCTGATCCTATTCATTTCCTTTTCTACTGTAAATACTGAGGCAAAGTAATTGTTCAACATGTCTGCCATTTCCCCATAACCTTTAACAATATCCTCTCTTTCAGTTTTTACTGGGCTAACACTGCTCCTGACTATCCACTTCCCTTTTATGTAACTATAAAATTTCTTCTGATTTGGTTTTGGTGTCCCTGGCAAGTTTCCTTTTATAATCGCTTTTAGTCACTCTTATAAGTTGCTTTATGGCACGTTTCTGGTCTTTTGCACCTTTGCTGTTCAGCAGGATCTGTGCTATTTTGTTTTCTTTTTGTAAGTCCTTTCTTTCAGTTTTATGTTGTTTCCTATCTCTTTAGTAGTTCATCACAGTTTTTTCTGTGATGCAGAGCTTTTCCCTCTCAGGGATATGAACTAGTTTTGTATTGTGTTAAATGTTTATTTAAAATCTCCCAATGTTTTTCAGTCATGTTAGCCATTAACATATTTTCCCAGTTTACTGTCAGCAGTCCTTTGTCTCATCTCATTAAAGTCGACATTACCTAAATCCCTAATAGCTGACTCATGCCTTTTGCTTTCAAACATTACATTGAATTCGACCATGTTATGATCACTATTTCACAAATGTTCACCCACAATTAGGTTATTAATTAAATCTAGGTAATTACTCATGATTAAATCCATTATTGCTTGTCCCCTTGCTACATCCAGGATATTTTACTGTAGAAAACTATCCCGGACACTGTACTGCTGACAGTGTGGCACATCGTTAGTTCTGCTCAGGAGCTTTTTTTTTGAGTTTGTGCCTTAGGATTTGTTCTTGAATCCACAATCCTCTGACAGTGCCATCAGCTCAGCCACAGGTGACCTTATGGTGTGAATAAGGCTTTGCACAGCTGATGCATGTTTTCAATCACCTTGTAGGCTAGTTCTCCAGATATAAAGGCCAAAATTCCATTAGACTTTTGATTATTTTCTGGGTATGACCATGAATTCAAGACTTGAGGATTTCCGGTTTGCCTGTCTTACTGGAAGCTGCAGTTATTAATTGTTTTACGCTGCATGCTTTATCCCCTTGTCATTTTAATCTTTCCACCGGACTGCTGCTACTTAGGGCACTTCCTCTCATCAATTCTGGCAATGAACGCACTCTCAAAATATCAATAGGATGCATTTCCTCTTTCAGAGGTTGATTTCCAACATTTCTTCTGCTTGTATTTTACAGTTAAACAAAACATACCTTGACACTAAACTACTTTTCTTCAAAGTACACATTTTTCTTCCAGCATTAAAAGATTACCATATTTGATATTCATGAATAATTTGCAAATAAAGTTGCTGGGATTCAATATAAATTCGACGTTTATTTCCACCGAGTTGCATTGCCCTGCTTCAGCTTGTCTGTTGTGAAAACCTCCTTCATTTCCTATTCATCTGTCCCCTCTGTGCTCACTGACCTACACAGGCTCCCAGTTAAAACAATCCTGCAGTTTTAAAGTTCACAGCCTTCAAATCTCTCATTGGGCTAGTTTCTCCCTGCAGGTCATCTGGCTGTGCACCCCACTGAGAAATCCCTCCTTCTCAGATTCCAGCCTCTTGTTCATCCTTGATTTTTATCATTCCATTATTGGTGGCATGACTGGGCATGATTCTCTTCCTAAATCTCTCTGCTGCCCTTCTTCTCTTTGCTAATTTAATGTCTATCTCTTTGACCAATCATCTGTGCTAATGTAGCTATATATGGCTTGACCTTAAACTGTGTTTGAGAACATCCCTTTGACATTTCTTGGGATGTTTTCCTCACTTAACGCTGCTATAAAAATGTACCCTGCATGCAAAATGATTTTACTGTAAAAAGAAAAAAAAAGATAAACTTGTATTTATGCATCTTCCATGACTGTGGGACATTGTAAAGTGCTTCACAACCTATGAAGTACTTTACAAAAAGTGTTTGAAATAGAGATACACATATTCAGAATGACGCAGAGCCAGAAGGTTGAAATGTGTTCCAGGGGTTCAAATTACTTCATAGGCCAAGACTGCATGACTTCACTCTTGTGATCTAATACCTAAATTAATCTCAATAAAATGAAGCATGAGTAAGCAGCTCTTGTTTTGTTCTGGATTCTAGGAGACAGGTGCCAATATCTGCTTCTTGGCAATGGTTCTCAGAACTAAACCTTATTGCAATGACAGACTTGTATATCTGGATTTTCATGAGTCTAAGAGTCTGCTGCCAGGGTAAGGAAGATGGATTTAGCAGTGTAACTGCCGGGAGCCAGCTCACAAACATCCTTAATCTGCATTTAACTCAGCCACTGTACTATTAATGCAGCTGTGATGGATGTTGAAGCAAGGGTGGAATTATGTGGTTTTAACGCTAGTCCAAAGTGTTCAATGTAAAAGCTTGTTACCAGGGGCCACACTGCTCCATTGGCACCATACTATAGGCAAACTGCACAGAGGCTACAAATAGGGACAAATTGGTTTCCAAGCATGTATCCATTTGATTAATGTTCATGGAAAGGAAGCTTGGGCATCCCCTTCCATGTCTACCCATTTTGTCAGAGCTTCACCCCATCCCCTCGTGTCTCAGAAGAAGGTCGGGAGAAAATTAAACAGGAAACTGCTTCGAGTATTAAGTCAGCAGGAAAGAAGTGGTGCGTGTATGAAATGAGCTGCCAAATGAAGTGGTGGAGGCTGGTACAATTACAGCATTTAAAAGGCATGTGGATGAGTACATGAATAGGAAGGATTTAGAGGGATATGGGCCGAGTGCTGGCAAATGGGATTAGATTAGTTTAGGATATGTGTTCGGCATGGATGAGTTGGACCGAAGGATCTGTTTCTGCGCTGTAAATCTCTATGACTCTATGACTCCAAGTGAGGTTCGAGGAGATTTTACAACAATCCGAAAAGCCAGAGTTGTGGTGAATTTTGCATACTTTGGTTGATAAAATGACAGTGAAATGAACAATCCTTCCAAGTTGCTAGCTTTAAATTTGACTATCTTAGGAGGAAACAAGATTTCCTTTTCCAACAGTCAAGGAATTCTCAAAATTAAAATTCCATGCCCTCCCATTCCCATGAATCAAAACCTTTCCAGTATCTTCCAAATTCTAGGAACCAATAAGAAGCAACAACAAAGTGTTTAAGTAGTAATTTAGGCTCATCAGTTGTAATGAAATGCTTATCTCAATTGTTATATGAGTTTATATGATAAACATAAAGAAAATTAATGTCGAAACAGAAATTGCTGGAGAAACTCAACAGGTCTGGCAGCATTTCTGGAGAAAAGGCAGAGTTAAGATTTTGAGCCGAATGACTCTTCTTCAGTGCTGACTGGTTGACTCTGCTTTTTCTCCACAGATGCTGCCAAACCTGCTGAGTTTCTCCAGCAATTTCTGTTTTTGTTTCAGATTTCCAGCCCCTGGTTTTATTTGTTTTAAAACATTAATGTCATTTGATCTTAGTACTCACTTTTAGGTCCCAGACCAAAATGTGACAACAAGTAAGCATTACAGAAGAGCTATGCTTCTTATGTTTGTGGAACGGAATTACTGCAGCCGGGGCTCTAGCAATAAACAGTAGCATCATTGGATTGAATATTTTGTGTCTAGAGCTACTTAATTCAGGTAAATCCACTACCATTAGTGATGAATCAAAACCAGCTGGCTTAACCTTCCTGTCAGGGGTTCCCTTGGAGATATTTTGTACATTTGGCAATGGAAGCTTAATGGTGTGTTTTCTGAATCACCTGATGCAAAGGCAGAAAGCATCAAGTGAACCGTTCAGAAATGTTTACCTTCACTGAAAAGCATTTTTTGCGATTTTTCTTAATAACTGGATGAACATTGTAGTTGAGGCACCAGGAGGGTCTGATAATGGAACTGAACCCCATTGTATTTTGACTGAAAGACCTCAGACAGTGGTATCTCCCAATGCACTTTGGCAGCAGCTGCCCTAAGCTTTAGTGCGTCCCTCAGCACGTAGTCTTGGACATTGGAATGTGCCAGTCTGCAACACTCGGTCAGGGTCAACTCCTTTTCTGGAAGACCAACAAGTTTCGGGCAGATCAAAGAGCATCTTTCACTCAGTTGATAGTCCTGCAGGTGCAGGTAATGCTTGTCTTGGTGTATATCCTAAGGAACAGCTGTAGAACACTGAGTCCCGCGTCACGGAGCTGCTTGGGAGAATCTTGACAAAAACCACTGTATCTTTCTCCAAAGGCACATTCCAACAGGAGATGTGTGACTGTCTCAACCCCCAACCCCCAACCCCCACAGGTGCTTCAATGGCAGCATGCAGTAAGCAAACTGACCAGGTGTACATGAAGGATCTCACAGGTAGTGCCATTCTCACTACCAGCCAAGCGACGTCTTGGTGCTTGTTGGAAAGTTCTGGTGACAAGGCATTCTGCCAAATGACTTTAAAAGTTTGATCAGGGAATAACTGAACAGGATCCACTCTCTCCTTTTCCCACACGGTTTCAAGGATGTTGTGCACCGACCAATTTCTGAAGGACTAGCCATCAAAGGTGTTTCTCTTTGCAAATGTCTCCCCAAGGACACGTGATACAGAAGGGTCCAACTGCTTAGAGTGTTCTGCGGCAATGAGGCCAGTCCCATCCTTCATAGCACCAGGGATAGGTGTACGTAGTGACACTTGGTGTTTATGTATTGAAGGTCTACACACAGCTTGATTCCTGATGAAGGGCTTTTGCCCGAAACGTCGATTTTGCTGCTCCTTGGATGCTGCCTGAACTGCTGTGCTCTTCCAGCACCACTAATCCAGAAATTGATGAGGTCACTCACAAAAGGTTGCCATCAGGATGAGGGAGGCGTTGGTACATTCTTCCTCCTTTATCCAGAGCTTTGTACATCCCATCCCTGTGGAGACAGTCCATCTCAGGTCCCCAGAAGAAGTGGAAGATGACTCAGATGACTGCAATAATGCAGGTTCTGGCAATGGGCCATAAAGATCCATCAATTGCAGTTTAGCTCAACTGACGATCCTCCTAGTTCTACTCTCAATCACGATCCGGTGATGATCTCAAATTCTTCTGATGTTGAAAGTTCTCAGCTCAGAATCGTCCTGGGAGAACCACCTTCCTGATCATGATTTGTCCCCTGTCAGGTAGGGAACATTAAAAGGCTAACGTGGAGAAAATGTCCTGGAGCAGTCATGACTTTCATAAACTTGCCCTGGTGTCAAACACAACACAACTGATGCTTTAGACCTGAGCTATTTCTAACTCCTTACTCTCTAAAGTATAGGCACCATGTATCTTTAATTGTCATGATCAATCAACCTTAGGGAATGTTAATTATTCTTCTGTGCCCATTTTGAGTGTAATCTGCAGTTACAATTAAAGCAAAGTATAAACTGCCTCGCTGTATTTGTGACCAAGCTGCTAATAGCTGGGGAGGGTGGAAGATAGATGGTCAGGATTGAATAGTATTAGACACAGACCGCTCCATCTTCTTTTCATCCAACAAAGAGGTTGGACAGCTAGGGTCAGTGAAGGGCTGCAAATGCTCTGCCATTTCTCTTGCACCTTGTTGAAGTTGAATCTCAATTTCACAGCATATAGACAAATATGGGTAAAGTTTATTGTGCTGAAAACTTTAAACATGTTGAAATACGCATGGCATGCAGCCATTTCATAATATCAAAGTGTACAATGCAACTAGACCATTGCAAACCCATCAACAGCCAAGGGAGGTGATGACTGTAATGATGACCAGAGTTACATAACAGGCAAGGGCACAACCCAAATCCCCCTCACTGTTTCTGGCAAAGGTTCAGCCTCCCTCTTCTCCCAGTTTCTAACCTTGGAACAGCTTTAATGTCCTCTCCTGTTAGTGATACTGTTTATGGTTGCATCTCTGTTAACAGATCCCAGTAGGTGGCACCAGAAATACTAAGCTAGAGCTTGTATGTACCAAAATCCCTTTCCATTACTTTTTTTTGTGAAAAAAGGAATAAAGTTTTTTAAAAAACCTCCATGGATATAACTATTGCTTAAAATTAATGCAAAGAGAAAGTTTGATTCTAGAATCTCTCTCTTTTAAGAGGTGGCTCCAGACAGAAATTGTGAATATTTTCCTGAAGAAAACGTAGGAATAAACTGAATGCTGGGACAACAATGGGAGCAACAATAGCTAACACATGGGAGAGGATGTTAGAATTTGAATTAAAAAATTAATTGAGCCTTTATTGGAGTACTAACTACTGAGAATGTGCAGAGGGAGTTATGTCATAGTGATGTTCAAACATGTGGAACCGATGCTTGGGTCTGAAGGCTGTGGACCCCTCCTACGATTTTCTGTATTTGTTATCTTCGTAAAGCCTGTTAACATTCACTCAGATTAAAGTGGACCTTATTTTCCCACGTATTGGAAATATTGATCAGCCCCACAATATAAAACATAGGAAGAATGATGGACTTTACGGTCCCTCCAAATACTGAACCTTGGAGGGAGAAAAAATATAACAGCAAGGTGGCTTTAAGGACCACAGTGGTATAAGCAGCAAGATAGTGTGAGTGACGATAACCCGATCACTAGACCAAGCACCTTGGAGACTTACTCTGACCTAGGCAAGCCATGAAGCCACAGACACTTTATTGACATTGCAGGGTCCCACAGTGTTGAACAGTAATGGAGCTACCAATAGAAGGTGCCGATCCAACAGTGCATCTCAGCGTGCAGAAATCGTTCAATCCATTATTTCATAAACATCCCCAAATGGCAAGAAGAAATATTACTCACCGGATGAAGGCTCATTCACACTGTAGAAAGCTACAGTTGCCATTATCGCATCCCTTGTTCATCACAGAGACTCAAATAAAGAATGAAAAGATCCATGTCTTTTTTACATTGCAAACACTAGAGCTCAGAACTCGCAGAATGTCCACCACGCACACTTTAAGTTGGACACAAGGACTGCAGTTGGTGCTTTGTCAGACAGAGTTACATAGCTTCAGGAGGATGCACTACAACATTCATTCCTCTAATCAGTCAGCCCAGGAAGAAACAACCTCGTTGCACCATAGTGATGTCAGTATTATTGGTCACCATTTGGCATACAAGGAGCTCTCCATCAGGACATTTTCCAGAAGATCCACATGCTTATTACCAAGTGCTGCAGTAGGGCTCAATGATTTAGTCTAGCACTTTTACCTTTTCTTTTCTCTTGAGAAAATGGTCTCCAACTATACCACTACACTGAAGTCAAGGGAGAGTGATACAAACCATTAAAAATCTCCTGAGAAA
The DNA here is from genome assembly GCF_004010195.1 of Chiloscyllium plagiosum. NCBI lineage: Eukaryota > Metazoa > Chordata > Chondrichthyes > Orectolobiformes > Hemiscylliidae > Chiloscyllium > Chiloscyllium plagiosum. The sequence continues at coordinate 35,360,255 of NC_057733.1, read as the reverse complement.
GAATTACAATTTTCATTTACCCCTACAAAACTACAGCTGCACAGCACTCCCGAATGGTTTCACTGCATGTCAAGCTTTAATGAACCAGAGTTCATGAAGCTACCTTCCTTCTCTTTCCTTGGCACTTGCTATTGAACAACGAACAAGTACAAAAGAAGGAGGAATGCTGTAGGTAGAACAAGCTCATACCTTAAACCAGTTACACACAGCTCACAACCTGCCCAGTCTGGATGGAAGCATCCCATGTATGGCTTTGGGACTAGCAGCTTGTGGCACAGCTCCAGCAGCTGAGATCATACCTGGGTGCATACATAAAATGACATCAGTAAATAACAGGGGTGCTTTCACTTTGGCAAAGGAGGACTCAGTAACTGGGTGGCCTCTGGAGGATGCTGTTGCAACACAATGATGGAGACTGCAGTTTGCTGGCATTGATTGTCCACAACTTCCAATGAAACACCACACTTGTTTGTTAGTCAAAATAACTTGCAAACTTTCCCTTGAGGACAGGGAGGTGGAAGAGTGGAACATTGGGTAAATGTGGTATATAGTCCATGGGAATATAGACATGGAGGGAGTGATGTGGAATAAAGATCAATTACTCTAGAGATATCTAGGGAGTTAAGTCATCGTAACTTCTGATCTCATTGTACTGAAGTTTGAGTCTGTTAGGCTCTGGATACAATGTTTATCATCTTCTGCATGAGAAAAATTGCCATAGCCCTACTGAACCATAGGGGCATTTTCTCATTAGACTAAGACAATTGGTGATACTTTAATCTGATGGTCATCATGCCTCAGGCAAGGAGAGAGGTTGAGAAGGAGAGTCCTTTGGGACAGCCTCGGCTGGTTGCTGTTGAACCCACACTGTCAGGCATCATTCTGCATTGGAAATCTGTCATCCAGCCACCAAAACAGAAGTTGCTGGAAAAGCTCAGCAGGTCTGGCAGCATCTGTGGAGGGAAATCCGAGTTAATGTTTCGGGTCCAGTGAACCTTCCTCAGAATGCCTCTGATTTCTTTCCATAGATACTGCCAGACCTGCTGAGTTTTTCCATCAAATTCCATTTTTGTTTTTGTTTCTGATTTACAGCCTATGCAGTTCTTCCGGTTTACAATCAGTCATCCAGCCAACTGAGCCAATCAATCCCCCACTTGTGGATACAGTTATGTTTAATAACACCTGTAATTCACTCAGCTGAGTGCTATCAATAAAGATTCATCGTTGAGTTTCAGGTGAATATTGGATCGATGTATAAATTTGTAACTTATCCTTCGGCTTTTAAAATTCCTAATAAATTATATCTGTTCACATAATACAAAATGCTGAGGAATCTTCTCAACAGCATTTATTTGGTTCAAAACCTGAACATTGGTAGAGTCATAGTCATAGAAATGTGCAGCATGGAAACAGACCCTTCGTTCCAACTCGTCCATGTCAACCAGATATCCCAACGCAGCCTAGTCCCACCTGCCAGCACCTGGCCCATATCCCTCCAAACCCTTCCTATTCATATACCCATCCAGATGCCTGTTAAATGTTGCAATTGTACCAGCCTCCACCACTTCCTCTGGCAGCTCATTCCATACACATACCACCCCCTGCTTGAAAAAGTTGCCCCTGTGGTCTCTTCTATATCTTTCCCCTCTCACCCTAAACCTATGCCCTCTAGTTCTGGACTCTCCCAAACCAGGGAAAAAAACTTTGTCTATTTATCCTATGCCCCTCATGATTTTATAAACCTCTCAGCCTCTGACGCTCCAGGGAAAACAACCCTAGCCTAGTCAACCTCTCCCCATAGCTCAAATCCTCCAACCTTGACAACATCCTTGTAAATCTTTTCTGAACCCTTTTAAGTTTCACAACAACTTTCCGATAGGAAGGAGACCAGAATTGCACACAATATTCCAACAGTGACCTAACCAATGTCCTGTACAGGTTCAACATGACCTCCTAACTCCTGTACTCAATACTCTGACCAATAAATGAAAGCATACCAAACGCCTTCTTCACTATCCTATCTACCTGCGACTCTACTTTCAAGGCGCTATGAACCTGCACTCCAAGGTCTCTTTGTTCAGCAACACAGCAACAGATAACCCAGACATGAACAGTTAAATGTTGTAGTGGTCTTCACATTGTATGTGAGCATGATAAACTACCAAACCATTCTTAACCGTTGCTCCATACACATAAATCTCATCACACTAACCTCAATGTGAGTACTGTTATACCACACCATCAGCTTGAACAGGTAGCTGCAAAATATAAAGCACAGCTGGCATTGAACTGTATGTGTGTTTCAAACCATGAAATATTGGACAACAGTCACACTGTACTTGGTGGCAAATTCTGATCTAGATTGCTCTGCCTCCTGGAGGAATCCCACATTTCTTCTCTGCAACGTGTGCCGGAGCCAGACTAAGGAAACATTCTGCCACTTTTACTCTGTTGCACAATTCCGACTGCTTCGTATTAAAGATTGCGGTATAATTGTAGCATTTATTTCTGACTACTTTATAATATAGGCTTTTGCTGCAGCATACTTTAGTCTGTGCTTGTGAGGTGACCCTGTGCTGTCCCTAGAACTGAAACTCCTGCTCCAAATATAGTACTCACTGCTGACTTTAAGACACCTCAATACAAAGGATTTGCATGTGCCCTAGTTTTACAAGCCAGTACTGGTTTTTAGTCATTAACTGACTGGAGGCTTGTCAGATAGATTTGTTCTATATACTTGGAATATGGTATAAAGTATTGTTTTCACAAGAAAAGCAAGCTTGGAAAAATCAAACAGGTCATTTCAACTTTACTTTTTTAACATCAAAATACAAGGTAAAAATAAATTAATGTCACACTTATTTTAGAAATGGAAGGTAAAAATATGCACTAATGAATTGCTCTGAATAATGATATTCACACTCTTAAAAAATAGAACATATTCTGCATTAAAAACAGAAAATGCTGGAAATGCTAATTCCAGATCAGGCAGCACCTGTGGATGGATAGATAAAGACAATTAACTTTTCAGGTCTATGACCTTCCAACCACTGGGAAAAGTTGGAGGAGCAATGGGTTTTGAGTGAGGTGGACGGGACAAATGACCTCCAAAGACAGGGGAGATTGAAGGAGGAAAGTAAGTTGCCCATGTCCAAAGAGAATGGTGATTAGGCAAGGAAAGAAACAAAACGTTGTACTTACAAAGCTGTCTAAAAGCAAAAATAACAACAATTAAAATATCAGGTGAACGAAAGCAACAAAAAGGATTTAGAAACTGTGTGCGGGGAGAAGTCTTTGTCAACGGTCACCAGCAAGAAACTGGAGAGAGTGGAGGTTGCTGCAATGTCCATTAGTGGTACATTGTGGTACGTTGTGGTACGTTGCTACTTTCCCCTGTAGCAGCTCTGGGAAGCAGCAGTGATGAATAGGAACACATCAGGACTTGTTCCCCGTGACCAATTGCAGGCTGCACCTCCTGATGCTGCTTGGCTTGCTATGCTCTTCCAGCCTCCTGCCTGTCTACTTTGGATTCCAGCATCTGCAGTTTTTTTTGTCTCTAACCAATTGCAGGCAGCAGGCAGGAAAATAAAGTGTTGCATTCCTGGGAGAAATTGAGATCAGGTCAATGAGATAAGAATTGGCACCAGAACTACAGCTCCCCAACATTTGGATGTCAAATGTCCAGAGGAAAATACTCCCTGTGACTGGATTCATCAGGAACAGTGTGAGTTTATTCATTCCTAACAAGAGCACAAGCAGAAACCTAATCAAAAAGAAAAGCCTGGCTGGAAGCAGAAACCATTTGCACAGGACATATTTTCTGGAGACAAAGGACTTACACATGAACTTTTCTAATTTGATTCATTTGATTCCTGACTCTAAGAAGGCCTCAGGAGCTAACATGTGAGGGTAACAGAGGAACAGGGACACTGCATTGACTGCAATGGTTCAAAGTAAAAAACAAGCCCCCTCTATAGATGAGTGATAACTGTGGCTGTGTCAACGTCTCCCACATCTTGAAAACAGCCAATTCAAAATAAGATCATTAAAAGCCCGAGTTTCAGTTGTTTGTGGTTGGAAATCTGACAACAAAGCTTGAAAAAAAATAAACCACATTACCCTGTGCAGTTAGTGCTGAATTGATTGCCTGCTGCAGGATTTCCTGTTTGGAAATCTAAAGTACTTTCCCAGTGCCTCAGCTAGTTTAGTGAGTGAGCAGCAGAGTTCGCGTGGATTAGGATGATCTCCAGTTCAATCATCTGATTGGTCCCTTTGGAGCTAGTCCAGCAGAGGTGTCTCCTGGAGGATTCTCTTGGGACACCTCTCTCAGTGTCCCTGGTTTAGGGACAAGAGAGACACCCGGTATCCTGACACTTGGTGAACTTGGGTTCTGAATGACAGAAGCTCACAAAAGGTGGCCAACTATCATACAATGGTGCCTCCAGCCTGCTTATCAGTCAGTTAGATCAGGAATTAGCTGATTCAGACTTAATTCCACTTTCCTACAAGCCTCCAACACCTACCTAACCCGTCCCAGATGGTAAGATAGATGATGAAGATATACTGGTCCAACTCAAAATGGAGGACCTGTATGAGCAATATGTTCATGCAACTTGTTGTTTCCTCATTTTTCCCTCTGGGTTGACTTCTGGGTTGAATCTGTCTAATTCAGCCTTGAAGATATTCAATGATCCAACTTGTATTTGTTGTTCAGAGTTCCAAAGATTAATGACGCTCTGAGAGAAGAAATGTTTCATTATCCCCATCATAAATGGGAGAATCCTTATTCTCAACCCTCTGAGACAGGAAATTCCTCATCGCTGTCTTAAATGGGTGCCCCTTTGTTCTGAAATTATGCCCTCTGGTCCTGGACTCTCCTACAAGGAGAAACCACCTTTCCACACCTTCCCTGCCAAGTCCCTAAGAATCTTGTACATTTCAAGAAGGTTTCCTCTCATTCTGTAAACTGAGTGAGTACAGACCCAATCTACTCAAGCTCTGTTCATACGCCAGTCCCTCCATACATGGGATCAGCCGAGTGAACCTTCTCTGGACTGCCTCCAATGCCATTATATCTTCCTTAGGATAAGGGAACCAAACTGTTCACAGTATTCCAGCTGTGGTCTGACCAATGGATTGTACTGTTTTAGCAAGACCTTCCTATTTTCATACTCTGTACCATTTGCCTTCTCTGTTACAAAGGAAGCAGTGGCATAATGGTAATGTCACTGGGTGAGTAATCCAGAACCCCAGGCTAATGTTCTGTATCAAGGGCTCAAATGCCACCATGGCAGATGGTGCTATTTAAATTCCGCAAAAATATGGAATTAAATGGTGTTGTACAAGCCCATCTCATTTAATAATGTTTTCCAGAGAAGGAAATCTGTACCTTACTGAGCCTGGCCTACACGGGATTCCACGCCCATCGCAATATCATTAATTTTCAACTGCACTCTGGGCAACTATGGATGAGCAATAAATAATCTGCCATTACCTGTTTCACCATTACCAATTGCCCAGCCTCATTTCCTGTGTTAGCTTTGGCCTGTCTTTTCCTATTTATAGGTTTAAAAGAAGTCTTTGCTGTCTGTCTTGATAACTAGCAATGTTACCTTCAAAATTTATCTTTTCCATGTTTCTCTTTCAATGTAATGCTGTCCTTAACTTCTATGGTTAACCAAGGTTGACTTCCTAGAATCCTTCTTTCTCACTTGGGTCCATCTTTCTTATGAAGCCATAAATAAATTTCTTAAACATCTGTAATTGTTCCTAAACTGTCTTTATGACTAAACTCCTTTCTGAGTCCACTCCATCTGGGTCCTTGGTAACTGTCCTTATTTAAGCTTAACACAGTTGTTCTGACCAAAATTCTTCCAAGTCAAACTGAATGCTAAACTCTATCATGTTAAGAGTCATACAGCACAGAAACTGGCCCATATTTTACCACCCTCTGGGTGAAAAATTATTTTCTCAGATCTCCTCTAAATCATTAGCTTCTCTCTTTAAACTTACGCCGTCTGGTCATAGACACATTTGCCGTGGGGAAAATGTTCTCACCATTTATTCTGTCTATATCTCTGATAATTTTATATACATCAATCAGATCCCTGCACAGCCTTCTCTTCTTCAGAGAAAACAAACCCAGCCTATCTAGTCTCTTTCATAACTGAGTCTTTCCATCCCAGGCAACATCCTAGTGAATCTCCCCTGCACTCTCCCCAGTGCAACCAGTCCTTTCAATAGTGCGGTAACCAGAACTGCTCACAGAATACCATTTGTGGCCCAACCAAAGTTTTATAAAGTTGTGAAAGACTTCTCTGCTCCTATGTTCTACACCTCAGCTAATGAAGGCAAGCATCCCATATGCCTTCTTCCCTGCTCAGTCTACCTGTGCTGACACCTTCAGGGATCCATGGACTTGTATACCAAGTTCCCCTCATTGTGTATATCCTTCCCTTATTTGACCTCCCACATTGCACTTATAAGGATCAAATTCCATCAGCCGTTGCTGTGCCCAATTTACCAGCTGATCAATATGGAGACCATACTCCTCAGAATCAACAACACCCACCAATTTTCATTTGCAAACTTACTAATTATACCTTCTACATTCACATCTAAGTCGTTCATATAAATAACAGATAGTAAGGGTCCCAGCACTGATCCCTGTGATACACCTCTGGCCACAGGCTTCCAAACACAAAAACAACTCTCCTCCATCACTCTTTGCCTTCTGTTTGCAAGTCAATTTGGGATCCAGTTTGCCAACTTGCCTTGGATTCCATGGGCTTTTACTGTATGGACCATTCTTCCATGTGAAGGCTTGTCAAATGCCTCACCAAAGTCTACTTAAACAACATCAACTGGGGCAGCATGATGGCTCAGTGCTTAGCACTGCTCCTTCACAATGCCAGGGACCTGGGTTCAATTCCACCCTTGGATGACTATCTCTCTGGAGTTTGTGTAATCTCTCTGTTTTTGCGTGGGTTTCCTCTGGGTGCTTCAGTTTTGCCCCACAGTCCGAAGTTACGTGGGCTGGCCATTGAGACAAAGGATGTGTAGGCTAGATGGGCTAGCCATAGAAAAGTAGGGTTACATGGATAGAGTAGAGGGATGGGTCTAGGTGGGATGCTCTTCAGAGGTTTGGTGTGGAATTGATGGGCCAAATGGCCTGGTTCCACACTGTAGGGATTCTATACCCTCATCAATGAATTTAGTCACCTTTAAAAAAAAAATTCAATTAAATTAAACAGACAGGATCTCCTTCTAACAAATCCATGCTGACTATCCCTGATGCCTTTCCATGTTTTGATTAGTACTGTTCCTTAGGCTGTTTTTTCCAATAATTTGCCCACCACTGATTTCAGACTATCTGATCTGTAATTACCTGGCCTGACCTTGCTGCCCTTCTTAGAACATAGAACAATTCAGCACAGAACAGGCCATTCAGCCATCGATGTTGCACCGACCTGTGAACTATTTTCAGCTCATCCCCCTACACCATCCCATCATCATCCATATGCTTATCCAAGGATCGTTTAAATCTCCTTAATGTGGCTGAGTTAACTACATTGGTAGGTAGGGCATTCCACGCCCTTACCACTCTCTGAGTAAAGAACCTGTCTCTGACATCTGTCTTAAGTCTATCACCCCTCAATTTGTAGTTATGCCCCCTCGTACAAGCTGATGTCATCATCCTAGGAAAAAGACTCACTGTCTACCCTATCTAATCCTCTGATCATCTTGTATGTCTCTATCAAATCCCCTCTTAGCCTTCTTCTTTCCAATGAGAACAGGCCCAAGTCTCTCAGCCTTTCCTCATAAGACCTTCCCTCCAGACCAGGCAACATTCTGGTAAATCTCCTCTGCACCTTTTCCAATGTTTCCACATCCTTCCCAAAATATGACGACCAGAACTATACACAATATTCCAAGTGTGCCCACACTAGCGTTTTGTCTAGTTGCAGCATGATATTGCGGCTCTGGAACTTGATCCCTCTACCAATGAAACGTAACACACTGTATGCCTTCTAAACAGCACTATCAATTTGTGTGGCAACTTTCAGGGATCTATGTCCATGGACTCCAAGATCCCTCTGCACATCCACACTACCAAGAATCTTTCCATTGACCCAGTACTCTGCCTTCCTGTTATTCTTCCCAAAGTGCATCGCCTCACATCTGGCATTCCATCTGAACTCCATTTGCCAACTCTCAACCCAATTTTGCAGTTTATCCAAGTCCCCCTGCAACCTGTAACATTCTTCCAAACTGTCCACGACTCCACCGACTTTAGTGTCATCTGCAAATTTACTAATCCACCCATCTATGCCTGCGTGTAAGTCATTTATCAAAATGACAAACAGCAGTGGTCACAAAACAGATCCTTATGGCACACCACTAGTAACTGGACTCCAGGCTGAATATTTTCCATCAACCACCACTCACTGCCTTTTTTTCAGAAAGCCAGTTTCTAATCCAAACTGATAAATCAACCTCAATCCCATGCCTCTGCATTTTCTCCAACAGCCTACCATGTGGAACCATATCAAAGGCTTTACTGAAGTTCATGTAGACCACGTCAACTGCCCTACCCTCATCTACATGCTTGGTCACCTTCTCAAAATACTCAATGAGGTATGTGAGACACGACCTACCTTTGACGAAACCATGTTGACGATCTGAAATCAAATTGTTGCTTGCTAGATGATTATAAATCTTATCTCTTATAATCCTTTCCAAAACCTTTCCGACAACAGAAGTAAGGCTCACTGGTCTATAATTACCTAGGTCATCTCTACTGCCCTTCTTGAACAAGGGCACAACATTTGTAATCCTCCAGTCCTCTGGTACGAAACCTGTAGACAATGACGACTCAAATATCAAAGCCATAGGTCCTGCTATCTCCTCCCTAGCTTCCCAGAGAATCCTCGGATAAATCCCATCCGGCCCAGGGGACTTGTCTACTTTCAGTCCTTCTAGAATTGATAACACCTGTTTGGAACTAACCTCGATCCTTTCTAGTGTAATATCTCATACATCATTCTTCTCCTCTACAATATTCTCCTTTCCCTGAGTGAAAATCAATGAGAAATGTTCATTTAGCACCTCTCCGATCTCCACAGTGTCCACACTCAACTTCCCACTTCTGTCTTTGACTAGCCCTATTCCTACCCTAGTCATCCTTTTATTCCTCACATACCTATACCTTGCTTTCCCTTTCTAACCTAATCATCGTCTGCTACACTCGTTCTCTCAATCACATTTAACCTATCACATTACAACACCATCATCTTCAGCATTAGCTCATCTCCCAGTGATTTAACTACCCTATCACAATGCACTACCATTACTTGTTACTGGAGCCCTGTAACATGATCCTGGGCATACATTGAAACACTAAGTTAACTACATAACTGCCAGAATAACTTCCATACAGTCCCCCCTTTGGGACCAACAGGTCTCACACAGAGAAAGAATACAGGGAGGCCGACCACCCAAAGGCCAAATCGATCTACAGAGCCCCAAAAGCAGACAATAACAATTTCCAGGGTCCAGACCTCAAAGGATTCTCCCTCTACACCTAGAGCACAGGTCAAAAACTCGTCCCAGAATAACAGGAACCGGAAAAAAGGACCCAAAGACCCCACACAATCTAAACGCGCATGCAACACATGCAAGTCAGGCATCTCCATCTGAACAAGGCTTCAGCACCACAGCAGACATCAGATCATTGAAGCAGAGCGACAAACCTGCAGCAGAAGAAGTGGCTGGTCCAGAGTCCACTGGAACAACGGGGAACCGTCGCGCAGCAAGACACACTGAAAAAAGATGCAACAAGAGGAAGAGCACAGCAAAAGACAACGGCAGCAACAAGCAACACAAAACCGACAACAATCCTAAATGCAGCGAACCAAGTCCCCCATTAACCCAAAATACCATCGAACCAGCCCAAGGCCTCCTGAGTCTGCCACACCACCCCACCAGTCACATCCAATTGCTCACCCAATGTGGGGAGGACATCAGCAGATTAATCAATAAATTGCTGCTGATCTTAACAGATATGATTAACCCACCCATCATTCATGCAAATCCCAATGTCAGGGATAAGTGAGTCCCAGCCCACGGCAATCTCACTCCTGGCCCAAACCATATTGGGGATACCCGTTGGCTAACCAATACCAAGAATGTGTATTGCCAGATCAGGGACATACTCCAGTTTAGGGCAGTGTAGAGTTGTTTGTGATAGGGCGGTGGCACTACCAAGAGAGATCTGCCAGGTCCGCCAATAGGCCTTTTTCTGTTACCAGACATTGGCTCCCTCAGTATTTCCTATGGATAGACTCATGTATCATACTTAGCTGTTGCATGTATTACTTAAGTTCAGTTCCAGTTGTTCCAAGCAAGGCCCATCACATAGACCTCTGCAGTTGGGCACTAGCTTGGGTCTACTGGTAAGCATTTCATGCGGCGCCAAGTTAGTCATGCGGTTAGTTTGCACACGGGAGCTCATTAGTGCCAGCAGCAGCACATCAGCCCAGTTAAGATTGGTGCTTGATAAATCTTACTCAACTTAACTTTCAAAGTACCGTTAATCCATTCCACCATAACTTCTGACTGGGGATGATACACACAGCCAAACCTCAGCTTAATCTGCAGCGCCAACTTAACCACCATCTGGATAAAGGCAGACCCATTACTCAAACTGATCTCTGATGGTAGGCCAAACTATGGAATAACTTCAGTCGTTAAAAGTGTTACCACTGTGCCTGCCCCTGAATCTTTCGACGCGGTCACTTCTACCCATTTACTAAACCTATCAATGACCACTAACAGATATTCCTTTTTTCTCACTGTCCTTGTCATGTCTACATAGTCGATCACTAAATGCTTAAATGGCCCATCAAGTACAGGCATATGTCCTATAGGGGTCACTATCCCCTTTGTGACATTACTTTGTGAATAGACATCACATTGCGATAATATATAACCAACTGAAGCCTGCAAGTAAGGTGACCAAAGGCCAACCATCTCTATCTACATCAGCACTTCCCCATGTGCCTCTGAGGTGAGAATGGTCAACAAAGGGGTAGGTGCCACCCATAAACCTTCTGCTGTGCACCACAGACCTTCTTCGTTATGCCTTCCCCCCCCCGCTTTGTCCCCACAATAGCTGCTCAGCTAAGGTCAAAGAAAGAACCAAGAACAAAGAAAGTGTACAGCCTAGGGACAGGTCCTTCGGTCCTCCAAGCCCGAATTGATCCAAATCCATTGTCTAAACCTGTCTTGAACAAAGGAACCATATTAGCTATCCTCCAGTCATCTGGCACTTCACTTGTGGCCAGCGAAGTATTAAATATCTCTGCCAGGGTCTCAGCAATCGTCCTCCTTGCCTCCCATAGCAGCCTGGAATACATCTCATCAGATCCTGGGAAGGTATGCACATTTATGCCCACTAAAACATCTAATACCTCCTTCTGTATTAACCTTAACATGTTCTTAGAGCCTCACCATCCCAACTGAAATCTCCAGATATGAAGCTTTTCATTACAGACACAGATGAGAAATATTCAGCATGGTGGCTCAATGGTTACCACTGCTGCCTCACAGCACCAGGGACCCGGGTTTGATTCCAGCCTCGGGCAACTGCCTGTGTGGAGTTTGCACATTCTGCCCGTGTCTGCATGGGTTTCCTCTGGATGCTCCGGTTTCCTCCCACGATCCAGACATTTGCAGGTTAGGTGGATTGGCCATGCTAAATTGCCCATAGTGTTCAGGGGTGTGTGGATTAGGTGCATTAGTCAGGGGTAAATGTGGGATAATAGAGTAGGGAAGGCATCTGGGTGGGTTACTCTTCAGAGGTTTGGTGTGGTCTTATTGGGCCGAAGGGCATGCTTCCAAACTCTAGGGATGCTATGATTCTATGATTTTTCGACTCCCCCATGAGGGAATCTACCTCAGCATCTAACCTGTCAAGTCTCCATTAGTTCCTCATAAAATAATAATCCCTTCATCCCAGAAATCAGCCAAGTGAACCTTCTCTGAACTGGTTCCAATTCAAGTAAATACTTGAATGGTACTCAGCGCTCTGCGTGTTGTCTCACCAACATCTTGTATATTATAACAAGACATGCCCACCTTTAAACTTCATCCCCAAGGTCAAGTACAATCAATCATTGAGGGGACTATTATAATCTCACCCACCCATCAAGAAATGGATTTGGACCCGATTTTGCCCATTTTGCTCACTGGCAATATTACATTCGCTGACCTGAGTTGTCCTGTGTCTTAGTTCACAATGGGGCCTGTGACCATTGGATACTTATTCAACTCTACAAAGCATCCCCATCAAATCCAGTGAAGTGGACATCTCATGCTTCATATTGCCACTTACCAGCACTAGACAGTGACTGGATACCTTGACCGATTTCTCCCTCTTACTAGCTAAAGTAACATAAGGCTTGCACTGTCTTTGATGTCTTAACTTAGCACACATTGAACCTCAGGTCTACTGAATGCATCAGCATGCTACACACAATGGCACCTTTCGTCACAGAAGTCTCTTTGTGGAACATTGGATGTGTACTGTGGACATGTGACCATCACATTTATAGTTGCAACAGATATTTCTGTTAGTTATTGTGTAACACAACATGTTCATACTATCTGACCTGGGTTTTCTGATTTAGGATTTATCCATCTACAAAGAACATGCCTTTTCCCCAAATCTTCAGCTTCATGAATTTCGAACAGGCCACATCAAGGGGTAAGGAAAATAATCCCAAATTGAAGTGGAGTTGTTTAGATTTGTTGCTTGGGGTGAGTCCACAGAAACCTTTGAAATAGAGGGCAAGACTTTTAAATCAATAAGTTGCTTAATCTAAAATAGACTTGCTAACTCAGACTCAGGGCTACATGTGGTCCAAAGGTAAGTACTTGGACCGTCAACACAAGGCACCAGCTGGAATTTTATTTCCTAATTTTCATTGAAAGATAGGGAAGGTTTATTCTAAATTCTGAAAAGATTTAATCGAAGTAAAGCCATTTCAGCTCACCACAAACTGACTTCCATTCATTTGCTTCCCTGCAAGCATTATATCAGGAGCTTAGGTGATCCTTTCCCCAGGACACACCAGCCCTCTTGTTCCTGAACCTACTGTAAAGCAGACAGAGGCACACAGGAACAGTCAGTGTCTTGACCTAAAGAAAGGGTGTCCAGGAACTCTAAAATGGAAGATCATTATCAATAAAAAACTGATGAGACAATCAACATTTCTACATGAAAAAAAAACTCATGAAAGGTCAAAAACCTCCTTTGATGGAAAAATTGAGACATGTTCATGTGTTCTTTTATTTATTGTTTTATTTATTTCCTAACCTCAACGTCCCCCCCACCCCCACCTCAAAGTTGAAGTCCCATTACTCACAGACAGTTCTCTCCATCATGTTACCTCCTCTTGTTTGCAGATGTTTTCACAGGCCCAGCAGTCGATTCACACAACAGGTATTTGGTACAGGCTACAAGGACAATATCACTCTGTTGAGTCACCCTAGTGCAGACAGAAAATACACAACTGTTGGCGTTATGAAAAAAAAGGAACATTCTTCAAGTCTGACCAAATCTGTCAACATTTGTACATAAAAAGATAAATATTTCAGGCACAGTTAAAGTAGACATTTGGTGGAGTGTTTTTTGGGAGAAAACTCAGCAAAAAAGGGATAAGTCAAGGGACCGACTATTAATTAGAAAATTCAACAAGAAGGGATCACAACAGTGTAAACATGGGTTTTAGCAGAGTAATAATGTCCCAACCTCTGGGCCAGGAGGCCTGTATCGAAGACCCACCTCTCTAGAGGTACGTCGTAGCATGTCTGAACAAGTTGATTGACAAATCTAAGAATGGGCTCAGCAGCCATCACAACCTGCTGACAGGCCTTTATGGGGAGATGATCTGCCTCCCTTAAACAATGATGCAGGCCCATTTCTCACTGACATTACCAAAGCACCAATTGTAAATTTAAAGGATACACGGATGGAGCATTTAATGCATGTGTTCTTCCCTAACTTAATCAGGAAATTTGGGCAGAATGTTTTGCTGCTTTCTTTTTGTTTCAGAACCTGGAAGATTTTGCCAACTTTGCCCAGACTGAGAGCTAATGCCATGTAATCAGGACCCAGAGTGGTGCCTGCAGCTCTAAACCCACATGAGCCAGGATCTCAAAGCACAGGTCTTCCCTTCAGTGCTGGCCCACTTCATCAATTGGCCATCCAAAGGTCAAAGACAATTCAGATTTTATTAGCTCTTATTACTAAAAGAACATTAAGAGATATAACCTGTTTGTTAATTGTTGGTTCATACCAAATATAATGCATAGGATAATCCTGGTCACAGTCAATACATTTGAAACAGAAAATGAATTGGACCATATGAAGCAGAAATATAGTTCACCACACATAAATTCTCTATCGGCCTAGGTGAGAGAAATATCTGAGGAAAAAGAGAAATAAGTCTGAATGGGACTGGGAGGGTTATAGCTCTCTCAGGGAAGCTATTTGAACTTCACAGGTACACTTACAGACGTAGTGATTGTAGCGAGATCAGCCGAGTGGACCTCATAGAAGATGAGTTCCCTCATTGGGGCTGTTAATCTGGTCCACTCAGGGAGCCCTGGCTGACAAATGAAAACAAGCATGTCAAACATCCTGTTTACTCTGACAGCTGGCCCTGAGGGAGCGGGATCAGTGTCAAGTACTTTCCACGTATAAATAAAAGGTGACTCGGTGACAGGATACCGGCCTCTTTGGAGTTATTTCAGTGGCAATGAGAGAAAAGCACACTCCTGAGGAAATTCACTCACAACAGTTGTCTTGGAGTTGGGGTAAGCTGGTAATGGTTTTAAGCGTGCTGAACACCTTTCCAGTTACAACTGACAATGTCAGACTTTGGACGCAGAAAGATCCGGTCCCGGCAAAACTGGTGGCGATGGAGAAATCCAAAGAGACATCGCAACCAGAACTGAAAACGTTTTGCACCCAGAGAGACCAGATTGCAACAGAGGACGGCATATAACTATGGGAAGCAAGAGTGATTGTCCTGAGCAAAGGAGTCCAGATACTGGCTGAACTCCACAGGGTCAGCTAGGAGTTTCGAAAATGAGGATGTTGCTGAGAAGTTATGTCTGGTCACCAGGATTGAGAACAGACATAGCTGCTTTGATGGGGTATGGTCCAGAATGCCAACAAGGACAAAGATTACCACCAGCAGCTTCTCCACATTCATGTGAATGGCTGGGTCAACCCTAGACTCAGTTACACATTACTATGCAGGTCTTTTTATAGGCTCAATGTTCTTAGTCATTGTGGACTCTCATTAAAAGTGTGAGGACGTGCGTAGAGTTCATTTGTCAAATATGGGGGTGATGCTAGTAAAACTGTGCAAAGAATTTGAGTATTTCCTAAAGTCAGATGGCATTCGTCATATAAGTACATGATGTGATCTGGTGAAAAGAGCAGTTCAAATTTTGAATGCAAGTTCAAAGAAACAGCCTACAGCTTCACTAGATACCAAACCGTCACAGTTCTAATTTGATATTAGAACCACCCCTTATGCAATTACAGGGATAGCTACAGCAGAGTTACTAGAGTCATAGAGTCATAGAGATGTACAGCACGGAAACAGATCCTTCAATCCAACTTGTTCATGCCGACCAGATATCCCAACCTAATCTAGTCCCATTTGCCAGCATTTGGCCCATATCCCTCGAAACCCTTCCTATTCATATACCCATCCAGATGCTTTTTAAATGCTTTAACCAGCCTCCATCGCTTCCTCTGGCAGCTCATTCCATACACGCACCATTCTCTGCGTGAAAAAGTTGCCCCTTAGATCCCTTTTAAATTTTTCTGCTTTCACCCTAAACCTATGTCGTCTCGTTCTCGACTCTCCCACCCTAAGGAAAGAAAAACTTGTCTGTTTATCGTATCCATGCCCCTCATGATTTTATAAACCTCAAACTCCAACACTCCAGGGAAAAGAGCCCCGACCTATTCAGCCTCTCCTATAGCTCAAATCCTCCAACCCTGGCAACATACTTGTATATCTTTTCTGAACCCTTTTCAAATTTTGCAACATTTTCCAATAGGAAGGAGACCAGCAGTGCACACAATATATGGGAAGAAGACTCCACACTAGATTAAATCTGATCTTCCTGGACCTAGGGAAGGGAGGTTGGAATGGTATCAGGGACGCCAATGCTGGACACAAGACTCTGCTAATTGATAGAGACAGTTTCCTTCGGGGGTCGAAGTTTTCTGCGAGAACCACAGGAATGGCCCTGGATGGGTAAGAGGCTTGGTTGACACAAGGTGGGAGTAATTCAGGAGACACAGCAGAGACTCATCCCTAGAAAAAAGACGCATGGTATAAGAAGGATGAGGCAACCATGGCTGACTAGAGAAATCAGGGAGAGCATAAAAGCTGAAGAGAAAGTGAGAAACCAGAGGATTGGGACACTTACAAAGACCAATAGAGGACAACAAAAAAAAGAGATGATTAATTGAGGGTAAGCTAGCCAGTAATATAAACGAAAATTGTAAGAATTTCTTTAGATATATAAAGGGCAAAGGAGAGGCAGATGTAGACATTGAGTCACTGGAAAATGATGCTGGAGGGATAGTAGTGGGGAATAAGGAAATGACCGAGGAACTGAATAATTACTTTGTGTCATTCTTCACGTTGGAAGACACGAGTAATATCTCAAAAATTCAAGAGATTTAGGGGGCAGAGCTGAGTATGGTGGCCATCACCAAGGAGAAAAACTGAAGGTGGATAAATCACCCCAGAGTTCTATGGCAGATAGCTGAAGAGATAGTGGAGGCATTAGTGGTGATCTTTCAGGAATCACTAAAATCTGGAAGGGTCCCAGAGGACTGGAAAATCACAAATGTGATACTCCTATTTAAAAAGGGAGTAAAGCAAAAGACAGAAAATAAAGACTGATTAGCCTAATCTCGGTTGTGGGTAAGATCCTGGAATCCATTGTGAAGGATGAGATTTCTGAATATTTGGAAGTATATGGTAAGATAGGGCAAAGTCAACATAGTTTCATCAAGAGGAAGTCATGCCTGACAAATCTTCTAGAATTCTTTGGGGAAGTAATGAGCAGGTTAGACCAAGGAGAACCAATGGATGCTATCTACTTGGACTTCAAGAAGGCCTTTGACAAAGTGCGCACAGGAGGCTGAGTAAGATAAGGACCCATGGTGTTAGAAGCAATGTGCTAGAATGATAGAAACTTGACTATCTGGCAGAAAGCAGAGAGTGGGAATAAAAGGGCCCTTCTCAGGATAGCACCTGGTAATAAGTCGTATTCTGCAAGGCTCAGTTTTGGGACCACAACTTTTCACTTTATACATTAATGATCTAGATGAAGGTATCTAGATAGAAATTGGGAAGATCTTTCCATCGGTAGGAGAGACTACAACCTGAGGCCTTGTCTTTGAGTAAAGGGGAGACCTTTTAGAATGAAGACAAGGAGAAACTTCTTCAGCCAGCGAGTGGGGAATCTATGGAATTCATTGCCATGGAATGGCTGTGGAGGCCAGGTCATTGAATATATTTAAGAGTGAGATAGATAGGTTCTTGAATATCAGTGGGATCAAGGGTTATGAGGAGAAAGGAGGAGAGTGGGGTTGAGAAACTTATCAGCCATGATTGAATGGCAGAGCAGACTCGATGACCTAATTTCTGCTCCTGTGACTTATGGTCTTACGGTCTTATGGTCTTATTAAGGTCAGGTTCCGTGACGTATAAAGTTTGGTAGGTGAGACAGTCCTGACCAAACGTGTGGACCATACGAAATCTGCAAACTCACAAACGGTGTGGCAGCAAGCCATGCCCAGCTCCATGCTGCAATTGGTAAGGCTGACAGAATCCATGGGTTCTCCCTCCCTGTCAAGTGTTAAAGGGACCTTGGATTCTGACATGGACATGGTGAATGTCACCATCTCAATGCCTTTGCCACCTGAAGAGAATGAATTTCTTCTGGGAGGCCTCAGGCATAAAAGGTGAGCTATTGCATGTTACAACACCACCCGTATCTAAGGTAGACTCAGGAGAACCTGACCCAGTGCTAAAACACCCCAGAGGGACTCAGAGGAGGCAGGATGTAATGATTGCAAAGGGATCAGCCAGGTGGATCTCATAGAATATGAGTTCCTTAATCTGGTCCAATCAGGGACCCTGGATAATAGATTTAAACAGGAGGGGCAGATATCCTGACTTTCTGAGAGCAGACGCTTAGGGAGCTGCATCCGGGTCAAGGACACTCTATGTGTAACTAAAGAATGACTTAGTGACGGGATACCGGCGCCTGTGGACTTATTTCAGTAAAAAGCCAAGAAATGTCACAAAGTTGACTATCAGTCTACTTCTCTCCACAGTAGAAAGGAAACTGCAATACAATGTGCCTGAGGCAGAAGGGGCAGCTTTTACAGTAATTAACTTTTTAAAATGTTATTCTTCCTTGAAGTTTGGGCAGTGCTGACAGGACAGGTAATACTTCCCCTTTTGGTCTTGAACTATGGCATGCCCCATCAGTTCAGAAGGTCATTAAGAGTCAAGGGCATATTTCTTTGGGTTTAGATTTACATGTAGGCCAGGCCAGGGTCAGATTTTCTCCCGTAAAGGACATTAGTGTACCAGGTGTGGCCTTATGACAATTGACACTTACGATCATGCAAGTTAGAAGCGGACTAAGCCATTTCAATCCTTCATCTTGCTTCACCATTTAATAAGACCATGACTAATTGTAACCACAAGACCACATTCTTACTTTGTTCCATTAACCTGTTTGCCCCTTTGATCACCAAGATTCTAACCATCTCTGTTTTTAAAATATTTAAAGACAGTAATTCCACTATCATTCGAGGAAGCGTTCCAAAGATTTATGACTCTCCAGGGGAAAATGTTTCTCCTCATCTCTATATTTAATGGGTGACTTTTTTTTTAAAGTGGTGATCCTCCTCAGTCGACATTCTCCCAAAGGAGGAAGCATCCTTTCCACATTACTGCCAAGCTCCTCAGGAACTTATGTGTTTCAAACTAATCGCCTCTTACTCTTTTAAATTTCAGTGGATACAGACTGTCCACCTTTTTCTCAGAAAGCAATTCTTCCATTCTGAGCTATTCTTATTTACATACGAGTCTTTTGCAATTTATGCGCAGAAACACCCAGATTCCTCTCCATCTCAGACCTTTGCAATTTCTCTTTTTTCGATGATATGCTTTTGTTTCATTCTTTCTGCCAAAATGGACAATTTCACATTTACTCACATAATACCTGTAGTCCATTTGCCAGGTCTTTCCAATCAATATATTTTTGTGACTTCCTTATCTCTTCTCGCAATTTACCTTTCCACTTGGATCTTCACTCCTGAAAAAGTCACATTCAAAACGTTAACTCTATTTCACTCTCTACAGATGCTGCCAGACCTGCTGAGTTTCCCCAGCATTTGCTGTATCTGTTCTAATATAGTCTGCTGTCCAGTCAGCTCCAGGAAGTGCTATTTTGAGAAATCAAGACTGAAAACATTCAATGAATTTTTCTTTTAAGGTACTTTTGCCCATCTTATTTTTCCAGTTTATGGGTAAATTCTGATTGGTGCACTGCAACAAAGGGAAATATCAACAGGAATACCTTCTGTCACCCTCTTGGCTTTGGTTAAAGTTTGTAAATATATTGAGTTTTAATCCCGTGAAGCATTTTACAACAGGCTTTTGGATTTAACCTTGGATAAATATTACATCATTCAGATGTCCTCATTAGGAATTTAACTAAAAGGTTTAACCTTCTGATCATTTTTATTCTGTTCACCTGATACAAACACAAACAGTGCTGAATCTTTCATTCTTGTATGTCATTATCTGTGCATATTTGTTTTATGAAGGTTGCCCAGAGTTTAAATGCATAAAATTATATTGTTACACTAATGGTCATTTGAATCAATGCTCCCTGTATGTATGGGTTGGATGGTATGGTACTTTAGCCACAATGCCTCAAATGTAAACAGCACTGTTCACTACATACACCAATTTGTTATTGGCATTCATGATATTACAACAACTGGGAATATCAACAGGAATTTATAAAGTACCAAGTTATAAGCAGTAGGTAGCTTAACACGCAACAGAAATAGTGTTTGTAGAATATTCTATCTAAGAAACAATTTATGCTCTACCAAATATGGTTGAAAGGTTTAAACCCAAAATGCCTAAAGTACATTATATTACCATCACAGAAGCAGGTATTTTACCTGACAGGGCTATGCTGGAGTTTGTACACCATATCAACCACTTCCCAATACCCCATATCACCCTCTCAACCATCAGTGGCTGACAACTGCTTGAGTATCACAGCTCAGTTATACACTGTGTAAAAGATGCAAAGCAAAGGGTGTCAAATGCAAAAAAGTACTAACACTCTCAGAAATGGGTTGGAGTTTTGGAGCTGGATTTATAAACTTACCGGTTCTAATTTGGCTCTGACCTGCATAATGTTGCAATGTTAATAAGAAAAGTGATTTGGTGCTGATTTCTGTTTTCAGTTCTGTGTCACAAAAGCTGCTGCTTGAGGCTTCTAATTTTATCTAAAAATCCCAGGGATGGTCAAACTGAAAATTTCTGAAAGAAAGATGGCAAGAAAGTATTTAGCACCTTTCACAACCCTGAAATCTTCGGAAATGCTTCACATTTAATGAAATGTCACCAAAAGTTTTCTGGTAAACATATCAGTGAATTGGGAGTGGAGTCGGTTCAGATAAGAAATCAATAATATACACCGATCCTTGTTTCCTTCACGATTGAATGGTAGATAGAAAATTGCTTTGTTCAATGTAAGTTATTTATAGATATGATAGTAATGAATATTTTTCTTTAAAAGCTGATTCTGCGCTAAATGTGAATTTTTTAAATTACATTTCCACTTATGCAATAATGTTTCTGATGAGTTAACACTAAATAGTAGGGAATAAGCAAACCATTCAACAGCTCAGACAGGCAATCTTTATTGTTAGGCAGCTGGATTACAAATGGCACATTCAACCTGGCATCCTGCAGTGGCTTTTAATCCTTGGTTGGTGTCTACAAAAATTATACAATCTTCAAAATAACTTCCAGGCTGTGCACTCATATTTAACAGTTATTGAACAAGCTGTGTAATATGGGATTATGTATCCTCTCAATAAAGGGGCACACTAGGAAATAAATAATCCGCAGGAGGAAACATCAGTATTCAGGAGTTCTTTTGTTATTTGTGCACATTGCAGTGAGGATGAGAACTTAAAGCAATAGAACCAAGTATTATCAGATGTTCCTGGGTTAGGGCTTTGCTTTACTGAGATCTAAATCTAACAGCAGAATAGCACCCTTTGCTTTTACCAGTGGGAGTTGCACATTTCCTTCCCAGTCTAGCAACCTTGAATGAATTTATCAATTTACAGGATTTTTATTCCATGAGCACCAATATCCCCTTTCAGACCTGGGTTGAATCTGCTGTGAATTCTTACTCGAAACAGATTGAGGATGCCTCTGTGCTGGTAGACCCGTTAAAAAGACAGCAAAAGACAATGGGGCACTCCATGTCTTAGACAGGCTGATTCAATATTAAATATCAATTTTTTTCTCCATTTACACAACTCAGCATTATGCCAGATAACATTATGTAAGTATTGCTCAACATTCAATTCTCATTCATACTCGCTGTAGATGTGATTATAATGTTTGCAATGAGTCTTTGAATAAGTGCTGGGAATACAATGACCATCTAGTGGGGAATCACATTTATTTCTATTGTACACAAAAGATAAGGAGAAGACAGAAATGTTTTATATCAAATTCAACACCTTTATATCAAATTCAACACCTTTATCTCATTGGTTATTTTAATGGTTATTGATTATTTTCATCAGAGAATTGCAGCATTTAACATTTAAGAATTTTCATAAATGGGTAGGAATGTGGAGCTGAGGTACAATCAGAGCGATCACAATCTTATTCAATGGCAGAATTGGTTCGAAGGGCCAAATGGTCTACTCCCGCTCCTAGCTCACATGTAACAGGGACCTGCATAATCTGTGCACTCCAAGCATTTACAACCATTGGAATAGTTCACATGTTTTTTTTTCATTAGTTTGAGGTAATATATTTTGCTCAATCTTGATTATGTTTGCACTGCTCAGATCGGTGTTGTATTCACTTTGTAAAAACACCTCAAAAAGGTTCACAGGAAGTAAAGTACTTTGAAGCATAATGATGGTACAATACAAAGCAATTTTAAATGCATTGGTTCCTATACAACCTTAAACAAAATAAATTAACCAGACAAACGACACCTCGATGTTGTCACAATGGGGGTTGGTTAGCTCAATTGGCTGGACAGTTGATTTGCAATACAAACTAATTACAACAATGTAGGTTCAATTCCCACACTGGCTGAGGTTACCATGAAAGACTCTCCTTTTCAACCTTTCCCTTTGTCTGGTGTATGGTGACCTCCAATTAAACCATCTCCAGTTGTCTGTCTCTAGTGAAAGGCAGTCCTATGGTCTGGTAAGACTATGGCAACTTTGCTACATTGTCACTGAATGAAGGATAGCCATATATGGAAAATATGTGAAGTATATCTAAGATTGAGTGTATAAGTATTAGGGCAATTGGAATGGCTAAGATACTGTTTTTGCACCTGCTAGTCTGCCCCGGATATCCATTTGTTTTAGGTGAAATGAAGGAGCGCCACATTTGTAGGCAGGAGATTCTGGGAGATCAGGGTTCCGGCAGAAATGTGGAGCACTACTTCCATTCTGACAGGTCTCTGGTAGTGCAGAACAGTCAGGGAAGGCAAACACACTCCTGTTCTCTTTCTCACAGCAGTCAAGTGATGTAATCTGTCATTTCAAAATCAGGAATCACAGTCAGCCACTTTGGCTGTTCCCATGAAAGGGTAAGTAAAAAGGTAACTGTGAGGTTAGAGTACTGGGAGTGTTGGGTGCCAGATAGATAGTGGGGAGATAGGGTGCCGGATAGGTAAAGTGCCCAGGTGTAGGTATCAGATAAATAAGGTGCCAGTAGGTTTAGGGTGCCATGTGTGTAGGGATTCAGCTGCTGAGGCTGGTGGGGGTGGTAGGTTTTATCATAGAATATCATAGAATCTCTACAGTGTGGAAGCAGGCCATTCAGCCCAACATGTCCACACCAACCCTCTGAAGAGCATCCCACCCAGATCCATTCCCCTGACTAATGCACACAACCTACACATCCCTGAATTCTTTGGGCAATTCAGCATAGCCAATTTACTTAACCTGCACATCTTTGGACTGTAGGAAGAAATCGGAGCACCTGAAGGAAACTCACACAGACACTGGGAGAGCATGCAAACTCCAAACAGACAATCACCTAGTGCTGTGAGGCAGCAGTGCTAACCACTGAGCTACCGGGCCGATTGAAGATGAGTGTCAGGAGCTAGTGGGGAATAGAGTGTCAGTTTCTGGTGGTGTGGGTGAACTGTCAGCTCCCAGAGGAGAGTGGGACGCTTGGTCAGAGTCTGAAAGCAGTTATGTGTTTTGGGAAAGTGTAGTTGAGGGTATATAAGGCATACTAGGGGATATTTGAATAGTTTTAGGGGTGTCATTTACTCATAGACATTTATAGGACAGAAAGAGGTCATTTGGTCCATCATGTCATGTTGGTTAATCCAGATCTGATTACACTAATCCCAAATTCGAGCTTTTGGCCCATAGCCCTTGAGGCAGTGAATTCCAAAAGAGTTAGACTAGCTATTTAATAGTTGAATGTTTCCTGAGAAACCTTTTGCTTAACAGCAGTGGAAAACTCCAAAATCTCTGAGTTTTATGGATATTTTTGAAAGGTCACCAACATAGGGAATTGATCAGAATCTCAATTTCCTGGGCAATTCCTTTGGGGTCTGTTACACTGGGGATTCCTCAGGGTCCCCATGTAGAACTCCCAAATATAATTCACAGATGATTATCCAGCCAGAGGAAAAGCTGGGCCAATACATTCCCAAAAAAATAATGAATTGTGTTATGGACTAGGCCAGACTACTCAGAACATTCTTAAGCAGGCAGCCCAGACCATAACTTTGTAATTTATTTTGATAAGTGTCCAGTGACAATTACCCAGAGTAAGGTAGCTAGGTTGACTACCAGGTTTTAAAATAGATAAAAATTTACTCACAAAATTACACAATGAAACACAAAGAACAGAATAATGAACCCCTACAGCACTCAGTCTATCCAAACTAGACTTAATTATGCTGTTCTGAATATACACAACAGTCCTAATAACTAAACCCTCTTGAAACAGTTATAAAAATGGAACAGCTGCTCACAGGTTGAAGTTGGAAGGGCAGAAAGAGACAGAGTTTGTTTCCACACAGCTCACTGTTGAACTCTCCACTAGCTCTGGACTGAACTAAACCACTCAGCTGGAGAGCTGACCACTCCCCTTTCATTATACAGGTCACTTTTAAAACATGACCACTTTGACCTGAAAACTCATCTGTTTACATATCAACAAAAAGACCTCTCAATACCCTTTAATCTCCGCACCAAACCAGTCTAATCGACGCTGAGGGCAGTTTATTACCTCTCTGAGAAAAACCAAGGACATAGTATTCTTGAGAAAAGAAACAGATTTTAGAAAAAAAGGAACCAGCTTTGTGACACCTCACCCCTTAAAAAAAAGACCCATCAATACCAAAAGATGGCTTCATTTTTAAAACCCTTCAAAGACTCAGTTAGTAGCCGAAACACACATATACTCTATACTAACTATACACTTGCAAACACACACAACCACATGCAAATTCAGGCCTCGGCACACCTGTCACTGAACGCCTCGATATCTCATTCGAGTCTCGATAACACATCGGCAATCATGTTTTTGTGACCTGCCACATGCACTATTGTTAAATTGAATGGCTGCAACAACAAGCTCCATCTCAACAGTCTGGCATTTTTGTCCTTAAGTTTCTCCACAAATGTCAATGGGTTATGATCAGTGTATACGATTGTCTCAGATGCATTGCTGGTGATATAAACTCTGAAATGTTGTAAGGCCAACACCAAGCTTAAAGTCCATTTCTCCACTATTGAACATTTCTGTTGATGAATGCTTAACTTCCTGGAAAAATACGCGATGGGTCTTTCTATTCCCTTGTCATCCTCCTGCAGGAGCACCGCACCGTCACTCATATCATGGGCATCGATAGTCACCTTGAAAGACTTTGTGTAATCAGGTTGGCTAATACTGGGGCAGTGGTTAACAGTTTTTAGGTTATCAAATGCCTTTTGACAGTCCGCTGTCCACTGAAACTTCCTGACCTTTTTTAACAATTCGGTGAGTGGAGCAGCTACACTGCTAAAGTTCGACACAAACCTTCGGTAAAATCCTCTCAATCTCAGGAACCGTAGTGCTGTTTTTTTTTGTCGACGGTGTGGGAAATTCCTCAATTGCTTTCTTTTTCATATCCCATGAGGCCATTTGTCCATGTTCAATAGCATGGCCCAGGAAGATGACTTGGGCTTTGGCAAAATAACTTTTAGGTCGGTTTACCACCAAGCCTGCCTTCTGAAGTTAATCAAACAAATCTGATAAATGCTATAAATGTTCCTTCCATGAGAGACTAAAAATCTAACTAACACACAGTTGGGTAATCGAGCAATGACCTTTTCAGTCTCTGAAAAGTGGTTGGAGCTTTTTCATACCAAATGGCGTGACTTTGAACTGATATAGTCCATTTGGCATTATGAAAGCCGAAATTGCCTTTGCTCTCTCTGACAGAGGTACCTGCCAGTAGCCTCTGAGCAAGTCCAACTTAGAAATTTAAGTTGCTTGTCCCACTTTTTCGACACAGTCTTCCAACTGTAGAATTGGATGTGAATCAGTCTTTGTAATGGTGTTGACTTTGCGATAGACTTTGGGTACCATCTAGCTTTGGCACCATGACTATCGTTGAGCTCCAGTCACTGTAACTCACTTCTAGCATGCACTCTATCTCCTACTGAACCTGTGCCAAGTTTAGAGGATTATGCCTATAAGGAGGTTGCTTAATCGGAACAGCATCTCCTATATCTACATCATGCACAATTAGGTTAGTATTTCCCAGTTTATTTCCGCATAGCTCCCCGCGTGATAGCAATAACTCTTTCTGGTCATTAAGATTTTCTTGTGGAAGGTAGCTCAATAGTTTATCCCAATTTTTGACAACTTCCTTGTTGTCCAATTTGATTTGAGGAATGTCCAATTCAGAATCCTCTGAATTGATTCTTCCTTCTGTGCTGTAATCAATAACACATTCTCCTCTTGCTTTCCTTCCCCATCAAAATATCTTTTGAACATATTCACATGACACACTTATTTGATCAAAAATGTCTCAGATAACGCTATGCCAGCTTCCTTATTTGTGCCTTTTGATCCCTCCTGCTTCAGTTTGTGACTCTGTGATCTTGTGATCACACAATTTGGGAAGACTTCTAAAAAAAAATCTTTCATTTCTTCAGTTGCCTGTGTCTCCACTGGCTTTTCAACTACAGTTGGCAGCATGCCTACCGGTGAATCAATTATATCATTCGCAAAGACAAATTGTACTCCTGGAGCTGAGAGTTTGTCCAGTACTCCTAACACAAAATGTCCACTCTTCTTTGGACTCTCTCGCCTCACTTTACATAATTGAGCACTTTTTGTCTCACCATGAATTTCTGTTACCAATACCTTTCGTGGCAATAGTGCCTCAGGAGTACATATCTCCTCATCCTTCAGCATTACAGACTAAGAGGATACTCTGTGCCTTATTATTGTAACCTCCTTACCTGGCCTATGTGAATAAGCTTTATCTTTGCATGTATATTGTTTACACAGATCTGGCACTTCCTCCTTAATCAACCACTGAACATCTTGTACACTCTGAGGCAGTTGTCTAACTTCCCTTGTGCTTTTCGTTACTAGTCCAACAAAACTCCCAGGCTTGTCTGGTTTTTCTAGCCCACTAACACTGTGATTTTGTATGGTCCGCATTATTACAATGAAAACATGGGAGTTTTTTTAACTTCTTTGTCCCCCTCAAGGGCTTCTTTTTTATCCTGTGGTAAATTATCTTTATGATCTTCACTGAGATGTACCTTTCCCTTTCCACGTGAGGATTTCTCTTTGCCCCAGTTTCTATCCCTCATGGACTGAAATCGATTCTGGATTCCAAACCATGTTTTATGGACCAGCTCATAATCATCAGCCACTTTGGCTGCTAACCTTGCTGTTTTAACTCTCTGCTCTTCCACATGAGTTCACACTACTTAAGACAGTGAATGTTTCAATTCCTCCAAAATAATTACCTCCCTAATGGCATCATAGGTTTGCTCGATTTTTAAAGCTCTTATCCATCTAACGAAATTACTCTGTTTGATCCTTTCAAACTCAATGTAGGTTTGACCTGGGTCCCTCCTTAGGTTGCTGAAACATTGTCTATAGGCTTCTGGTACAAGCTCTTATGCACTTAAAATGGCTTTTTTCACCTCCTCATACTCACCTGATACCTCCTCTGATCGTGATGCGAATACCTCACTGGCCTACTTACAAGTTTCGTTTGAATCAACAAAACCCACATTGCCATTGGCTACTGCATTTGTTTAGCTACCTTTTCAAATGAGATGAAAAAGGCTTCCACAT
Source organism: Chiloscyllium plagiosum (assembly GCF_004010195.1). Lineage (NCBI taxonomy): Eukaryota > Metazoa > Chordata > Chondrichthyes > Orectolobiformes > Hemiscylliidae > Chiloscyllium > Chiloscyllium plagiosum. The sequence goes on along the minus strand of NC_057733.1, from coordinate 35,332,515 downwards.
TCTTCTCAGCAAATGTAGGCAATGCTTGAACATACTTAAACAGTTTCTCACTGGACTTCTGATGACCAGGGGCTTGCTCATCCTCACTCTCTTCCTCACTAAGCCGACCATCAGCCTTTATCTCCAGCCTTTTAAGCTGATTTTCCTTTTTAAGTATCAGTTTTTGAAGTTCAAAAGCTCTCTCTTTTTCCCTCTCTTCTGCTTTTAATCTTAACTCAAACTGTTTCATTTCTGCTGCCCTTTCCTTATCTCTCGCCTCTCACTCAAGCTGCTTCATTTGCAATTGAATTCTTGCCATCTCTACAGATTCTGATGGTTTCTCCAGCAAGTTTAAATGCTGAGCTACTGCTGTAATTATCTCTCCGTTTCTCACAGAAGCAGGCAGTTCCAATTCCAGCTTCTCTGCTAATTCCTGCAACTTGGTCTTATTCACCTTTTGCAAACCTTCCAAAATCACCGCATCCACTTCCAGAAAACCTTTGACGACTGAAAGAGCAATTACTGTCTCTACTGAACCAAACCAACACCTGAAATAAAGGCACCTTCTACTCGCTGTTTAAAATCCTGCAAAGAGCCCCCAATCTGTTATGAACTAGGCCAGACCACTCAGAACACTCTTAAGCAGGCAGCCCAAACCATAACTTTGGAATTGTTTTGGTAAGTGTACAGTGAAAATTACCCAGATTGAGGTGGCTAGGTTGATTATCAGATTTTAAAACAGACAAAAATTTACTCAGAAGGTTACACAATGAAACACAAAAACAGAATAATGAACCCCTGCAGCACTCAGACTATCCAAACGAGACTTAATTATGCTGCTCCGAATATACACAGTCCTAATAAGTAATCCTCTTTAAACGCAGTTTAAAAAAATGTAATAGACGTTTACAGGTTGAAGTTAGAAGAGCAGAAAGAGAGAGAGTTTGTTTCCACACAGCTCACTGTTGAACTCTCAACTAGCTCTGGACTGAACTAAATCGCTCAGCCAGAGAGCTGACCACGCCCCTTCTATTATACAGGTCACTTCTAAAACATGACCACTTTGGCCTGAAATCTCATCTGTTTACATATAAACAACAAAAAGCCTCTTAATATACTTTAATCTCTGTACCAAACCAGTCTGATCAGCACCGAGAGCGGTTTCTTACCTCTCTGAAAAGCATCCTTGAGAGAAGGAACTGCTTTAAGAAAAAAGAAACCAGCTTTGTGACAATTGATTTCAATGAAACATGGCACATGGATATGGCCCAAGAAAAAATTAATTAGTTTGGCAAAAATGTGCATCCAGATCCTGGAATGTTTTGAAAGTACCAGTTATTGTAAGAAATGGGGGAAATTGACTTATTTTTGGAATGTTGCGTTTGTTTTTCTAGAATATTGTCAATTCTTTCAAAATGTTACTTTCAAAGGAAATGGACATTTCTGCCAAGGCCAGAACATGTTGCCCATCCCTAATTGCCTGGAACTATATGGTTTGTCAGGACCCTTCAGAGGGCAGTTAAAAAACAATCATATTGTTGTTAGATCAGGCGAGGGTGCATGTTTCCTTCTTTACAGGACAATGGTAAAGCAAATTTTTAATTAATAACCATCTCATGATCAGTGTTCCATCCACATTTTCTCTCTGCCTGCAAGGACCTCCAAGGTCTGTGCACAGCAGTGACTTCTAGAATAGGAAATTAACTATGCTGAAGCTGATCATGGTACATAGAACATCGGAGTGGCTGCACAGCTATGAGGGAACATTAGTCATTGCTGAGACTAATTTCTTTGCCAGCTTTTATTAATTCACCTTAAATTCTATTTGCTGCTGTGCTGGGATTTGAACCCTTATCCTTGTGCTCTTGCCAGGGCTACTCAATTACTAACCTGGTGACACTACTACTATGTTAACTTTTGGATGTAGCTCAACCTGAGCTACAAATCTTCTCAAAACTCGCTAAGAATTATGTTAACTTCTATTTGTAGGTTGTCTCAGTTATTGTGGTGGCATTTGTCACCATCATCAAATGTGAGCAGAGTTTTCAGAGCAGATTGTTGAATGTAGATATGCCTGATGCCTACTCATTACAATGGAAGCTCTTTAAAATGGCACTTTTGTTTTCGAACTGTAGTTGGAGAACATCAAGCAGACAGCAAATAGCATCAAAGAACAACTGTGGAATTGCAGTAAAACTGAACTAACACAACATGGTTAGATATGAATAAGACTCTGCTAAGTGCCCTCTTATAGAGTTGTACAACACGGAATCAAACCCTTCAGTCCAACTTGTCCAGGCTGATCTGGTTTCCCAAACTAACCTAGTTCCATTTGTCTGCATTTGGCCCATATCCCTGTAAACCTTTCCTGTTCATGTACCTGTCCAAATGTCTTTGAAATGTTGTCACTGCACCTGCATCAACTACTTCCTCTTGCAGTTCATTCCATATGTCAACCACCATCTGTGTGAAAACATTGACCCTCAGGTTCCTTTTAAATCTTTTCCTCTCACCTTAAAATTATGCCCCCTAGTTTTAAACTCTCCTACCCTCAGGAAAATAACTTTGTACTTTACCTTGTCTATGCCCCTCATGATTTTATAAACTGCTATAGGTCACCCCTCAGCTCCAGGGAAAAAAGACCCAGCCTAATTCAACCTCTCTGTATACCTCAAACCATCCAGTCCCAATAACATCCTTGTAAATCTTTTCTGCAGCCTTTCCGATTTAATAATACCCTTCCTATAGCAGGGTGACCAGAATTGCACATAGTACTCCAAAAGTACTTATTGAAGATATATTATTCCTTATTTGGCGTTCTAAATTGAAAACATAATATTGTTAGATAAAGCTCTCAAATATATGATCTAAGGTGCAAAATTGGAGTTGAGGTAAAGATCTGCCATGATCCAATCAAATCAGGCCTGAAGGGCTAAAAAAGGTCTACTTCCAATCGTATGCTCCTGTGTTCCCAGTAAAGACCAAAAATCTATTGACCAAGTCACGAAATGTCACCAATTAAGTTACAAAACTGGTGTTACTTCAAATTCTCGTAACAGTAACAGACTGTGCAAAACGTTACCATAATTACAAGATGTTGTGTGTTAAAGTGATTACAAAGTAGTGATGACACAACTGCTTCAAGCTTGTGGGTAATATTACTATTCAGAGTGAGATGGGGATACAATATAATGACAAAAATGAAAGCAAGACTTGCATTTACGTAGTACCTTTCATGACCATTAGACATCTCATAGTATTTTGTAGACCGTTTACAGCTGACTAGCAGGGCTGTGTTTGGGTTCCTGAGCCTGCAGTCATCAGCTCCCATCTGCTTTCTTCATTTTAAACTTCTGCTCTTTTTCTTTTTTTTTTGTTTTTCTTTTCTTTAAAGCCTTTTGTAGTGGGTTAATCAGAAATGGCGATGGCGGTGAATGAGGCTCCTCCCAGTGATTGGAGGCAGCGGTGACACAGCAGGAACATGGCTCCTTCTGGTGATTGCTATGAGACTCACAGGCTGAACGAGACTCCAGGCCATGGCTAGGCCCGAGTGGCTGCACCGCTGATTCCGAACACTTTTATCGAGATAAGGCATAGAGTTAAAGATCCGGATGTTTTCTTATCTTTTGGCTTTCTTTTATTTCTAGTGGTTTTTAAAAAAATTCTGTTTTTTTAACCGAGGTGGCACTGGAGATTGGTGACTTTGTACGCTTTTTGATTAGATTAGATTCTCTACAATGTGGAAACAGGCCCTTCGGCCCAACATGTCCACACCGCCTCTCTGAAGAGAAACCCACTCCCCTCCCCTATATTTACCCCTGACTAATGCACATAACTCTGTGGGCAATTTAGCATGGCCAATTCACCCTAACCTGCATATCTTTGGATTGTGGGAGGAAACCGGAGCACCCAGAGGAAACCCGCTGGAGAATGTGCAGCGAGAATGTGCAAACTCCACACAGACAGGCGGGAATCAAACCCAGGACCCGAGTGCTGTGAGGCAACAGTGCTACCCACTGAGCCCCCATGCCGCCCATATTCATGGATTTCTATACTTGATTACATGTGACAATGAAATCTAATTCTAATTCTCATTAAATACTTCTGAAATATAATTGTTATGTAATTGAAGAAAAGTGCTAACCAATTTGGCAACAGTAATCTCCAACTAATAGGATAATCACTTTTTGTGTTGGTGATTGGAGCATATGTAATGGCACCAGGGATAACTCCCCTTCTCTTTTTCAAGATAGCACCATAAGATCCTTTACATCCAGATCAGGCCTTGGTTTCATGTCCTGTCTGAAAGATTACACCTTCAACAATACAGCATGCCCTCAGTATCAGCCTTGATTTTTGTGATCAACTTGAATATCAAATGTTCTGGCTCAAATGCAAGACTTCCAGCATCTTGGCTATAGTTGGCGCACATAGTAATCACCTGAACTCACAATGTTGTAAGTGCAACTAGGACTAAGCCTGAGAATTCATACAGTAATTTCTTGATCTTAACAGGGCAACCATAAGAAATCAGCAAATGAGAAATCAATTAACATCTCAGCAGATTCAAAGGCTTTCACTGATGCACATGGAGAGGCTTGAGGCAACCCCAAAATAATTGACGGAGTAGAATATTATTGCATCTTTCTCAATTCTGAAAACTTAAAAGCTTGGCATTACATTGAAACAGAGTAGTTAAGAGTTCCATATACGAACCAGAGTCACAAAGATGACAATCATTTCACCCCTATTCTTGTTAATGAGGACAGTGTATGCTGTTCAGTATTTCTCTTCATTTTTGATTTGCATACACTAACACAAGGAGAAAGTGAGGACTGCAGATGCTGGAGATTAGAGTTGAAAAGTGTGGTGCTGGAAAAGCATCCAAGGAGCAGGAGAGTTGACATTTAATCTAATGAATTTTGAGGGGGGGGGGGGGGGGGGGGGAGGATTGGGTAGGGAGGTGGGGAAGGGGACTGAGAGATAAATAGGAGGGTGGCGGTGGAGGTGTGCATTAATACAAGGTGAGGAAGATGTTTTCATAAGTACACTTTAATTAATTATGGAGTACGTGAAATTGTAATGACTTAATGTGATTTAACATCTGAACAGAGAAATGAAAATCTCCTGATTGAAACTAATCTGAGACTACCCAACTTGTTTCAAACATAATCCCTAAAATTATCAGAGAAAAAGTTGTCATTATCTCATTTTTTTTCCTTCTTCCAACTTTTTCCTTCTTCCATCTTTTCTACTAAAGGCATTATCTTATACTGGAGATGGTTCCTTAAGCACTGAAACCCAGATATTCATTCTTGATACTTTCCTCTACATTTCCTTCAGTTCTGTCCTCTGACTTCTCTTCTGAAGGTGTTGATCCCATAATTTCATGGGCTCCAGTAACCATCCTCTAGCTAACCTTAGTGCCAACATGGCTGGACAGAGTGTGGAGTGTGGAATTTTACCAGGCCTGACTCCAACCCCTTTTGGACCAAGCCTCAGAAACTATGTACTTCCAAAAGGAATTCTGAAAAATTTTAATTATCTGTCTGGACTGAAAACAATGACCCAGGGAACCATCAAAGGAGAACCACTTTAATACCTCTTTATTAAACATAACTAGTCCAAGCAACACATTCAATTAAGTTACACTGATGTAGTCAATGAATTGATTAGCCATTGTCCCAAAGGGCCATAGGCAGCTCTCTCTCTCCATTTAAAAGAGGCAATCAACTAGATTAAGGGACATCATTCCACAAGTTATCCTGAATTACCACTGCTGGGGATTGAACCTGCACTATTGGTGTTGTTCTGAATCGCATTCTAGCCATTTAGTCAAGTGAATGAACAAACTCCCACACAGGTGTAGTATTATATTGCTGAAAGGTCAGATTGATAGCTACTTCACACAGATCACAATTTATTTGCTTACAAGGTAAAATAAACCATAACAAACAATGCATCTCAGATTAAAATACCAGTAAAAGGATAGGTGCGGCTGGAAGGAATGAATGCTTTCTTAAATACAGGCTGTCACAAGTCTGGCTTCTGGCCATCAGAATAAGATTACAAATTACTTTTTTTTCTGCTTGAGAGAACTAGTGCACATAAAAAAAATCCTGACTGTTGAATACGCTGCACTTAACTTTCTCTCTTGTCCTCCAAATTATTGCTATAATAAAAATTATAGTGGCAAAGACTCAGACCTCTTCCCCTCTAGCAATTCTAGTGATAGTATAAGAAACTTCCAGCCCAGGTACTAGCGGCATTGCCGAGCTAACACTGTCTCTATGCTATGCATTAGTACAAACTGAGGAGGCAACTGCGTCAAGATGTCAGTGAAAGTTCCTACAACAACCATCATTATGCACATTATGGTAATTATTGGGAAAGCAACTCCCCATCCTTTGCATATCGAAAAATGGTAAATGAAGTAGTTGAAAGCGATGTGTTAAACTCAATCCATAATTAGCATTTATCTCTAAATGTTTGATCTCTGTAATGATAACAACATGAAGAACAATCAGTACCTCAACTACTGTATAGGCACTTTATTAATGTGGCTGACCAAATGTTTTATTGCTTTGTATTTTTTCAAGGCAAAACTGAACTTAAATCCCAGTGTTTTGTTTTGGTGCATTGGTATTGATATCGATGTCTGTATGAGTCTGTATGAAGGCAAAGCATGGCCCAATGACATACTATATTGACAATTTACATCAGAAGGTACTGGCATTATGCACAGTGTTGTACACAATGTTTTTCATTTAATTTGGATATAAATTACATTTATACAGTAGTGCTTAATCCCACCTCCACTGGCCCATCAGAATGACCCTGACTTTTAACTAACATGGACATGAAACACGGAGTGAGTTTAGCATTAATGAAAAACTCCCTCACATCTCATTAGGAGAAGATGCAGGGCCTTGTTTAATGAATAATTAAAGTTCCCCATTGGTTTGTGGTAGTTAAAAATTAATTGCATTCATCCCTTCTTGTCATTTGTACCTGATAGAACATCACATTTATTGATCAAAGATGTGCACTGTCATAATTTATCTTTGTTCAGCAGTTGCAATAAGAAGCACTTTGTCTTCATCACATAACTCAATGTTTCTTTTAATTTTTTTGAAGAACGTCTATCATTAAAAAAACCTACTGCTTCAACATCCAAGACCTACTATTTTGGTAATTTTCAGAACACTTGAAAATACTCGTCTGAACTCCAGTGGAAATGGAGAGGCATGTCAGTCCATCAGTAGAGACAGTTCTCATTTGTTAACACTGTACTGCACATCAATTGAACGCTCATTATATAACCAAATAATTCACAAGCATTGCATCCCATGAAATTCTTCTGGAAGTCTTTTTCAGTTCAATATTAGTATTTTACAAAATGTACTTCAATGGTTTTCATAATATGTGGAGGTCCTGGTGTTGGACTGATGAAAGGTTATACTCCAAAGGTTTGTGGTTACCTGTTGGACTATAACCTGGTGTCATATGACTTCAATGTTTTTTAACACTCCCATACTTCAGGTGTGGAACACTTTCTGCTCTCAGTTCTATTCACACAATCTTCAGTGATTTGGTTGCGAAGTGACATACTGCTGATGTACACATTACATACATGTAAAAGAATGTATTGCTTCTCTACTTTACACTTTGTGCGGAATACACTGACACATCGCTTATTCACCTTTGCATGCAGACTGTGCCAGTCTGTTGTTGTAATCACTCAGAACAGCATAAATTTTCAACACATTCAATGGAATACTTCATTAGAATTCAGTAGACAGATGATAGTCAATGGATATTCTATACAAGAATGACGATTCAGTCACCTAAATAGAAATTAACAACAAAAATGGAAAACTAGTTGTAATCAAGGAAGAAGAATAATGGGATTAAAACAAAATTTTTGGACTAATGAACAGGAGCAGGTAGTCTTCCCTAAGGTCAATGTTAAAACTGCAGTTTACCATTTTATAAATAAATGAGCTAGATTTTGTAATAGAGGGAGGTAAATTGAAGTTTGAATCTGCAGATATATCTAAATTAACAGATATAATAAACTTTGCAAAAATATATAGAAAATTGATAAAGAATATCAGTTTCAGTATAACAAAGAATGAGGTAAGAAACTATACTCAAAAATGGCAAATGAGAATAAAATATAAATGGTGACATACTGGGGGGATGGATGAACGGAGGAGCAAAAATGGTGAAAAATATATAGAACACTCATGGAGTTTACAGAGCATTGGTCTGTTTTAATTTGGATTGTAGAGACTTACATGGAGTTTCAGAGGATATACAGTACAGAAACAAACCATTTGGACGAATTGCTCTATGCTTGTCAATGTGCATACATACATTCCTCCTTCTTGTTATGATGAGATGAAGAAGATTGGAATGATTTTCCTCTTTTTCCACTCCACATTTGATTGCAGCAGAGGTTTTGAATTTGAAGAGGAAGCTGGATTGCCCATTCTCTATGTGCTGTACAGATTATTTATGCTGTAATTTGCTATATATGCCAGAATTAAATCACATAGGCATACTTGAGTTAAACATGTCAGGGAATAGTTTTATTGTTAAAACCGATCTCTGTAAAAATATTAAACATGTACAAGTACATACTGGTTAGTTACACAAGGTGGAATCTGCCTGGCCTCTGAACAACGTAGGTATTGATGAGAAATTTGGGAAAGGTATATAAAATCATCATTCAGGAGATTTCTGCTATTGACTGAAAAAGGTCTCATTCTCCAACTAAGTGTTGAATGGCAACCCAGACTCTCAATAATGTGCATTTTTTTTTGCACTAATATGCATTAACATTCTCATTATTATTCTGAACCAGTGGTGCTGGAAGAGCACAGCAATTCAGGCAGCATCCAACGAGCAGCTATTCTCATTATTATGTCAACTCATCTCATTGATATGCAGTTTCTAATTCTCCCAACTGCCAATTCCGAGCAAGAGCAAGTCTGGCAACTCCGGTTAACTGTTTGCTCCTCTGACCTCTCTCTATCACTAGCATCTCAGGACACGCTCTATGGACAATAAGTGCATGCACCCCCTGTCCAGCCATACGTCCAGGTAGCCCTCGACAAAGCAAGCTGTCAATTACCATCTGTCCAACATATCTGGGTCAAATAAAACAAACCGTGCTGGGAAACTACAGACCACCACTGCTTGACAAGGTACATAGTTGGGCTTTAAAGATGGCACCAGTGCTTGGCATCTTGACAGGTTTTGACAGTGGCCAGCATTTCCACCTGTAGTGAGTGGGTGAATATTATCAATGAGGTGCCATAAGGCCATGCTACATAGTTAATGAAGTGAGTTTGGAAAGATAGTGCAAGGCAAATCACCAGGCCTTGGAGAAAAGCCCCTTCACGAAACTTACCTTAATTGACACTTGGTCGAGAGAGTGGTGATGGAAAAGCACAGCAGGTCAGGCAGCATCTGAGGAGCTTCCTGACCTACTGTGCTTTTCTAGCATCACACTCTCGACTCTGATCTCCAACATCTTCAGTCCTCACTTTCTCTTAATTGACACTTAGCCAACCTTTGGTATGATTCAGCCCATTAGAGTATTACTCTATTCACTGCTGTACAGTGAAAACAAACTTTTGTATTTTAGGAATCAGAATCTCAATATTGAAAATTTGTTATTTTAGTATCCAAGATGCTGGGCTTGTCAAGCTTATCGTGCCTTGTTGTGGGACACTGATATCTCCATTCATGTGCAATGTGATCCATTTGTTAAACAATGCTATCTGTCCACCACACCTATGATAATACTCCCAGCTGGTGTCTTGCAGATACTGCATTGTAATCAACCTTAAATGGAGTTGATTGTTAGACAAATAGAGGAGTGGACTACTAAAGCAGAACTGAAAGTCAATAATTAAACAATATAAACTAAAATTTGGATATTATAAAATGTGTGTGTTTGTAGTCTGTCAGTATGCAAACATACATTTTCCAAATAGACAAAAAAAGAAATACAAACTTTACACATGTTTAACTTGGCCAAGTAAGATGTAGGTAAAACATTAAAGTTAATAAAGATGCATGGATTGCATCAGATGTTTTGGCTCTCACTGAGGCCATTCCTTTTCTGTTGTGGCTGTTTAAAGTCATAGAATCATAGAGATGTATAGCGTGGAAACAGACCCTTCGGTCCAACCCGTCCATGCCGACCAGATATCCCAACCCAATCAAGTCCCACCTGCCAGCACCCGCCCCATATCCCTCCAAACCCTTCCTATTCATATACCCATCCAAATGCCTTTTAAATGTTGCAATTATACCAGCCTCCACCACATCTGCTGGCAGCTCATTCCATACATGTACCAGCCTCTGCGTGAAAAAGTTGCCCCTTAGGTCTCTTTTATATCTTTCCCCTCTCACCGTAAACCTATGCCCTCTAGTTCTGGACTCC
>NC_057733.1:35277270-35322007 GCF_004010195.1 Chiloscyllium plagiosum | reverse complement strand
CCTTCTTCACTATCCTATCTACCTGCGACTCCACTTTCAAGGAGCTATGAACCTGCACTCCAAGGTCTCTTTGTTCAGCAACACTCTCTAGGACCTTACCATTAAGTGTATAAGTCCTGCTAAGATTTGCTTTCCCAAAATGCAGCACCGCGCATTTATCTGAATTAAACTCCATCTGCCACTTCTCAGCCCATTGGCCCATCTGGTCCAGAACCTGTTGTAATCTGAGGTAACCCTCTTCACTGTCCACTACACCTCCAATTTTGGTGTCACCTGCAAACTTACTAATTGTACCTCTTATGCTCGCATCCAAATCATTTATGTAAATGACAAAAAGTAGAGGACCCAGCACCAATCCTTGTGGCACTCCATTTGTCACAGCTATTCCCCTCCCTCCTCAAATCCTGGATATAGAAAATCCAATCACTTTTAATAGAAAGTTTCTATCTGCAGCTACTTTTAGTCAGCAAAGTTCAGAACTTAGGTGGAAAATTGTGAAGAGAAATGGAGAAATGTTTACTCCAGCAACCTTTACATCTTAAGACCATGAGACATAAGAGCAGAAGCAGGCCGTTCAGCCCATCGATTCCGTTCCTCCATTTAATGGGATTATAGCTGATCTGCTAACACACATCACCACTTTCCTGCCTTTTCACCAGAATCCTTTGTACTCTTACTGATTAAAAATCTGTGTATCTCAGTCTTGAATATATTTAATGACCCCAGCCTCTACCGCTCTCCGCTTTAAAGAATTCTTCAAATTCACAACCCTCTGAGAGAAGACATTCCTCCTGATCCCGGATTTAAAGAACAACCCCTTATTCTGAGATGATGTCAGCTGGTTCAAAATTCTCTCACAAGGGGAAGCAACCTCTCCTGTTAAGTCCCCGAAAAATCTTGTATGTTTCAATAAGGTCACCTTTCATCTTCTAGATTCCAATGAGTACAGGCCCAATCTGGTATCGTAGGGCCATAGAATCCATACAGTGCAGAAAGACAGCATTCAGCCTATCGAGTCTGCACCAACTATGTGAAGACCATCCCATCCACACCCACCCACTCCATCCACAAAAGCCTGCATGGGATTTTGACCATGGCTAACCCATGTAACCTTCATATCCCTAGACACTATGGACAATTTTTACACAGCCAATCTGCCTAACCTGCACATCTTTGGACTGTGGGAGGAACCCGGAATGCATGGAGGAAATCCACATAGACACGAGGAGAATGTGCAGACTCCACACAGACAGACTACTCAACCTCTCCTCATAAAACAATCCCTGCATACCTGGCATCAACCTTTTTGGGACTGCATCCAATGTTAGTATATCTTGTTTTAGAAAAGGGGACCAAAGTTGTTCTCTGTCCAGATCTGAATTCCTGCAGCCACACAAAACATTTGTATTACATCACCTCTTTCCATGTCAGCTGTATAAGAGAGAGAGGACGAGCTCATATCTTACATGACTTCCTTTTAGTGATTGTTTATTAGCAATGCAATTGAAACTTTTAATGTTTTGGGCATTAACTCCTGAAAGATCCTCATTCCATTTGATGAGACAGAAGGGAGATGTTCATGCCTCCAGAGGATGCCATGGCCTTTGTAAGGTCTCCATGGAATGGATTGTGAATTCAGAGGTGCGCATTAGCTTCAAGTCAGCGGATTAGCAAAAGCATTTTATTTTTAAAAGCTTCAATACATACATAAACTGATGAAATCATACATTAATATTCCTTACATTCATATTCTTCACACTCCACTCAGCTAAATGTAATCTCATACTTTGATATTACAGTACTTAATTCTCTCTCATTTATTTATCTCGCTCCCACTTAATTATGTCTCTGCCATAGTACCTCAACTACTCCCTGTGGTGACAATTTCCATACTCTAGACATGATCCAGGTAAAGAAACTCAGCAATGATAAGAAAAAAGTAAACACCTTTATTATATTTGCTAGTGTAAGTGCTATTCTGATAGTGGTTTCTATATGAGGAGGGAAACTGACAACATCCACAAGAAAGATTTTCCTCTGTAGTTTGTGAAGACAGAACAAGAAATACTAAAATAATACAAATTAGTTTTGAACCAACTAAACGTTAATCAAAGAATAATTTTGCCATAAGAAAGGTTTGTGAAATCAAAGATTGTTTCAGCCCATAGATTCGGACTCAAAAGAGATGTACAGTAGGAAAAAGATGCTTTTGTGAGACGCCAAGCATAAATATGAAAGAAAAGTGGGAGAATGGATTAAAGAGACAACTGTCATGTCTAATAAAATGGTGGAACAGGCTCAAAGGGCTGAATGCTGTTGTTTCTAAGTAAATAACAGGCAGATGCTAATGATATTATTTTTGTTCAATTGTATACTTTATACAATGTATGGGACATGCAGTTTACACACTGACAGAACACACAAATACACAGTTCATTGGTTGATATTGCCTCTTTAAAGTCTTTGAGTTCTCCTTTAATAGCCACTTCTATATTTATCTTACAATCAACTCTATTTAAGGTTGACTATAATGCAATATCTACAAGTCACCAGGTGGGAGTATTATCCCAGGTGTGGTGGATAGATAGCATTGTTTAATGAATGGATTACTTTGCACATGAATGTAGACATTAGTGCATAACAACAAAGCATGAGAGACTCGACAAGTCTAGCATCTTGGATGTTGACTATCAAATTTTAAATATTTACATCCTGATTCCTAAAATCCAAGAGTTTGCACTTTAATCAGCCCAGCGTACAGTCACTTTGTCATCATTGTGCAGTATTAAAGAGAAACATAGGGTTTCTGTTGTAGCACTAATAATTCAAAAATCAAAGTTAAAAATCACACAACACCAGGTTATAGTCCAACAGGTTTAATTGGAAGCGCTAGCTTTCAGAGCACTGCTCCTTCATCACAACCACCTGATGAAGGAGCAGCACTCCGAAAGCTAGTGCTTCCAATTAAACCTGTTGGACTATAACCTGATGTTGTGTGATTTTTAACTTTGTACACCCCAGTCCAACACCGGCATCTCCAAATCAAAGATCAAGGAATAAAGGACGTAGCTTCCAGACTGGGTCTATGATAGATACCGAGGGAATCAGTAAGATGGAAAAGCGTGCTGACTTCTGGCAGATGACGGAATTTTAATTCAATAAAATCTTGAATTCAAAGTCCAATAATGAATGAAATTGTTGATTTTTGTGAAGAGTCACCTATTGCATTAATGCCCTTTAGAGTAGAAATTCTGCCATCCTTACCTGGTTTGGCCTACATGTGACTCCAGACCCACAGCAATCTACTTGACTGTAAACTGTCATCTAAAATAGCAAGTAAGTCACTCTGTTATATCAAACCACGCAAAGTTTTCACAAAACAAATTGAACTGGATGCTCCACCTGACATTGACCAAGGCACTGTCGACCCTACAAAGTCCTTCTGAAAACATTTGGGGGCTACTGCCAAGATTGGGAGAGCTGTCTTTTAGAGTTGTCAAGGAATGGCCTAACATAGTCATACTCACAGATTCGTACAATGCCCTAGGCATCACCATCCTTGGATATAGAATCATAGAGCCATATAATACAGAAACAGGTCATTTTGTCCAACATGTCTATATTGACCACTAAACACCAAACTACATTAATCCCAATTACCTGTGTTTGGTCCTTAGCCTACTGGATATTAAGTACTCATGGTTCTTAAATGCTGAGAGAGTACCTGTCTCCATCACCCTCTCAGGCAGAGCATTCCATATACCTCCTCTGCACCCTGTCCACTGCAAACACATCCTTTCAATAACGTGTTGACCAGAACTGCACATAGTATTCCATCTGTGGCGTAAACAATACTCTATGAAGTTGCAATGAGACTTCCCTGCCCCTATATTCTACACCCCGGCTACTTACTTACTTTCATCGAAACGTTCCAAAATCTCCAATTTAAATGGATACTTTCAGAAGGTTTCAAGTTTGGGCAAATATTCCAGTGGGTTCCTTGATTTCTTGGGAATTCCTTTGGACTGTGTTGTGATGGGGAATCCACATTGACTATGACAATGGCTATCTGGCCAGTGGAAAGTCCAGGTCAAGCACTATGAATGATTTTTACATATCATAGATTTTCAACTGAGATTCCAACTTTCTATACCTTGGACAATATTTAATGGAAATGTTAGAGGCTTTACCCACTGGCAAAAGCTTTGCTTTATCTCTTTCAGGGAAAGCACGCAAACAGTACATAACATTAAACAGTGGTGGGTCATCCCCAAGAGTGGAAGACTCCTGTCGAGAATTGCAGATTAATATTGTTTTAATTATTCATTCATCAGATGTGGACATCACTGGCCAGCTTCGCACTTTCATTGCCCATCCAAATTGATCAGATGGCTGTGGGTCTGGAGTCTCATGTGGGCCAGATCAGGTGAGGAGGGCACTGAGTACCATTGAATGAGAAACCTTTCCCCAAAAGCAAGCAGTGCTAATAATGTTTACATCTGGGGCGTCCACATGGTGAGATCTCCACCTGGTGCTGGGGTATTAGCAGGTGAGACACCTGCATGGTGTCCTGTTCCATAGAGGTGGTGACACTGTGGTATACAGTCAGGAAGGGGTTCTCCTGGGAGATATTATCATTGACTCTGGACCCCATGGAGTCTCTGGTATCAGGTCAAACATGGGAAGGAAATCTCTTGCAGATGATCAGATATTACCCTCTCTTTGGCTGATGAATTAGTGTTCCTCCATGTTGAACACCACTTTGAGGAAGCCCTGAAGGTGACAAGAGCAGAGAATTTAGTCTGGGTGGGAACGTCAGTAACGATCACCAAGAGTGGCTCAACAGCAGCATTACTGCGGAAGCTGGTTGAATCCTAAAGGACGTAGCTTCCAGACTGGGTCTATGATAGATACCGAAGGAATCAGTAAGATGGAAAAGCGTGCTGACTTCATCCTCAACAATCTGCTGTCACAGATGCAACTGACAGTATTGCTAAGATTGGACCTCCACAGGTCTTGTGGAGACAAGTCATGCCTTAACATTGAAGTTATTCTCCATATGTAATGTGGAACTATCACCTCACCAAATGGGATTGACTTTAAACAAATCCAGTAACTCAAGATGGCATGTATGAGATGCTGTGGGCCATCAGCATCAGCTAAATTGTACTCCAACAATATTTGCAACCTCACAGCCCAGCATATTCCCCACTCAACCATTACCATCGGGGATCAACCCTTGTTCAATGGACAGTGCTAGAGGACATGTCAAGAGCAATGCCAGGCCTTCCTGAAAATGAGATGTCAACCAGTGAAGCTATAAAACAGGGCTTGTTGCAGCCAAACAGCATAAGCAGCTGGTGATAGAAAAGGTTAAGTGATTCCTTCACCAATAGATCAGATCTAATCTCAGCCCTACCACATCCAGTCGTGAATGGTGATGAATAATTAAACAACTCACCAGAGCAGAAGGCTCCACAAATAGCCCCATCTTCAATGATGGGAGTGTCCAAAACAGCACCACAAAGGACTCCAGCATTTGCAATAATCTTTAGCAGAAGTCCAAGTGGATAATCTATCTTGGCCTCCTCCAGTGGTCCCCAGCATCACAGATGGTGGTCTTCACCCAATTTGATTCATTCCATGTGACATCAGGACACAGCTGAAGGTTTTGGGTTCTGCAAAGCCAATGAGCCCTGACAAGAGTATGCATTAGTACTGATAATGTGTGCTCCATTATTTGCTACACCCTAGCCAAACTGCAGTACAGTTACAACACTGGTATCTATCTAACAATGTGGAAAAGTGCACAGGTATGTCCTGTACATGAAAGTCCAATCCAACAAATACCACCCCATCAGTCTACTCTTGATTGTTGTTAAAGTGATAGAAGGCGTCATCAACAGTATAATCACGCAGCTCTTGCTCTGCAATAACCTGCTCACTGATGCTCAATTTGGGTTCTGACTGGGCCACTCAGTGCCGTCTCATCACAACCTTTGTTCAAACATGGACAGAAAAGCTGAATTTCAGAGGTGAGATGAAAGTGACAGCCCTTGGCATCAAGGCTGCATTTGACTGATTGTGGCATTTGGAGGCCCAGCAAAACTACAACAAATGGAATCAGGCTGAAATCTCTCCACTGTTTGGAGTCATACCTGGCACAGAAGATAATGGTTGTGCACATTTGAGGTCAGTCATCTTAGCTCCAGAACATCTCTGCATGAGTTCCTCAGGTAGTGTCAGAGGCCCAACCATCTTCAGTCTTCCACCATAAAGTCAGATGTGGAAATGTGCCCTGATGATTATGCAATGTTCAGCACCATTTGCAACTCCTGAGATACTGAAGCAGTCCATGCTGTACATCTCTATGACTCTTTGATTCTGTGTCCAAGTGCAGCAAAACTTGACAATTCCAGGTTTGGACTGACAAGTGGTAAGTAACATTTGCACCACATAAGTGCGAAGCAATAATTATTTGCAGGAAAGGAGAATCTAACAATCACCTTTTGACATTCAATGGTTTTGCTATTACTGAATCTTTTACTATGAACATCCTAAGGGCTATCATTTGTGACACAGCATAATGCCAACAGCGTGAGCTCAATTTCTAGACTGGCTGAGGTTACTATGGAGACTTCTCTCCTCACCTGACATGTGGTCAGCCTCAGTTTAAATCATCAAAGGTCCTTTCTCTCTCTCTCTCTCTCTCTTTCTCTCTAATGAATTAAAGATCACACAACACCAGGTCCAACAGGTTTATTTGGAAGCACTAGCTTTTGGAGCACCTCTCCTTCATTAGGTAGCTGTCGAGCAGGATCATAAGACACAGAATCTATAGCAAAGGATTACAGTGTTATGCAACTGAAATGATACATGGAACAAACCTAGATTGCTAGAAGTCTTTCACCTTTTAGAATGGGTTCCAGGTTTCGGTTCATTCTTGAGGTAACTTAAGGTTTTATGAAAAAAGGTGACATCTCAGCTCAAAAGGTGCAGACAATGCAACACCAGCACTTTCACATCATTTCTCTAATGAGAGAGTGGGATTACAGCAACTTTACCTTTATACTTTCATTATTGACCAGAAACTAAACTCGACGAGGTAGATAAAAACAGTAGTTACAAAAGCCGGTCTAAAACTATGAATCATGCTGTGTCTAACTCACCTCCTGACTCCCCAAAATGTGTCCACCATCCCCAAGGGGCAAGGCATAAGTGTGTTGGAATACCTCACTTGCTTGGATGGGTGCAGCTCCAACAAACTCAAGAAGTTTGCCACCATCCAGGCCAAAGCAGCCTGCTTGATTGGGACCACATCCACAAACACCTCCCCCACCAACTCCTCCAAGCCCCAACCCCCTCCCCCACCATCATACCGTAGTAGTCATGTGAGCCATTTACTAGATGCTCTGCAGAAATTCACCACAGATCCTTGGATGGCTAGTTCCATCTCGAAGGACAAGGGCAGTAGATATATGGGAATACTACCATTTGCTAGATCACCTCCAAGCCACATCCCTCCTGACTTGAAAATACCTTGTTTTTCCTTCAGTAACACTGAGTGAAAATCCTGGAGCTCCCCACCCTAAATTACAGCACTGTGGATCTACCTAGACCAAATGGACTGCAGCAATTCAAGGATGCTACTTTCCACCATCTTTTCAAAGGCTCAGCCAACCACACCCACGACCTATGAATGAATAAATAAAAAGCCACCATCCAAAGACATATCATTCCATAAGTTACTTTATAACACAGCCCTTCACCATCCTGTTAGGGTAGCTATTGTAGGTAGTAGAGGCCCAACGTTGCGTATGACACAAACAGCAAAAAAAATGCTTAGTGAACTGTAGGGTTGTGATATTAACTGAACAAAGGTTATCAGACATGTTTTGAGAAAATGAATGTTCTTCCCTGCCTCAAAACATTTCAAATGTACTGTTCTGCAAACGTGCCAACACATAGGTACGAAGCATTAGATATTTGCAGAACTGTAGAACAGTGGGTTGTCATCCAATATGAGATACATTTTGGAAAACAAACTTATAAACTACTTGAAGGGATAAGGTTGATGGAGGTAAGATGTTTTCCTTGGGGAGTCAGAACCAGAGGCACAATTTAAAAATAAGATGGATACCACTGAGGTCCAAGATGAGGAGAATTTATTTTACTCAAAGTGATGTGAGCCTTTGGAAATGGCTGTAGATGCTCAGTTTTTGAGTATGTTTAAGGTAGAAATTGATCGATTTCTGATTACCAGTCACATTCAGTTTTATGGAGAGGAGTTGGGGAAAAGGCACTGATCAGCCATGATTGTAGTGAATATCAGGGCAAGCACAATGGCCTACTTTTGTTCCTATGCGCCAGTCTGCAAAATGCTCTCTGTAGATATCGGTCTCTTAGTGCAGCTGCAAATACATAAAAACACAACCCGACATGATCCACTCTGGGCTACCCATAAATCAATAATGCACCAAGACAAATGCTCCTTAGAGGGGCCAGCATTGACACGATGGGTTGAATGACATTTTTCAATGCTATGGATGAAATTATCAGTCCACAGCTTCTCATAGAGCCAACGTCATACAGCGCAGAAACACACCCTTTGGTCCAACTCATCTGTGCCGACCAGACATACCAACCTGACCTCGTCCCATTTCCCAGCATTTGGCCTATAGCCTTCTAAACTCTTCCTATTCATACACTCATCCAGATGTATTTTAAATGTTGTAATTGTACCAGCCTCCACCACTTTCTCTGGTTCTGTCTTTAAATTTAAAATTTTTGTTTTCAGATGAGATTTTAAGTGAGATGTAGTCTCCCTTTTCAAGAAGGCAGAAGGACCTCATGGCCCTTTTCATTGGAGAGTAGGTGAACTCTCCATGACATTCTGGCCAATATTTATCCCTTGTGTGAACGTTGGCTGCCTCATTTCTTATAACAATAGCTATTCTTCAAAAGTAATTCATTAACTTTAGGATGTTTTGAGACTAAGAAAGAGGTTACACAAATGCAAATCTTTCTTTTCATTTGAGACCTTGAGAAGTTTATTTTGTTAACTGATGGAGGTGAGTATTACTGCACATCACCAAGGGGAAATGTGGGGTATTGCATTTTGGTAAAACAAACAAAGCAAGACTTATATAATAAAAGTAGGGCCTTGGGTAGTGTCATAGAGAGACCTAGGGGTTCAGATAAATAATTCTTTGAAGTTGGTTTAAAAAGTGTTCAGCACATTTACCGTCATTGCTCAGATCTTTCAGTGTAGGAGTTGGGATGTTATGTTGAAGTTATACGGGTTGTTGATGAGGCCTCTTCTGAAGTATTATATCCAGTTCTGGTCTCCCGATATAGGAAGGATACTATTAAGCCAGAGAAGGTTCAGAAGAGGTTTACCAGGAAATTGCTGGGAATGGAAGGTATGGGTTAAAAGGAGAGGCTGGTTAGTCTGGGATTATTTTCACTAGAGCGTGAGAGGTTGAGAGGTTATAGGGATTTATAAAATCATAAGGAGTATAAATAAGGTGAATGGCAATATCGTTTCCTCAGGGCAGGGGAGTTCAAAACTAGAGGACATATGTTTAAGATGAGAGGAGAAAGATTTGAAAAAGACATGGGGGCATTTTCTTTTAACAGAGAGTGGTTTGTGTGTGAAATGACTACCAGAGAAAGTGATGGATGTGGGTACAGTTACAACATTCAAAAGACATTTGGATAAGGACATGAATAAGAAATATTTGGAGGGATATGGGCCAAGAGCAGGCAGTTGGGACTAGTTTATTTTGGGATTATGGTTGGCATGGACTGGTTAAACGTAAAAGTCTGTTTCCATACCATGTGCGTTTATGACTCTCTCACAGAGCTGAGAAGCTGGGTTTTTGGTGTTGACTGTCGGCATGATTTCCCACTTTACTCACTGGATTCTGCGATTGACAGGCACACCCTGTATGCGCAGTCATGGATTTTGAGGTCATACATCACATCAATGTTGCCCAGGTACAGTGTGAGCTCCCCATGGAGGCTGCAGGACATGAAGAACATCAGACGAGAATTGGAGTGTATGTTTACAATACTGGAAATGATGGCACAGCTGCTTCCCACTGCATAGATAGTGCCAATCACATCAGAATGAATAACTTTTCAGAAATTTCGTATGGAGATGCATTTAAGGATCATTACAGCAGCAGGTGAAATATCCATTGATTTCGGTAACCTGCCACCTTGAATCACCCAGCAGTGTGATTATGTGGGAGTGCCATCTCTGTTCCAGGCACTGCGGCTCTTTATGAACGTGCATGGCTGCTGTGCCCCGCAGTAGGGGCATTGACAATTAAAGAGTCAATGTCAAGAATAAAAATGCACCTAGACTCAGATCACATGACCTGTTGTCAATTTGTCATGCCATAGTAACATAAACAGCTTATTTGACATTATTTGTTAATTTATAATATATTAAATCTTAAAACTGTGTTAATTTCCTGGCAACATTTCTATTTTAAATTCCTATAATTCAACCCTATTATATAAATTGCTCATGGAACTCTAGTCACACTGTAATTACATGATTCAACCAGTTGAGTCAGTGAAGCACCTCGGGTTTTGTTCCTCTCCAACTTTCAGCTGATATTGCAGAGAAGGTTAAATCACATCTACGTGCATTAGGAACTGTGGGAAACTGTGGTATGTCGGATATTTGAGCAAAAGCCATAATATCAAAATCACATAATGTATATTGTATAATGTAAGATATAATGTGTAACTTTAAAATGAGGACTGATTTATGTCAGTACACCAGGTTCCAATTATTCCTGCTCCCTAACTTACTTTTCCTGAAGCATATATTTTGGCAAATGGCTCTCCAATAGAGAGAAAATGTTTCGGCTGTAGGCATCAGGATCTGACTTATTTCCCAGAGCTTAGACAAGTCTGTTTTTTTTCAGACGTGACAATTTAAAAAAAAATGTGCCAATGTTATTTCGTGATTGTCTATAATGTTACAAATTCACTTTTATCATTTATGTCTGCGAGCAAATGAACACTAGACTTGAGAAAAAGTCTTGTGTTTATTTACTGAAGTTCTGTGACTTGGAGAGAGGAATGGAGCATCATCTCCATTTTGTAAGCTTCTTTTTAAATAATGATGTCTACGAGCAATATGCTGTAACCATGGAGAATGAGTGATAAAGAGGGGAACTGGAAGTGTGTGAATGGTTGTTTGTTTATAACCTATTTAATTGTTTATTTAAAATAAAACTAAGTTAAGAACCACATGCATATGATATCCTTCAGTTTGTTGTTTAAATGGGGTGTTCACCTGTTTAGAAATGGCTTTTTCTTCAGTTTGGTGTGAGTCTAGAGCAGCATTGTTGGCAAAAAGAGCAACAAGGAGAGCGAAAGTTTAATTTATTGCCTTCAGATTGCTGCAGAATATTCTTCAGAGCAATGGATAATGATTCAGTCTCAATGCTTGTTGCCATTAAAAACTAACTTGGGTCATTGAGGAGGTGTACGTTGGTTTAAATAATCATTATGTGACATCCCTACTGTTAGATTGGCAAGCATCTCAGCATCAAATCCACATGAGGCCTACTTCAAGTGGGTCTCATTTATGTCAGTGCGATTTTGTAACTGGAAAATTTAGTGCCTTCAGTGGCAAATAGAGGTGTAAATGAATCAGATCTTTTCCACCAAAAAAATGGAGCAATCAAGCAATGAAACAAGCAGTTAGAGATCGTGAGCAGGAAACCAATTGACAGTGAAAGTGAATTCACTTTCAGACAAAGTTGACTCACTTCCAACTTTCTATCCTAAACATGAGTTTCTGAAAGCTCAGCAATGTTTGACAATAAGCCTTGCTGTAATACAACAAGTTTGGGCAGATCCACTTGCATGAACTGGATAGACACTGTTCATGCTGATGATGCAATTCAGATTTTACTTCTTTGTGCCATTTCTCCATTTAATTGTGTCACAACACAACAACCTCAGCCAAATTAATCCCGTTACTTAACCTAACCACATTTTACCACATCTTACCACATCAGGCATACACTTAACATGAGCCATATTTCTGGTGACTGCCTTCATTTTGTCGCACGAACCCTCCGGGTTTGCATTAAATGAGAAAAAAATTCCAAACTGTCAAGTTAAGTTTTAACTATAATGGATTAGTTTTCGTGGGGGGAGGATAGGATGGGAGGGATGGTAAGTGTGGAGGAGGGGATTGTTGGCTTGAGGGCATGGACAAGGGAACTTAAAATGATCGCAACCATTTGGGACTGATGGTGACAGTCACAATTCCCCTCAGAGTTAAACACAATCGTGCTGGCCGGGGTTTGAACCTTTTTGCAGCTAATGAAGCTGTTGAGAGAAGTCAGGAATTTAATGCTCCATTTGGAAACTCTGCCAGGGTCACGGTGGGACTCCAGGAAGCCTCACTATTCCAAAGTATTGCCTGCAGGTTTGTCGTGGTTAGGGCAAGCTGGGGCAGTGCATCCACTACAAGGAATTCTGGAACAATACACCCATCTCGAGTTGAATATTCTGTTCATGCTGCGCCTGGAGCAGTATCAGTCAATGCTCGACATTTAAAATGACAGCTGCCCATTTGAGCTCTACTGCTGCACAGGCACTGCCAATTTAAAATGAAGCAACATTGGAGATTGTGCACAGGAAATGCATGCTTCTAAACAGAAGTTCTTAGTTCATGTAGCGTAACTGGATGGCACTGGAGACTGGCCACTGTGTTCTATACCAGACAGGCAATTGGACTTTTCACTAGGATCCTCTGGACAATAAGCAGACTGAGAGGATTTCTCCATGGTTCAGGAGCAGCCCTCCTTGGGAATGACTGTAACATTTCATTTACCATCACATCTCGGATCCGTCACCTTAAACCAGAGTGAACCTAAATCTCTTACTGTATTGCATTATGCAAGGTGACACAGAGCAACATATTTACTAACTACTCTATCAGGAAATATTCTTTTTAATCCTAGTTAGGATCACTATTCGGGATGTTGTACGTAAGTAATTTGAAACATGACATGTGGTAAGCATAGTATGTTTGGGACTAACAGGTAATGGTGGACACGTAGGGTGGAACATTGCCCACCCCTGACCTACAGGAGCATTGGCAAGAAAATTGGGAGAATCACAAAACGTCAGGAGGGGGAGGCTTCCCCCCACCACCACCACCCCTCCTCCCCCCCCCCCCCCCCCGCCCCAGAAAGTCCAGTGTTAAATAGTGAAGCGAGATAACTGATAACACGCATCAACATCTTATTATTACATTATCTTGTTTCAGTGGTATGCAGTTTCTGATTCTCTTGCCCATCACTTGAAAGTGGATTGTGACAATTTCCAATATTTAAGTCCCAGAGAACCTGGTGATGCCAGTTCATCACCTGCTCCTCCAGACCTCCAACAGTCACCAAATTCATAAGACACGCGCCATGGGCAGGAGCTGCACACATCTCCCACCTGGCAGGATCTCCAGGTTTGTCGCGGCAAAGTAGGGTGCTGATTCATAGAATCATAGAATCCCTACAGTGCTGAAAGAGGCCATTCAGCCCATTGAGCTTACACCTGAACCTCCAAAGGGCATCCTACCCAGATCCAGCCCCCTACCCTATCTCTACAACACCACATTGAACATGGCTAACACACTGAGGCCACACATCCCTGGACAGTATGGATGATTTAGCATGACCAATCCACCAACCTGCACTTCTTTGGATTGTGGGAGGAAACTGGAATACCTGGCAGAAATCCACGGAGACATGGGGAGAACGTGAAAACTCCAGCCAAGCACCCACGGCTGGAATCAAACCTGGGTCCCAGGCACAGTGAGGCAGTAGTGCTAACTACTGAGCCACCGTACTGCCCAATTACCCTCTATCCAACATGTCTGGGGCAAAGAGAAATGAACCATGCAAGGCAATTGTGGACTGCCAGCACTTGACTTGGTGCACAGCTGGGCTTTAAAGATGATGCTGGTGCCAGGAGTCCCAGGAGGCCTCCTAACAATGGTCAACTCTTCCATCAATGATAAGCAGGTCACCATAGAGACATGTTGCATAATTAATGAAGCAAGTTTAGAAAGAAACTGTGAGAAAACGTGCTAGTGTTGGCACAGAGAAACCCTCCATGAAACTCACCAAACATAACACTTAGCTAATTTCTAGTAAGCTTCAGCCCATTGTTTGCAAATTTTGATATCTGGCTTTTCCTCATGTAATATCTGAGTCTTTTGTGCATTAATAGAATTCGATTGGTATGATCAGTCAACAACTACATGATAATTGTATTGTGCTACTGCCGGGACGGTTGAAGGTGAGGTAGGGCACTGAGTCTTAAAGAGTGTTCATGGACAGTCTGTGGGCTGGCATAGAATGCCAGTTATTAATGTGCAAAACCAAGTCTGAGGCCATGGTAACAAGTAGGTGAGAACTCCAATCTCCACATCTCACCTGAGGTCACACAACTAGACTGACTCCAACGTGTTCAACATATATTATCATCTGTGCCAAGAACAACAATGCAGTTTTATCAGTAAGATGCAATGTTGTGGCTGACTTTGTTTGATTAGTATAGGTACAAGGTATGTATTAGTTTCTCAGGTGGTTTTGTGGTGGTTTTGTATCGTTTATTAGAAGAAAGTGAGGACTGCAGATGCTGGAGATCAGAGCTGAAAATGTGTTGCTGGAAGAGTGCAGCAGGTCAGGCAGCATCCAAGGAGCAGGAGAATTGACGTTTCGGGCATGAGCCCTTCTTCAGGAATGAATGAGTGAGGACCAGTTCAGTCAGTCGAAGGATTCATTCCTGAAGAAGGGCTCATGCCCGAAACGTCGATTCTCCTGCTCCTTGGATGCTGCCTGACCTGCTAAGCTTTTCCAGCAACACATTTTCAGTATCGTTTATTAGAGCATTCCAAATAAATATATTCCCTTGTAGAACTAATATTTGTAATATAAATGTTTCTATGCATTTGATATCTAATGAATGAATACTATTAAATGTATTATTTTTTAGTGTCTAAGAAGCAGCAAATATTTATGATTTCTATTAATTTTTCATTAATATTATCACAGTGACAACTGAAAGCCAGTAGGGTGGAACTGATAGGTGGTCTGTAGAGTCTTTTCCCAGATAGGAAGTCCTTGGTTGAAAAGGTTTGAGAACCATTCAGTTTGATGGGTCTTTATCTTTCTTTTTTGTCTAATCCATTTCTATATTTCTAAAGGTAACTAGACATCCCATGGATGTGTCTGTCACTTCAGTTCTCTGTGAACTACAATGCACTCACTCTTACATCACTTTTCATAATGAATTACATGGTGTCACAACAGCTTGATGCCAAAATGATGACTATTGTATTTCTTGTCAAATTTTCCTAACTGCATCACTGTATTAAGATACAGCATAGTAAATTTGCTTCCAAAATTGCTGTTGGCTTTTGAACTTGCAGGGTCCAAGTATGGTATTACTTTGCAATGCAATAAAATCCAAGTTATGTATTGTTCTGGGTGCACAAGTCTAAATAACATTCCTTGCTATCAGTGTCCTTAGTTTCTATTTAAAGTGGTTTGATTCACATGAATAATAATTACTTCCCTTTAGGTGTTCACATCCACAGTTTTACCTTTGCATAACATCTAATACAGAACTGGGTCACCTTCCTCTTAATGAAAGATTTACACAATAATTTACAATGTGTGACTGGTTGAAGACTCATACTGTGATGGAAATTTTAAAAATAGGATACAGATACTATAAATGCCTATTTCTTTTAACCCTTAAACTTAGTGCAACTGTTTAATAAATGTGTTAAGTTACACTGATGGAAGACCAGATGCTTTAAACCTAAATTACTAAAAATGGTTCACACTTGTAGAGTGAGCTCACATCACGCAGAGGTAGAATTTGAATCCGAAATCCAAAGGTGATAGGATTCTGACATATTTCAAACTCAGATAGAGATGGTTCCCATCTGCACTGGCAAAAGTATACATTTGTGTCTTAAGCATTCTAAATCATTCAAACAAATTCTTGAGTAAGTAGCTATTTACTTTGTGTCTCATAAAGAGGAGATTTTAATCCCACCCATCTTAAAGAGATGGATGGGAGGAGGTGGCAATTGAAACAATTCTAGCTTGTACTGCTACAGTTAACCTGCTAGGACTTTCAATACAGTCAGCACAAGAAGATTCACGCAAAGCAAAGTTCTGCTGCTCATAGTATCGAGACCCAACTCCAATTTGTGGTAGTAGTGAGGGGCAAATGGATAGGGATGTCTTTCCAAACTTATGATGCAGAGGTGCCGATGTTGGACCAGGATGGACTAGGTTAAAAATTGCACAACACCAGGTTATAGTCCAACAGTTTATTTGTAAGTACAAGCTTTCGGAGCACTGCTCCTTCATCAGGTAGACAGTGGAGCAGGATCATAGGACAGAGAATTTATCGTAAAAGATCAAAGTGTCATACAATTGATGCAATGCATTAAACAAACCTAGATGGCTGTTAAGTCTTTAATCACTTAAAATGTGGATGCAGGCTTTGATTAATTAATATGTAAACCCCAGAACTTCTTCCAAATCACATTTCTGAGATAACTTAAAGTTTTATAAAAGAAAGGTGACGTCTCAGCACAGACAATGGTGTGAGGTCAGAGTCTGTCTGTGTGTATCCCAGCTTTGAGTCAAACTGGCTCTATTTTCAAAGTAGGATTTTATAAAATGCCTTATGGACTGACTGCGTACAGATTGTGTGCTTTTTGAACAGAATAGAATGTATCTGCAAATGCAAATACAAATACAAATTTCTAAATTTATTTAGCGGTTGCTACCATTTCAGGGCCAGAGGCACAAAACCCAGAAAGGCAGCTTCATTTTAAAAATTATTCCTAGTGGGGTCAGAAGTAGGCACTCTGCAGGGTCCCCGGACAAAGTTCTAGGCCTGTGTCACCACGATTGTGCCCCACCTGTACTGCAAACACTACCATCGATCAAGAGACCTCACATGGCACAACCAGCCACTCCTACAGTCTTATCCACTCCTGGTGCATGGCTGCCGAGAATGCGCAGCTCTTTTTGCCAACTTCCTGGCGAGAAGTACGTCAGCACCATTAAATTGAAGCTAAAATATCCTTGCCTTTTGTTTTTGTAGCAGGAGTGACTTGTGCAAAAGCATCGAAACTCATCCACTGGAAAGTAGATTCAGTTATAATCAGAGTCAAATGTATTATTTCCCATCAATTGTTACACATTTTCCCCAGCTTGCTGGAATACACGTAAAGCTGTCTAACAGAAACTACAATGATAAAATCCATCCAACATTCTACTAAGCATGCCTAAGGCTTAGCTGCATTTAAGAGTAATTAATCTGGACATTTTTATGAGGATCAGTCAATCCAGCACAGGTGCAGCTGTAGTTGAATCAGCACTAAAATTTAACCACTTCTCTTTAACTGCCCTTGCTTCGTATAGCCTTTCTTTTCCAAGTTAACTTGAAAATAGTTTTTAAAAATGTGATCATTCAACTATTTTCTAATTTTGGTTGATTTTCAGTAATCCATGCATCATTCAGTTTATAGCAGTGAAAGAGAACTTTTGTCAGCAGACTTATGTTATTAGAGTGGCTGTAAAAACTATACAATGGTTGTTTATCAGTACAAAAGGCGCATGGTAGGACATGTGGCAGACTCTTTGGAGCCTGGGCCATTGACCTTCAGTTGATTACAGGAGAGGGAGACACAAATGACACCTTACCAGAGGGTTCATAGGTCATGTGATTCTTTCTTCACCTTTCTGAACTCCCATGTTTAACCCCTTATGAATAGAGATAACAATCATAGCTTTGTCTTCCCATGAAGAGGCAGACACAAAGAATACCACAATTTGAAGGGATGGCCTTGTGAAAGGCAGCATTTTTATTCACAATTACATCTTTGGCATTCAAAATTAATGTCTGATACTTATGGAACACTTAAGAATCAAAAGCATACATGTGAAGTATAGATATCAGCATTTAGAAGCATCAAAATCTCTTGGAAAAGTTATTTGTTGCTCAGCAAAATTACATCTTACAGTTATATAGAGCCTTTATGTTTAATAAACTGTCTCCAAGTGTTACACACAAGAGTTATGATGTAAAATAGACGCCAAGCCAAAGTAGTGATTGGACAGATCGTCAAAAGCTTGGGCAAAAAAGGTACTAGACAGAGGCTTAAAAGAAGAAGGGTTGAAGTGTAGAGAAGTTCTGAGAGGGAATTCCAGAGTTCAGCAATTAGTGAACTGAAGGCATGCCACAATAATGTTTTTTTAAACAAGAGTATATTGTATTAATGCTGTTGTGAGTTTTGCCTTTAAGATATGTCCTGAGCTCGTCTTTTGCAATTGTGCGATCATTCAGGGAGCATTCAGTCATTATTATAACATCTTGGTGTCGAACACCATAAACAGAACTCATACGTTACAGATGCTTTGTTCAACTTTTCTCATAATACTCCAGGCCATCAAGTAGCCAATTTCATTGTGCAACAATATTGACTTTGATTGTTGCCTTCTTCTCTATTTCAAGTTGCGACTAGCACTTTCACTTCTGGCTAGTTTCTAGTTCAAGTAAAAAATATATTAAATTAGCAGATTTATTTGTTTCCTGTATCTGTCACTTGTTTTAAGTTTGTACAGTTTGTATTTGAAGCCAAGAGAATGAAAAATCCCCATGCAAAATTAACCCTGAAGATAATACGGGTAATGTTTGAAATAATCCCATTTCTGCCCATGGTGACAGTATTTTAAAAGTATTACACTAACTGTTTGCTTTCATATCATCCTGAGGCTACTGTCTATAGATGAAATATCTTGCAATAAAGAATAGACTCTGAGCACCTATCTATGGAAATGCTGAGAGCACTGTTCATTTATTGGGAGTATTTAAATTTCTTTTCTTTAACCATTCATGGGATGAGAGCATTGTTGGCTCAGCAGCATTTATTATCCATCCCTAATTACCCAGAGGGCAGTTAAGAGTCAACCACATTGCTGTGAGTTTGGAGTCACATGGAGGCGAGACCAGGTAAGGGTGGGAGTTTCCTTACCTAAAGGACATTAGTGACCCAGATGGGTTTTTCCAGACAATCTGCAATGGATTCATGGTCATCGTTAGATTCTTAACTCCAGATATTTTATCGAATTCAATGCAGACTGTTTATTGGCCTGAGGAGAAATGCTGTCCTCTTGCTGTCCTCTCTTAGGCTGTTGGTCAACAGCCTGATTCTTTCTCTTCATTTGCATAAGGGGGTCCAAATTTCCTAGCCTCCTTACACTCAGCATTCTGAGCTTGGAATCCACTTTGGGAGGGCATCTGTGGAAATTTAGAAGAACCTTATGGAGGCTTAGGAAGATAAAGGCATTTAAAAATGGTAAAACAAACGTTCCTTCTGTGATATCCTTTGTCAAGGGTATATGGAAGTCATCCAACGATCTGCCTCATATGAGTCGGGCTGCCCACTTTCTCCTGCTCTGATTGTGTGCGGCCTAGAGCCTTTTGCTGAGTCCATCAGGAAGGGGTGACTATTCCAGGCAGCACAGGGTTGCAGGTCAAAGCCTCCCTGTACATGGATAACATCACCACTTTCTGCTCGGATTCATTATCAGTGCACAGGCTCATGAGCATCTATGACCAGTTTGAATTGGCCTCAGGAGTCAAGGTAAATCAAGGCAGGAATGAGGCCATGTTCTTTGGGAACTCGGCTGACCAATCCTCTATCCCCTTCACTGTCAGGGCCAATTAGCTGAAGATGCTGGGAATATGGTTTGGAGGGGCTAGGGCATGTGCACAACCTTGGGAGGAGCACATCACCAAGGGGAGGCAAAACCTGTTCCTTCGGGAGCACCTCATCCTCTCTGTTGCAGGTAAAGGCCTGGTGATCAGGTGTGAGGCACTCTCTCTTTTGTAGCATCTGGCACTGGTCTGGCCCATTCCTAGAACCTGTGCTGTTGCAGTCACTTAAGCTGTCTTCCACTTCACCTAGATGGACTGGGTCTGCAGGAACTGCATGTACAAAACTCTGGATAAGGATATACCCAAAGCCACCCTCATTCTCGTGGCCACCGTTGTGTGTGGTTACATCAAGTTGTGTGTAGACTTTTGGTACGCAAAGACTAAATGTCACTATGTACTGAGATTCTCTCTGTCCCCAGTGTTGTGAAAGATGGTATTGGCCTCGTTGCTGTGGAAGACTCCAAGTTGGACGTTCTGTACCACCTGACCCTTGTTGAGAAATTTGCAGAAAAAAACACTTTTGACCATGAGTCCTTCAGGAAGTGGGCGGCACGGTGGCACAGTAGTTAGCACTGCTGCCTCAGAGCGCCAGAGACCCGGGTTCAATTCCCGCCTCAGGCGAAAATTGCCCGTAGTGTTAGGTAAGGGGTACACGTAGGGGTATGGGTGGGTTGCGCTTCGGCGGGGCGGTGTGGACTTGTTGGGCCGAAGGGCCTGTTTCCACACTGTAAGTAATCTAATCTAATCTAATCTAAAGTGGTCAGCATGCAGCATTCTCGAGACCCTGTGGGAAAGGAGCGGGTAGATCCCATCAAGTTGTTCCCTGGGCAGATTGTGAAAGTCATTTGGCAGAATGCCTCATCACCAGAATTTTCTAACAAGCACCAGGACATCACTTAGCTGGTAGTGAGAAGGGCACTACCTGTGAGGTCCTTTATCTACACCCGGTCAGTCTGCATCACCGCACGTTGCCCTCGAACCAGCTATGGGTGGGTGGAAGGGTGGTGACTGTCACATATCTCCTGTTGGAATGTGTCTTTGCAAAGAAAGC
Source organism: Chiloscyllium plagiosum (assembly GCF_004010195.1). Classification (NCBI taxonomy): domain Eukaryota; kingdom Metazoa; phylum Chordata; class Chondrichthyes; order Orectolobiformes; family Hemiscylliidae; genus Chiloscyllium; species Chiloscyllium plagiosum. Next base: position 35,301,165 of record NC_057733.1, on the reverse strand, counting down.
CTGGAGAGAGATGCAATGGTTTATGTTGAGGTTCATTACAAGCAGCTCTGTGACACAGGACTCTGTGTTCTCCTGTCTATTCCCTGGGACACACACAGAGACAAACATCAGCTGTGTCTGGAGGACCATCAACTCGGTGAAAGATGCTCTTTGGTCTGCTAAAAACCTGTGAGTCTCCCAGAACAAGGAATTGACCCTGAGCAAGTATTGCAGACAGGTACATTCCAAGGTCCAAGACTACGTGCTGAGGGATACACTAAAGCTTGGGGTAACTGCTGCCAAGGTGCAGTGGGGAAAGACCACTGTCTGAGGCCTTCCTGCTGAAGTTAAATGGGAGTCTGTTCGGTTATGGGCCCTCCTAGTGCCTCAAATGTATGTAAATATAGTCTTGTACAAGTAAGAAATGCCTTTGGTTTGTTTGCTGGATAAAATCAAACTCCAATGTTTGCTTATTTATTCATATACAACTGTACAGAAGCGAACTGCTTTAGTGACGATGTATACATATAAAAATATTTTTATGAATGAAATATATTTTTGAAATAAAAATATCTGCCTCCCATGTACCTGCTTTTTGGGGTGAATGGGGTGATTTCCATAGATGTTGACAGCAGGGAGGGAGCAGGAGTGTGCAATTAGGTTCACCCAGCTCCCCAGTGAGTGCTCACAGCTGTATAGGAGTAGCAGTCACATATGTACAGTTCAAGCAGCAGCAGCTCACTTACGCAAAATATTTACTACCTAATTATGTTCAGAAGTGTGTAATGATTATATGCCTCCTGGCATCACAGAGTTTTATAGTTTTGCCTGAAACAATATCTAGCTGTTTTTCTCTGAATTTATGTTAGACTTCAGCGCAAAGTGTGAGAAAAATCTGCATTAGAATAGACCTTCAAAATGGAGAGGTCACAAGATTTCATACAAAAGCATTTTTAGTTAATTGCTTAAGCTGAGGAGAAGAAGAAAGTAGGACGTTTATTAAATCAACGTTAGTGTTTAGGAACCAAAAGGTGAACTGGGGTATATTTGTATCGAGTTTATTGTGGTCTGTATTCTGACAGCTTCTGCAAAATTTCTATTAGGGCATGCAGGTCTTAGATGATAAAATATAGCAGCAGGATTAGGCCATTCAACTCATCAATAGAGTGCAGGTTCATAGCTTCTTGAATATGGTGTCACAGGTAGATAGGATAGTGAAGAACGTGTTGGGTTCGCTTCCCTTTATTGGACAGAGCATTGAGTTATGGAGTTGGAGGTTATGTTGTGACAGTACAGGACATTGGTTAGGCCACTTTTGGAATATTGTGTGCATTTCTGGTCTCCTTCCTATTGGAAGGATGTTGTGAAATCTGAAACAGTTCAGAAAAGATTTACAAGGATGTTGCTAGGGTTGGAGGATTTGAGCTATAGGGAGGGGCTGATTAGGCTGGGGCTGTTTTCCCTGGAGCGTCTGAGATTGAGGGGTGACCTTATAGATGTTTATAAAATCATGAGGAGCATGGATATGGTAAATAGACAAGGTCTTTTCCCTTAGGTGGGGGAGTCCAGAACTAGGGGACATAGAGTTAGGGTGAGAGGGGAAAAATATGAAAAGGACCTAAGGGGCACATTTTTCATGCAGAGGGTGGTATGTGTATGGAATGAGCTGCCAGAGGAAGTGGTGGAGGCTGGTATAATTACAACATTTAAAAGGCATCTGGATGAGTATGTGAATAGGAAAGGTTTAGAGGGATATGGGCCAGGTGCTGGCAGGTGGGACTACATTAGTTTGGGATAACTGGTTGGCGTGAACGAGTTGGACCAAAGGGTCTGTTTCTGTGCTGTACATCTCTATGATTCTATGACTCTAAGTCTGCTCCACCATTTGATCATGGCTGATATGTTTCTCAACTCCATTCACTTGCCTTCTACCTTGATCCCCTTACTAATCAAGAACCTGTCTATCACTGTCTTAAATACACTCAATGATTTGGCCTCCACAGCCTAATGCAGCAGTGAGATCCACAGATTCGCTACTATCTGGTTGAAGAAGTTCCTCCTTCACTCTGAGGCTGTGTCTTCAGGTTCCAGGATCTCCTACCAGTGAAAATGTCTTCTCCACATCCACTCTATCCATGTCTCTCAGTGTTCTGTAAGATTCAATCAGAACCTCCCTCATCCTTCTAAACTCTATTGACTACAGGCACAGAGTCCTCAACCCTTCTTTATATGACAAGCCCTTCATCCTCAGGATCATTCTTGTAAATCTCTTCTGATCGTTTTCAACATTGACACATCATTCCTCAGATACAGGGCCCAAAACTGCTTACAATATTCCAAATGTGGTCTGACCAGAGCTTTATACAGTCTCAGCCATACATTTCTGCTCTTCTATTCTAGTCCTTTCGAAATGAATGCTCACATTGCATTTGCCTTCCAAACTGCCACTGAACCTGCATGTAAACCATAAGAGAATCCTGAACTAGGACTCCCAAATCCCTTTGTGCTTCAGATTTCTGAGGCCTTTCCCTATTTAGAAAATAGTCTACATCTCATTTCTTCCGACCAAAGTGGATAGCCTCACATTTTATATTTTGATTTGCATTTTAACAAAACGCCCTGTTATCGAGTTTTGAGAAGATGCCCTGTGTCTTTCAGAACAGCTTTAAACGTCTTCCTGTAGTATAACCTTGTGTTGGAGGAGAAAGTGAGGTCTGCAGATGCTGGAGATCAGAGCTGAAAATGTGTTGCTGGAACAGCGCAGCAGGTCAGGCAGCATCCAGGGAACAGGAGAATCGACGTTTCGGGCATTCCTGAAGAAGGGCTTATGCCCGAAACTTCGATTCTTCTGTTCCCTGGATGCTGCCTGACCTGCTGCGCTGTTCCAGCAACACATTCTCAGCTATAACCTTGTGTTGCCATTTTGTTGTTCTCTGCTTCTTCTCTCTGCCTACTTTAACTGAGATACAACCAAACACAAAATGGAAACTGGGCATCATGGTGATCAGCATTTCATTAGTCGCTATTTGTATTTGTAATGCACACATTATGAAATGTAGACATGAACAGCAGGATCATGATTCATGATTCATGATTCATGGGTCCTCGGGGTGAGGAACTTCAGTTAATTTGGAAATATTGGAGAAGTCAGGACTGTCTTGCATTGAGAAAAGAAGGTTTAGTGCAAGAGGTAAGAATGCTGAAAATCTAAAGATGGATCACTGGACACAAAGCATTGACTCTGCTGAGACCTCCACAGATGCTGGCAGACCTGCTGAGTTTCTCCAGCAATTTCTGTTTCTGTTTCTGATTTTCTAGCATTCGCAAATCTTTGGGTTTTTTTTTCAGCGATTCCATTTAATTATTTTAATGCGGTGACTAAACAGGAATATCTCTGACTTCCATGACACCTTGTAGACTCCACTTGCCTTCTGACCAAAATGATTGATTGGGTCAATCAAAAACTGGTGGCAGCCGCTCACTAATGGAATGTTGATAATTGTTTCAAACGATTGGGAAGGGAAAATATGCTGTAGCCAAAAGTAGTTAGCACCGTAGTTTGGGAATTTCATGTAAAAGGAAAATACTGTGGATGTTGGAAATCTTAAACAGAAAATGCTGGAGAAACTGAGTGGATGTGGCTGTGGAGAGAGAAACAGAATTAATGTTTGTGTCCAATATGACTTATTCAAAGATTTCCTCCCTCTGTACTTGCTTAAACACTACTTGAACTAGAATCCCTACAGTGTGGAAACAGGCCCTTCAGCCCAACAAGTCCACACTGATCCTCCGAAGAGTAACCCACCCAGACCCGTTCCCCTACATTTACCTAACCTACACATCCCTTAACTCAGTGGGCTACTCACCCTGGCCAATTCACCTGACCTGCACATCTTTGGATTGTGGGAGGAAACTGGAGCACCAGAGGAAACCCACGCAGACATGGGGAGAATGTGCAAACTCCACACAGACAGTCGCCCGAGGCTGGAATCAAACCCATGTCCCTGGTGCTGTGATGTAGCAGCGCTAACCACTGCTGTTCAGTTGACAACTTCTCCCAGTGTTTGTGATGAATTTGTTATCTTTTTCTTCACTCTTTATAAGTGCCGCCAGGCTCACTGTGCATTTCCAGCATTTTCTGGTTTTGTTCTCAAAAAAAACCTCACCGCAGAGTGAGCACCCCAGACCAGCTTGTTCACATTTAATTCAAAGGTATTTTTGTTTGGAATTGGGTTGGGTGTTCATCTATCAACAGACTTATTCAAATGCGTGACTGATCTCCATCAACAAGTCTCTAAGAGATAGACGTGGGTTAAGTATGCATTCAACAGTTGCGCAAAATGGGTAATTGTGAATCAGCAAACCTTGCACATCCTCCTCCATTTTCTTTATCATTAACATAGAAGCGAAATCAAGCAGAATTTAAAATGGTCCGCTGATTCTGCTCATTTCCACTCCCAGAGAAAACCAGTTTCATTCCTAAAATCAATGCATTGTGGCACAAGCTTTCTACATTATTGCAGTTTAAAAAAGACAATTGTTTTGTACTTTTTCTTGAGAAATGACCAATTACAGCTCTTGGCAAAGCCCTCCCCATTCAACATTTCGGATCACACAGCAAGACATGTTTTTTCTGAGTTCAGCTAAATTTTAGCAGTTGCTTTTCATGTCTATTGTGCTGACTATTCTTTCAATAGCTAACATTGCCCACAGCCCCCTAGTCTTTGGCTCAGAACATGCCTGAATGTGCCCACATTTTGTTAAAGGAAGCCTGAAGATTTCCTTCTGTGCCAATTTTTTTCCTCCAAGTCGCTTTTCGCCATTTCGCCAAAGGATTCCTGGGCTTCCGTTTCCAACTGTGAAAGGGGATGAGTTTAGGTTCCAGCTGTCAGCTAGGAAATTTATATGTGCAGTGAGATAAACCCTTCTGATTTGCTCTTTTTGAAAAGTTTTTGCCTGCTGTATCACATTCTCCTGAGTACAGTCAGTTCTCCTATAATGCGGCAGATCCATTCTTGTGCAATCCCGTGTTATAAGAAAATCGCATAAAAGCAGCACAGTTTAAACTAATGAAACTGGAATCATGTTATAACCAATACATGCTTTAAACGTTCGCGCTTTAGAATTAGTATCCCCAATTCTTCAGTCATGTTATAGCAAATTTGCATAAAGGAAACATGCTTTATAACAGAATGGCTTGTAGCTTGGATGAAAGCACACTAATACATAGAATCACAGAATCTTACAGGACAGAAGAAGGCAATTTGGCCCATTGTGTCTATACTGGCACCTAAAAGAGCTACCTTGCTGGTTCCATTCTCCAGTCCTTGCTACATAGCCCTCTAATTTCATCACTTTTAACTAAATATGCAGCTCTCTTTTGAAACCTTCTACGGAATCCATCTCCACTATTCTCCCTGGCAGCACATTCCAAATCCTAACAACTCTCTGACTAATGATGTTTCTCCTCATCTCTCTCCTAGCTGTCTTGCTGACATCTTGAGATTGTGACCACTAGTTACTGACATGCCAATTAATGGAAACAGTATATCCTTCATTACTCTGTTAAAATTGCTCATAATTTTGAACATCTCAATAAGTTCGCCAGTGCGTGTAGTGACTTTGAATATAATTTGACATTGGTACCTGAATTGTTTGTGGCTTTGTGTCCAATAACCCTTTAAAGAAGCAAGAACTTATTCCTTTATTCCAAATTTCAATTCTGCATATAAACTGTTATTTTCTTGGTCTCATTGGGCTGCTAAAGAGTATTTTCAGTGCCTAATGAGGTAAGAAAAACATTAATTTAAGAAACATCTTACCGTGGTTTTGTCATGCCACAAGACTGCAAGAGAAAGCAAAATCATGTAACGTTGCATAATTTCCTGTACATTGTACATTCACTGACATTTTGAAGGCAACTTATCAATTTTTTTCTGCTGTTTATGGGATGTAAGAATGATTTATCTCAATGAATTGCTCTAATTTTGAACTTTTAATATGTGTCAGGAAACCTCAGGGTCATGCGATTTTACCAATAATGAACATATTTCTCAAGTTGTCTGCAGTATCCAAACAGCCAGGGTGCAAGGGTAGGTGAGATCATGGTTGAATCAATTGGGTGGTGTAGGATGGATGGGGAGTGATGAACTCTGATTCACTCCATGTTTGCCCCAACCCTCATATTTCCTGTCAGCATTACTTAGATTCCGAGAATAAAATCATTTAACCTATCACGTTTGTGCACTTGAGGAAAGAAGATGGCAGCCAAATAAATTTCTGACACTATCCTTTGAACAATTTCAAATGGATGATCTTCTCCATGTTGTTGAATTATATACTGCTGATTTTAGAACTTTTGATACTCTCTGGCTGATAGGTTAAGAACAATCATTTGTGAATTTCACATAGTATCCACCTTTTGGTGGTATATTCCCTGCTTGTCCAATTATGGATATGAAATTCCCATGGCATGATGTCAGAGTTCCTTGGAAGTCTGGTGGAACAGCTTAGACTAAGCTTAAATACATCAGTGGCCAATTTTATTTGGGAACTTCTGGTCAGCTTTATGAGGTGTGGAGACTAACTCATGTTTGAGGCTGATGAGTGTGTACCACCGCAGATATATTTCAGACAATGACCTATTTTATATATATTGTCGGCTGAATTTTATTTTGGCTAAATTCAGAGAGTTATATTGAGATTTTACAGAGATATTCTTTCCATAAAGTCAAGTTGGATTTCCTCACTGTATCTTACCAAACTTACCTTATTAACTACCTTATTAACACTTATGGCCTTCCTTATGTTCAATTCTAGGAGAAAGTGAGGTCTGCAGACGCTGGAGATCAAAGCTGAAACTTTATTGCTGGAACAGCACAGCAGGTCAGGCAGCATCTAGGGAACAGAAGATTCGACGTTTCGGGCACATGCCCTTCTTCAGGCCCTTCCTGAAGAAGGGCATGTGCCCGAAACGTCGAATCTTCTGTTCCCTAGATGCTGCCTGACCTGCTGTGCTGTTCCAGCAATAAAGTTTCAGCTTATGTTCAATTCTAGCCCACCTCACCATTCTCACATCAACTTGCCACTCATCAGTTATCTGCTCAAAGACTGCTACTCCTTACACTTGCATCATCTTTGGAAGGTTGCTGTGTATTGCCCCTCATTGGCAACATCATGGCACTGTAGCCACAACACCACGCTGCTCATGGCACATTGTTGACATGGCTAACACTTCCCTGCATTGTGATGCTGTTCTTTCAACCTGGCTGCCACTTAACAGCAAGCCACACCCTTGTCCTTCAATACATCTCATATAAGCACCTTCTCTCTTTCCCCAATGTCTAGTGGTCACCCACATCTTGTCATTGTGCACTAAGGGACCATAGTAAAAAAGGGAATCTTCTGGACAAGTCCAACCATGAGGTTTTATTGACAGCCAGCAAAAGGAGAACAGAAAGGAAACAGGCTAAAGCTCACCTTCCACACTGTGAATCAAATGCTGGCATCTTGACCTTGACAGTCCATGAACGTCCATTGGAAGCGGGTGTCAGTCAGATCTGATCTGCTTTGTATTGGCTGGTGTAGCTGAGCTCTGTCATCCACAAGGAGAGCTTTCTCCTGCTCAGTGTCCACATCTGTCTCCTCAATAATTGCTTCATCTTCCTCTGGCACCTCACCTTTTATTATATCACCTTGCTGCCTGTTTGTGCAGAGTACTGTACAGGGTGCTGTGGCACACTCTGCCTGAACCATTTCTGACCTGGGCATTTGATTAAATGACTGTGCAGTGTGTTTGCCACATAGGCAGCTGGCACATGATGTAGGTTGGAAACCAATGTATCGGTCATCCCTTCTCCACCCCTCCCCAACACTGGGCAGATCCCTACTGACAAGTGACCTGACCATGCTTTGACACAAAACAGCACCTTAATGCAGCAGGATTGGTAGCCTCTGGCTCCAACAGAAGTGTTGACACACTAAGAGGCTTAGTATAGCAGTCAAGGATGCCAAGGTTACCAGGTACCCAGTCTGGTTTCCACGCTGAGAATTCTCAGTGTGCTCACACAGGTAGTAAGATAGAAACTTGCATGTAAATGAGGTGAGGTCTGCAATAATGAGATTGTTCCAAGCAATGGTCCCCATTAATAGGAAAATGCTGCTGCCTAGTGAAAAGCTCACCTCAGTCTCTGCCAGACCTGCTGAGTTTCTCCAGTGACTTGTGCTGTTCTGTTTGAAAATCTCACTTTAATGCCTGGAACTTCGTTAAAAGGTGAAAGAAGTTGTTCCTGACATTGAGATAGGTCTCACACAATGCTGCCACATTTTCTCTCCACAGCCTGTGGTGCTCAGGCCCCTATAAGATTCTGCCCATCTTGCTACTTCTGGTATTCTTTTATAAACCTGTGAAATCTTGTTCGTTTTGAAACCAAAATCAATTATTTTACAACCTTGCTCTCGAAAATTTCTTACATCCCCAGATGTGTTCAATAAGTGCAAGAAAGGAGTAAAGGTGGGGAAATCTATAAACATAGTGAAATATCTAATTTTTCTTAGGCAACAGTTCAACTCCCTCCTTTGCACTAATTATTGAGTTCATTTTAAAAAAATATATACTTGTTGTACTACATCTACAAGAGCTGACTGAATGCCATAAACCTGCAACAACAAATCAGCTGATGCCCAGTGAATGCATTAGTTGCAGTCAGTAATACAGTATCTAAATATTACTGACATTTACATGCAGCAACCAGACTATATGGATTCCATCTGTCAAAGGAAATCAGTTACTCCACTTTGGTCATGTGCTCTTTATGGTCATCTTAAACCATCTATTTACATGCACATGTAATGGAGATCAAAGGTCACCATGAAGGACGTGTTATGTGTCCTGCTCAGGTAAACACACTTTCCAATAAGCCCCTTTCCATATGACACTAAATGATCTTAAGAGACAGAGTGTCTCTCATATATCTTTAAATGTGAATTCTTGATGCGCAACATTTTACATATAACTCTGAATGAAGTGCATCAGTCCAATGAATAATCTTGTCAGAGAAATGACCCTAACTGTCACTATTTATTCATGATGGAGGTGTAAGAATATGGATCCGTGCACAATGCTGGTGCAAAGGCCTGTAGTGATATCGTAATTCCAGTACTGGTTTTCTCTTTCCTCTGAATCTTTCAGCTACTCCGTGGAATAAAGCACAACAGTCTTCAACTGGAACCAAATTCATTTTGGGCCACTCGGGGCCTCAGAGCCTTGGAGACTTTTTGCAGCTGCATGGCTTGGACTGAGACTGTGTTTATCAGGATTTATCTGAAGCTACACAAAACAAACAAAGGAAGGAGAACAGAGAGCTCTCTCTTTCAACATTCAGCAAATAGCACCAAGCTCACCTGTCATTGAACAATGGATAATGTCCCTGCCACGACCGTGCTGTCAACAAAAGAAACTTTGTCCAATGCACTATTCCACTTCAAACACAGAATGCACACATTAGGAAATTTCATAACTAATGTTTGCATTCCAGACAGAAATATTGTTAATTAGATTGATCTTCCTATTGTAGAAGAGTCACTTCAACTGAATGCAGTTATTTGTGCAATCATTCTCAATCAGGAATCTTTGAGAATAAAAACAGAAAACAAAAATGCTACAGGGCAGAGCTTCTGCTTTAGTGCAATCAGTGATCCTTTGCAAGTAATGTCCAAAACTGAGCTACTTTCACAGTGTTTCAAGTTTCCGTTCAAACGCATATGCAAATCACGATGCGTAAAAGCTGCCATTAATCAGAGCAACCTGAGAACAGATTTTAGAAACAATAACATGCATTTGTATAGCATCTTTAGTAAAATGTCTCAAGCTACTTTGCAGAAGTGTTATCAAACAAAATGTGATATATAGTAATTTGCAATTGCTAGAAGTGACATATATTCATAAGTAGGAACCCATTCTTTGCAAACAAAAGGAATATGCTCAAGCTTTTCATTTTTGAAAAAAAGATCTTATGCTTGGGGGAACTGATACTTTCCCATTGTTTTCTCATTGGTAATGCTGAGTCAACTTCCAAACAATCTTCTGTTCTTTTCTCTTATGATATAAATGAGTGACCATTTTAAATTTGGCATTCTTGTATTTGTCCTGATGAGTACAAGACAAAAATCTTTGGCTATGTCTCTTTTTTCAGCAATATTCTGTACTCCCAAGGGGTCATCAAAGTTTTTTGGGCTTACCATTCTAAATCTCAGTGAAGGAAGTAGACAGAACTTGTGGGAGAAATAGCAGAGAAAAAAATAAACTAAATAATGCTTCTTTGAGGTGGAATAAATATTTAAACTAAATATTTTGCTATTATTATCAAGGGATTGCAGTCAGAGTTGAGTGTTATTAAATGATAATAGGCAAAGCAAATTCAATCCTATATATTGCATTGGCAACATCAAAGGAATCAAACTCAAATATGCAAATTAGAAACTGATCATTTATTTTCGCAGGTAGATGGTAATAATTGACATTGTCAGAGATTTCATAACAATCCTATTAGATGTCTAACATCCTAAAGTGATGTTTCATACAAAATTCTATATATATAGAAATAAAACAATAAATATGATATACAATATACATTTAGTATGTATTTCTATGCATCTGACAAAGTACAGCCAAAACCTGCATAAAAACATTCTGCAAATAAGTTTTACATTATTGTGCTAATTCATGATCTATCAGAGAAAATTAAAGCTTCAGTTACTGTGCTCATTCATCCCACACTAATCTCCAAGATAACTGCAACTGTTGCAGCACAGACATCATATTTTCTTGTGTGCAATGTTTTCTCAGCATCCATGCACTTGATTACATTTCAACACGAAATATTGTAAGGACACTCTATCATCAGGATAATCAATCAGAATTCTGCTCTGGAGGCCCAACCTATCAATTGCAGCAAGTCATTACATAAGGGAACATGCAACGGAATGTTCTCTGCTGCCATCATGCACTGGAAGTGGGATAAACGGCATTAGATGAACCTGCTCATTTTTTTCTTAAGTTCTAACAAAATCAACATTAACTGATAGAAATTATGATTGCAGACAATGGCCACAGAATTGGCATTCCCAAAATGACTTCAGTGCCACGCTGAACATATTTCCTGTGCCAAACATCATGTTTGGTGCAGTCAGTAGTGTGGGTGTGAGGAGGATGTAACAAAAATACGCAGAGTCGAAGGATGGTGATGCTGGAGGAGTGGCTAAGGTGGGAAGACAAATGTTGTCTTCCTGAGAAAAGGGCAGCAGGTTTGTGATCCCCGGAGCCACAGCCAAATCCTCACGATAGTGCCTCAGAAATCCTATTGATGTACTGACAAATTGCAGGATGGTGTAATATCCTACAAGCCTTTTAGAGTATCAGAATGAGGCAAGACCAACTCACCTCGATGTCAAGGCAGCATTGGACTGTGTGGTATCAAAGAGCCCTAGCAAAATTTCAGCCAATGGGAATCAGGAATATTCTGTCCACTGGTTGAATTCATATCCAACATGAAGGAAGATGGTTGTAGGTGTTGGAGGTCTGACGACATCTCTGCAGGAGTTCCTCAAGGTAATGTGCAGGATGCAATCATCTTCAGCAGCCTCATAAATGACCCACCCTCCAACAGATGATCATAAGTAGGATGTTCACTGATGATTGTATGAAGTTTAACACCATTCACAAATTCTCATGAACTGAAACAGTCCATAACCATCTGCAGCAAGACCTGGACAGCATCCAGTCTTGGGTTAATAATTGGCAAGTAACATTAACACGACATAAATGCCCCTCTTCAACTGGACAGAATTCTTCTCTTCTCTTCATGTGCAATGGCATTTTATGACCAGAACCCAGCAATGTTGCCTCAGTTATAATGACTCCAGATGGAAATTGGAAAGCTCCTGGGTGAGGAGGGAACTGGCTCCCATTCGTTATTCACTTGACCCGAGGTTGATCACAAGAAGATTAGTCTACAATGGGATCCCTCCCTTCAGGGGAGCATTTTCCTGAATCAAGTGAATTTATGTTTTAAAAAGAGTCAATTTATTCTTAAATTAGCAGTAGAATGAATTTATTACTTGCTGAACATGAGAACAAATAATAACACATCACACATACACAGATTGGAAATCAGAATTTAAAAAACCCCATAAAAGTTAAGAGATATACAGATCAGATTGGTGGTGAGGACCAGATGGTGGAATGTGGATAGTTGGTCAATTTTGGGATTCTTGGCTTGACAGTACAGTGAAAAGTCTTGTTGTCCTATTTCTCTTTGACTGGCTTGCTGGCCCCCTGGCCTGCTGCACTCAAAGCGAGAGCCATTGAGTCATGCAGCACGGAAACAGATTCTTCGGTCCAACCACTCCAAGCCAAAAACAATCCCAAACTAAACTGATCCCAACTGCCTGCTCCTGGCCCATATCCTTCCAAACCTTTCCTATTCATGTATTTACCTAAGTGGTTCATAAACATTATAACTGTGCCTGCATCTACCACTTCCTCAGAAAGTTTATTCCACATGCGAACGACCTTTTGTGTAAATATTTTGCCCGTTATGTCTTTTTTAAATCTCTCCTCTCACCTTAAAAATATGACCCCTCATTTTGAAATTTCCCATTCTAGGGAAAAGGCACCTACCATTACCCTATCTATATCCCTCATGATTTAATAAACCTTTATAAGGTCACCTCTCAACCTCCTACACTCCAGTGAAAAAAGTACGAGCCCATCCAGCCTTTCCTTAAACCTTCCATTCCTGGCAACATCCTGATAGGCTTTCTGTTGTCCTGTTTCCTTCAAACTGGCTTGCTGACTGATTGATTTCCCACACTGAGAATGAAGAGTGTATTTTCTCTTTCTTTACCTGAATTACAGCGGTGTTTAATGGTTCTTTTTAAAGTTGTGATCTTTACAGTACACTAGGTCAAACCACTAACACACACAAATCAGGTCTGAAGCTTGCTTGTAATCCCTATTCCTGTGTACCTTGCAAAGGGAAAATACATTATTGCTCCTACCCAGTCTGCTGTATTATTTTATCATTCCATTCACAGTCTGTGATATAGGGAATTACTGTTCGGTTTGCAGTGTTTTTCTCTCCTTTTAAATCTATCTCTTTGAAACTCCCTTGAAACCTTGCCAAGTGATTCATAGTTCCTTGAAAGTGGAGTCGCAGGTAGGTAGGACAGTGAAGAAGGCATTCATGGATACGGTTAATAGACAAGTTCTTTTTCCTGGGGTGGGGGAGTCCAGAACTAGAGAGTATAAATGTAGGGTGAGAGGGATAAAATTTAAAAGGGACCTAAGGGGCAACTTTTCACGCAGAGGGTGGTGCATGCATGGAATTAGCTGTCGGAAGGAGTGGTGGAGGCTGGTACAATTACAGTATTTAAAAGGCATCTGAATGGGTATATGAATAGGATGGGTTTAGAGGGATATGGGCTAAATGCTGGCAAATGGGACTAGATTAGTTTGGGGTACCTGGTCTCATGGATGGATCAGATCAAAGGGTCTGTTTCCTGCACATCTCTATGACTCTATGAGAGAGACAATTTAGGATCTCTCTGTTTGGAATGTCACTGAATTTGTTTTATCAAACCCTTTTGTAAAACTTTCACCTATTTTTCCAATAAACTGGTTCATCAACGTTATTACACACTTTCAGAACAGGTGGCACTTGAACCCAGGTCACCTGGTCTTGGGGTAGAGACATTATCACTGTTCCACAAGAGAGCCCCTATCAGATGCTAATAAAGAAAAACACATCTTACATTTAAAATATTTTGTATGCATGGGTGATTCCAGGTTATGATCTGTGGTCATTACCTATTGCCATCGCTGAATACCCCACTAACATCCTTGTGGTTTATCATTGAACAGGAACTGAACTGGAATAATGGTATAAATACTGTGAGAGTGCAACAAAGCAGCTCACTTGACTAGAACCCTATCCAGTACTTTAACATTTACTCCATCCACTGCTAGTGCACAGCATTATCAATGTGCATTATATAGACTATACACTGCAGCTACTTGTGAAGCTTCCTTTGACAGAATCTTCAAAACCCATGACCTCTACCATCTAGGAGAACAAACATAGCAAATGCATGGGAACATCAGCACAGGCAAGTTCCCCTCTAAACCACAAGACATCCTGACTTGAATATATATCAGCATTCCTTCATTGACATTGAATCAAAATCTGGATCACCATTCTGAACAGTACTGTAGATGTTCCTACACCATATGCATTGTAGTGGTTCAAAATTTACACATTCTCTTTGCGGGTTTCCTCTCACAGCCCAAAGATGTGCAGCTTAGGTGAATTAGGCTAAGGGAATGCAGGGTTACAGGGAGGGGGTGGGTCTAGTGCATCACCCTTTCTCACGGGCGACTCGAAATAGACAAGGAATTCTGGCTTAGCCAGTGACATTTACATTTCATGAAAGATTAAATGTTAAAAATCCATAGTCACAATGGCAACAGGTTGAGGTTGCATCAGCATGAAAACAAGCTGAGATTGCATGTCTTCAGTTTGCACTTCTACTGTAATACTCAGACACTGGGTGATTACTGTTTGTGTAGCAATGGGAGCTGACACATCAGTCACTGGATGCTACATGTGACTTGCTCCTCTTGCCCCTCACACACCCACATCAGATCTTGGCCAGCCCATGTACACCCTGGTCCTGTAAGAGAGAAGGAAGGACGTCAGTTGATTGTGTAATGTGTTTGGTAGATATGACAGTTATACTTGAACAACTGCCAGTAGAAAAGCTGTAAGAGGTGTGTGAGGCTTGCTGGAGTGTATGTGTGTGAGGGAAAGCTGAGACATTAAAGCCTGATACCAGGGAGGTTTGATGGAGGTTGCTGGTAGGATGAGCGAAAAGGAAGTGGTGATTTGTACAGTGTCTGAGACTATGGCTCACATGTACAGAATTGGTATTTGAAGATGCATTTCCTGATCTTGACTGCTTGTGAGACTTTCTCCTGCACTGTGCCCAGCTCCTGGGCATTGAATTACTTAGAATCATAGAATCCCTACAGTGTGGGATTCCATACCAACCCTCCGAAGAGCATCCCACTAGACCCACCCCCTCCCTGTAACCCTGCATTCCCTATGCCTAATTCACCTAAGCTGCACATCTTTGGGCTGTGAGAGGAAACCCGCGAAGAGAATGTGTAAATTCCACATGGACAGTCACTCAAGGGTGGAATCAAACCTGGGTCCCTGGCACTATGAGGCAGCAGTGCTAACCACTGAGCCACCGTGCTGTCAGTGCTTTTCAGCATGTGTTTAGAAAGCTTCTGTGTGGAATAAGGACCAATCTGCTCCTGTCCACCACTAGCACCAAGGCCTGTAGTGCAGTACCAGAGAACACTGCAGCATCCTATCCATCTTGTTACGCTGCTTCTAACATTCTTCCTGCTCAGGAATTTCCTGGCCATGTCAGGGCGTGTTGCAGCCAGAATACACTCTCCAAGCTTTCAGCGATCCTTGCCTGCCATGAACCTAGGCCCCATACTGACACATGTGGCCACTCACTGGCACTTTTGGCACCTGGGTTACATACATTTTGCTGATGTACCAGACTCCCAAAGCTAACTATCCCACTCAGGCCTTTATCGGGGCAGGAGACTCCTGGAGGGGAAACGTTTTAGGGGGTCCTCACAGCATTTTTGAAAGGGCCAAGCCTACCCACTGAGTCGAGGGAATCCCTGAACTGTCATTGACTACAACGGGGAAAGCATATACAGAGGAACCCCAATTATCCAAATACCAATTATCCAAATTTCAGATTATCCAAATAATATCTCAAGTTCCTGATAGAAACATTACACCAAAGATGTGTTTCCAACACTGATTGTGTCTTTTGATTACAATGATTAAAAATGAACTCTGCTTATTGAAATGCTGCCGAGAGCTGTCTTGGACATCAATGGGAGCCCAGTCACCATCTCCAAATGATTGCCTGCCCTCTCTCTCTCCCTACACTTTCCCTGGAGTTCTACACATCCCCGCTTCCCCAGATAATCTCTCCAACATTGTCCTGTACAGGGCAGAGGTGGAACCTGTTAAAATGTTGGAGTAAAAAGTTGTGTTTGTGGCTGCGAGAGTGTGCGCTGCTATTTTGAGACTCACGCCCCCCGAAAGGCAGCAGCAGTCTTACTGTTGGTGTCTCGTACTGCTGCCCTGGGGGTTGGGTGGGGGAGCAGACTCAGGGAGTGGGTGCGGATGGTGGATGTGGAGGGCGGGGTCTGTGTTGGACGAGGTTGGGGGAGCGGAGGGGGTTGGGGGTGGGGGGGTTGGGCCTCGTGTGCGGCGTACTGCTGCATCGTCTCCTGAACAGGGAGAGGACTTAGCAAGTGCTTGCTGTGTCAACCGTGCGTGGGCGGCATGGTGGCACAGTGGTTAGCACAGCTGCCTCACAGCGCCAGAGACCCGGGTTCAATTCCCGCCTCAGGCGACTGACTGTGTGGAGTTTGCACGTTCTCCCCGTGTCTACATGGGTTTCCTCCGGGTGCTCCGGTTTCCTCCCACAGTCCAAAGATGTGCAGGGTTAGGTGAATTGGCCATACTAAATTGCCCGTAGTGTTAGGTAAGGGGTAAATGTAGGAGTATGGGTGGGTTTCGCTTCGGCGGGTCGGTGTGGACTTGTTGGGCCGAAGGGCCTGTTTCCACACTGTAATGTAATCTTTAATTCTATAATCAACCCCATCGAACTGATTGGCGGGGGTGGGGGCAGGGGATGGAGTGGAGGCTTCACTAATGCTGCAGGGCCCTTACACACAAGCGTGTGTCTGCTCAGAAACAAACCCTGAGGCAGAGAGAGGGAGCAAGGCAGGCAGAGCAGGGAAAAAGGAAACTTCAGAAAACTCTGAGTCTCAGAGGCGAAGCATTGAATCAATCAACCGAATAATCAAATATCTGAACGAAATACTGCCTGCCCATCTCGTTCGGATAATCGAGGTTCCTCTGTATTTGGCAGGGCAGCATGCAGTGGTGAAGTGTCGGAGGGAGTCCACAAACTTCCAAACACTTCACCCTTCAGCATGAGCAGCACCAGGTCTTCTTGCTTCTGATATACCAGGGCCACCATTTTGTGACTGCTCTCTCCCATTGCTGGGCCTTGTCTAATTATTACCCCAATGTTAATTCTTGAAAGTTATCCATAATGTGCTGAAAATTCTGTTCAACTGTTCTAAACTGCAGAAAGAAAGGTGTTGTGTATCCCATTAAATTTAAGATCCCGCACACAGGTACTTATTGAGTAACAAAGCAATGTGCTGAAAGGGCTGAATGTGCTGTAAAAATGAGTCCATGCCTTCATCTCAGGAATCAATCCAGAGAATCTCTTTTGAACTGCCTCCAATGCTAGCATTAATCTTCTTAAACACAGAGATCTAAACTGTACACTGTGCTCCAGGTGCAGTCTCACAAACACCCTGCACAAGACTTCCCTGTTTTTAAACTCTAATCCCCCTAGCAATGACTCCCAAAACTCCATTTGCCTTCTTAACTACCTGCTGCACCTGCAAGCTAACATTTTGAGTTCCATGCACAAGAACACACAGATCCCTTTGTGCCTTGGCATTCACCCAGCATGTGAGACTTATTTCATGTTTACTCCATAAACTCTTTTCAGTGCTGCATAAGCCCTTAGTGATTAATAAAATGTTTGAGAGCGATTCAGTTCATCGATGTGGTGTTTATTACAATGATGTGACAGCTTCCATTGCTGCCTAATGCTTATGAAGGGCCATGAGCAGATTAGGAGATTAAATCATCACCTGACATGAAATCTATTGATTGAGTGATTCAAACGTCATGAAAAGACTGAGTTCAGCAAGTGCTTCATTGGTGGTCGGTGGTTAAATAAAAACAAAAATAGAAATTGCTGGAGAAACTCAGCAGATCTTGCAGTTGTGAAAAGAAAACAGAGTTAGTATTTCGAATCCAGTGACCCATCTTCAGAAAAAACAAGAAAAACGTGTTTTGATTGTGTTCTGAGCCAAGTGAAGAACCATTGAAAACAATTACAAGTGAGCTTATAAAGGTTGAAAATAAAATGGTGGACTTCTTGAACAGATAATTGCATCCATTTTCATGGTGGAAGATGAGAGTAAAATACCAATTTTCCAAAAGAACTTTAAAGTAAATCATAAGGATATACTTAGTGGAATTAACATAAGTTAAAATTGATTATGGATAAGGTTTTAAAAAAGGCACAGTTCCAGGATCTAATGGTCTCCACTCCAGAGAAATGAAAGAAATAGGTGCGGAAGTAGCAGGGACATTATTTATAATTTTCTAATTCTCTTTCAGTTGAGGAATTTAGTGTCTGGGTTGAAAAAAATTACAGATGTCACCCAATTATTTAAGAAGGGAGAGGAGGGGTAACCAGAACTGTCAGATTAGCATCAGTTGTGGGGAGGTTCCTGCAATCTGTCAACAGGAGCAAAGTGACTCAGCACTAGTTTGGGACAAGTTTGAGCTGATCAGAAAGCATCAGATCTGTGGCACATTGTATTTGACAAATCTAGCTGATGTTTTTTGAGGAGTTCATTACCCTGGTGGATCGGAAAGTTGTGACATGTATGAATTTCCTTAATGCATTTGAGAATATTTTACACAGGAGATTATTAGCAAAAATTAAGTGTGCGGAATTGGAAATGGCTTTATAAGTAGTTAATTGAAAGACGGGAAATGGGGATTAAGGATAAAGACATTAGCCCAATTAAGGTCAGCAATCTGGGCAAAACCTTGTCAGGTGGAATTTAATGTCGGAAAGTGTGCAGTCAGGCACCTAGGTAGGAAGAAGCGAAAGGCAGAATATTATTTAAATAGAGAGGCACCCCAACAAACTGGAGCACAAAGGGATCTGTGTGTTCTTGTGCATGGAACTCAAAATGTTAGTGTGCAGGTGCAGCAGGTAGTTAAGAAGGCAAATGGAGTTTTGGGAGTCATTGCTAGGGGGATTAGAGTTTAAAAACAGGGAAGTCTTGTGCAGGGTGTTTGTGAGACTGCACCTGGAGCACAGTGTACAGTTTAGATCTCTGTGTTTAAGAAGATTAATGCTAGCATTGGAGGCAGTTCAAAAGAGATTCTCTGGATTGATTCCTGAGATGAAGGCATGGACTCATTGAAAATGGCTAAAAGGTTTAGCTCTTTAATCATTAGAATTTATAAGAACAGACAAGACTCTGAGGGGGTTTCACACGGTAAATGTTGAAAAGGGGTTACTCCTAGTGAAGGAAACTGGGGGACATAATTGCAGAATAAGGGGACACTCATTTAAGACTGAGATGTGGAGGAATTTCTTCTCCCGGAGATTTCTGGAGGCTAGCTCAGTGAAAATATTTGATAAGGAGAGAGATAGACTTTTAAATATTGAGAAATTGAGGACTATGATGAGCTGTGTGGAGTTGAGGCTTGCAGGAGATCAGCCATAATTGTATGGATTGATGGGGTAGGTTCGAGGGACTGTGGCTCATGTCCATCTGCAATCTGCAACTTTTCTCTCCACGGGTGCTGCCAGGCTTGATAAGCATTTTCAGCAACTTTTGTTTTTATTTCACGTCCCAGTATCTGCAGTGTTATATTTTTTAAATAAGTTATATTCATAGAAAAAGAACATATTTTCTGATCAGTGGGATCTGACAAGTTGTGTTTATACAGGACACTCAGTTTTAACAACAGATTCCTAAAATCTCAACAGTGTAGAAAGAGGCTAATTGAATCTGCACCAACCCTCAAAAAGCATCCCACCCAGGCCCAGCGGTCTGGGCACACGGTCTACAGCCCCACATTTACCATGGTCAATCCACCTAACCTGCACATCTTTGAACTGGGGTATGAAACCAGAGCACCCAGCAGAAACCCACACAGACACGGGGTGTACATGCAAATTCCACACAACCACCTAAGGCTGAAATTGAACCTGGGTCCTTGGTGCTGTGAGGCAGCCGTGCGGACCACTGAGCCATTGGACTTAAAATGTTAATTTGGTTTTCTCTTCACAGATGCTGCTAGATCTGCTGAGTTCCTCCAACAATTAAAAAAAAAGGGTATGGACACCGAGATCTAAAATGTTCAAAGTTACGTAAGGGGGGGAAAGTTTGAATATTCCAGATTGAATGTGAATGGCCACATGTCTTCTCTGCATTCAACACCATCTGCCATTTATGCTCACTCATTAAGTCTGTTTTTGATTCAGATTTCCAGTATCAGCAGTTGTTTCTTTTATTAAAGGGACAGATCCGTTCTTTGTCTCACTCCATCACTGCCAGAATAAAGTTTGTTTTAAAAGGAGAAATGATATGGCAATTATACATTAAAGCATATATGGCTCAGTATCAGAAACACGTCAGCCAGGTTCCCTTAGTTAACAACAAAGAACTAGTGCAAACAGACCTTGTTTAAACAAAGATGCAAAGATTATTCGCAAACCATTTTAAAATGTGTAAATAGGTCCAATGATCCTTCTTGAAAAAATGAATACACACTTAAAACTCCTAAGCCGGAAAAAAAATCTCTGTGGAGAGTTATCTTAAAAATACTTCAGCCAAGAAATAGTTAAACTTAAGAAAATTTTCGAAGCCAATTCTGCAGCTGAAGTCACTTTCAACACAATTGTTGTTACCACGGTCTCTTCCTGGATCTATTATGGCTGGTTGAATTCTCTTTTGCTGGTGACAGTGGTGTAGATTCAAGTTTCTCCTTTAATAACCTCCACTTATAATGATGAGACCTTCCAATGGGTTTTCAACTGATAAACTTCAATGAGGGTGTATTCACAGAAAGAGAGGGAGGATAAATGCTTTTTCTGACTTTCTGTGTTTGGAAACGTTTTTTTAACATGCCCACAAACTGAGTCATGTGACTTCTCCCTGACGTCTCCATCCAAGCAGCTTGTTGCTACTGTAGCCAAATTATTATATCCAAAAGATTGAGATAAATATGATCCAGTCACTTATATTATGAATTGATATTTTAGGTAACACATGTTCATAATAGTATATTAAGGGCTTGGATGACTAAGAATGTTGAGTTGTAAATCAAAGTTAGCAGGTGACACTAGAAGCACAGCACAATGTGTGGACTGGAGGAGGCTACAAACAGACTAAGTGAGTGAACTTAACTCTGGCAGGTGGTGTTGAAAAGCATGTGACCATTCACATTCAATCTGACAAATCCAAACTCTCCCCTATTGCACAACACTGATCTCCATACCATATTTAAGAAGCAATATTATTTCATTGCAGGCAGTTAGAGAAAGTTCACTAGAATGATCTCCATTATGGAGGGGTTGCCTTAGGAGCAAAGGCTAAATAGTTAGGAATGCTATGCACTGTCATTAAGAAGAATCAGAGGTGATTTTGTTGAAACATATTGGATTCTTAAGAGGCTTGGCAGGGTAAATGCTGAGAGTGTAAGACCAGAGGGCATAGTCTCAGAATAAACAGGCACCAATTTGAGACTGAGATGAGGAGCAATTTCCTCTCTCAGAAGGTTGTGAGTCGTTAGAACTGCTTGGTGCAGCCAGCTGTGGGCAGACTCCTTGAGTATGTTTAAGGCTGATCGATTCTTGATCAATAGTGGAATCAATGGGGAAGTAGACATAGAAAGGGGCTGAATGGCTTTCTCCTGTTCCTAACATTTTAGTCATATCTCTTCAAAGAAAAAACAAGTGAGATCTGTGCACGACCATATTTACCTAGCATGGATTTTCAAATCCTCAGTGAGGCAAAACATTTTGTTTTTCTCATTTTAACATTGATCTAAATTGGACCAATTTGGATTTGGATTATTCTGATGGTTGCCTCGAGTCAATTCACCGACTGGCACAGATTGAGTTACTGAACTAGCCCATGCACTAACTTTTAAATGAAGTGGCAGGAGTTTTGCTCTGATTGCTACAAACTCCACTGATATGAAGTTCCTGAATTCCAACCATGACCAGCTCTGGGCTTTAAACAAGATAAATGTCTCCCCCACTTATACTCCATCAGTTACTGTAACGCTGCTATAAAATTCTAGCAGAATAAATTTGCTGCTCAGAATTAAAAAACGAAATTTAATCCCCATGTAAGGATTGCAGTGTCAAGGAGCTAAGAAGTAATCAAATTAATTAGAAAGTAAAGACTGCAAATCAAATGAACTTGCAGGGATGTGAACACAGTCTTTACGTTAATGTGGCAATAAAGTTTGAATGACAAAATATAGAATGCACATATTGTGCAGGGTCCATGCCTCATTTGATAAAAATAGTTAGTAAAATAAAAACTGGTCCTAACTATTAGTATAAGAGAGTCGGCTACATAATAAACCTTCCTGATGAAGGGCTTTTGCCCGAAACGTCGATTTCGAAGCTCCTCGGATGCTGCCTGCACTAATCCAGAAACAACATTATAATCAGTCTAGGCATCCAGAAAGAACGTTGCTTAGAGAAATTATGACAGAAATCTTACTCTCTGGACTTTATTCCAGCACCAGGAGAAAGTTAGCACAATATTGTTTAAGAGATGCAGCACTGATGAAAGAACTCGAGGACCTTAGGCTCATCCGAGAGAATGAGATCTTTCTGGACAAGACCTTCAGCAAGGTTATTAAACCAACCATACCAGAAGAGAGCAGAAGAGAGCAGACAATGAGGAAGGCAGAGAGGAGGCAGGTGCAAGAGACGCCGAGGGAAGTACCTGTCAGGAACAAGTTGAATCTTTTGGAAACAGTAGAGACAGATGACACTGCCAGTCCGTGAGGCGGCCAGGTCTATCAATCAAAAGTTGGCATGGAGGCAGAGCGGAAGAGTCGGACATCGCACAGAGCCATGGTGATAGGGGACTCCATAGTGAGAGGAACTGAACCAGGTTTTTGTGGCAGCAGGCGGGACTTAAGGATGGTGTGTTGCCTTCCTGGTGCCAGGGTTAAAGACATCACAGACGGAGTGCAGGAAATCCTCAAGGACAAAGGTGAAGAGCCAGAGGTGGTGTACATGTCGGCACAAATGATGTCGGGAAGAAGAGGAGGAACATACTACAGCAGGACTTCGGAGAACTAGGAAGAAGGCTGAAAAGCAGGACGTCCAGGGTGGTTATCTCCGGTTTGCTTCCAGTTCCTCGGGCTGTAGAGGCCAGGAACAGGGAGATAATGGACTTGAACGTGTGGCTGGGGAACTGGTGCAGGAAGCAAGGATTTAAATTCTTGGATCACTGGGGAATGTTTTGTGGTAAGTATAAATCATATAAGAGAGACGGTTTTCACCTTAATAGGTTATGGACCAGCATCCTGCAGGCAGGCCTACTGCAACACAGCTACGTTTGAACTAAGTAGCTGGGGGGAGGGAACAAACTGGATGTTTAAGAAGGAAATTGAAGGGAAAGTTAGAACAAGGGAAGTCAAGAAAGACAACTGTATCAATGAGGCAGAAAATTCAAAAAGGAATCATGCTGTAAGGTTGAGTGAAATAGGAGTTGATGGGAAGGGTGAGGACAGTAACAAATTAAAAATACTATACATGAATGCACGAAGCATTAGAAATAAGATGGATGAGCTTGAGGCTCTTTTGGAAATTGGCAGAGACGATATTGTGGGGAGAACTGAGACGTGGCTTCAAGTGGACAGGGCCTGGGAAATGTATATTCAAGGCTACATGTGCTTTTGTAAGGACAGACTGATGGGCAGAGGGGGTGGGGTAGCCATGTTGGTAAGGGATGATATTCAGTCCCTTGCGCGGGGGGACCTAGAATCAGGGGATGTAGAGTCAGTGTGGATAGAGCTGAGAAATACTAAGGGTAAAAAGACCCTCTTGGGAGTCATCTAAAGGCACCCAAACAGTAGTCTGGATGTCAGATGTAAGTTGAATCAGGAGCTG
>NC_057733.1:35257184-35274197 GCF_004010195.1 Chiloscyllium plagiosum | reverse complement strand
CTCCCTGTATTCTGTGAGATCTAACCTTGCTAACCAGTCTCCCATGGGGAACCTTGTTGAACGCCTTACTGAAGTCCATATAGATCACATCTACCGCTCTGCCCTCATCAATCCTATTTGTTACTTCCTCATAAAACTCAATCAAGTTTGTGAGACATGAATTTTCACACACAAAGCCATGTTGACTATCCCTAATCAGTCCTTGCCTTTCCAAATACATATACATCCTCTTTCTCAGGATTCCCTCCAACCATTTGCCCACCACCGATGTCAGGCTCACTGGTCTATAGTTCCCTGGCTTGTCCTTACTATACTTCTTAAACAGTGGCACCACGTTAGTTAACTTCCAGTCTTCTAGCACCTCACCTGTGACTATCGATGATACAAATATCTCAGCAAGAGGCCCAGCAATCACCTCTCTAGCTTCCCACAGAGTTCTAGGGTACACCTGATCAGGTCCTGGGGATTTATCCACCTTTACATGTTTCAAGACATCCAGCACTTCCTCCCCTATAATATGGATATTTTGCAAGGTGTCACCATCTATTTTGCTACTTTCTATATCTTCCATATCCTTTTCCACAGTAAATACTCATTTAGTATCTCCCTATTTTCTGCGGCTCCACACAAAGGCCGCCTTGCTGATCTTTGAGGGGCCCTATTCTCTCCCTAGTTATCTTTTTGTCCATAATGTATTTGTAAAGACCCTTTGGATTCTCCTTAATTCTCTGTTTCGCAGAGCTTGCAGACACATGTCATGTGACTGACTAGCAGTCTCAGAGTGTACTGGAAAAATGAAAATATGTAACATTTGACAGTGAAACAAATACCTGACTTTTGGTTCCTATGTTTTCACAACAAGAATCATTACTGTGTGGAAACAGGCCATTAGGCCCAACAAGTCCACACCAACCCTCCGAAGAGTACCCCACCCAGACCCATTCCCCAATATTTACCCCTGACTCATGCATCTAACCTATACATCCCTGAGCACTATCGACAATTTAGCACGGGCAATTCACCGAACCTGCACATTTTTGGACTGTGAGGGAAAACCAGAGCATCTGGCGGAAACCCACACAGACACAGGGAGAACATGCAAACTCTACACAGACAGTCACCCGAGGCAGGAATTGAACCTGGGACCTTGGAGCTGTGAGGTAGCAGTGCAAGCCACTGAGCCACCATGCTGCTCCATTCCAGCAACTCAAATTTAACCAGTTTAAGTTATGCCCCAGGATACTAAAACCCAATTGAATCGGAATTTTACTGTTTTGACAACATCGAACCAATGAGATGATCCAATGTTTGAGATTTATGAAAGCAGGTATTTTGAGAGTTAGCTAGAGAAAGTGACCAACTGCCTTTGTCAGAGTAAAGGCCAGCCAAACACTCTTTTATCAAATGTACCTTTTTCATATGAAACATCTTTGCAGCAAAAGACTGAAGATGATTCAGGGATATGTACAGCCAGTGGAAGGGGAGATAACTGCCGCTGCCTGGTTTTGAAACTTAAGTTGATGTAATTTTAATTGAAACTTTTATTTGATCAGTATATTGTTATCAAGTGAGAGGTAGATAACAAGCATTGAAGAGGAAGGTGGTTTAGAGTTGTAAATAGTTGTTTAATGTTCACTTTTAGGATTAAAGAACAAATTGATATTTTTCTTTTAAATAGTGGAAGTTGGGAAGTCTCTATCATTCATACTTTTACAGATTACAAGGCGAGGTGAGCTTTTCTGGGTGTTTGGTACAATTAGCAGAAGGGCTCACTGTCGTGTTGTAACAGACCTTATTGAAAATGAGAGATGGGGCAAGACAGGGTAGATGCAGAAAAGTTATCTCCCCTTGTGCAAAATTCTAGAATCAGAGTATAATTTCAGCAAGGCAAAGGATTTCACATTTAAGACAGACATGAGGAGCAATTCCTTCTTTCAGAGAGTGGTGAATCTGTGGAATTCCTCACCACAGAAGGTTGTAAAAGCATATTCAAAGTTGAGACTGACAGAATTTTAATCAGTAAGGGAATCAAGGGGTATGAGGTAATGGCAGGAAAGGAGTCTTACTGAATGAGAGAGTAGACCTGAAGGGCCGAATGACAGACTTCTGCTCCTATAGCTTATGGTCTTGTCAGTAATGCATTTAACACTACAGGGGTTCCTAGTTACTGGAATATTACTTAAGGGAAACAATAAAATATTATTATTATTCCAAGGCTGTATTTGCCAAGAATTTCAGAGTTGGAAGAATTTGCTGGAGAGGCAATGACCAAGTGGTATTATCATTGGACTGTTAATCCAGAGAGCCAGGTAATATTCTGGGAACCCAGATTGCAATCCTGCCACGACAGATGGTGGAATTTGAGTTCAATGAATGTCTGGAATTAAGAGTCTAATCATGACCATGAATCCTTTGTTGATTGTTGGGAAAAGCCCATCTGATTCACTGAAGTCCCTTTTTCATGGTGAATGGTAGGGCCTTAATGGACCTTGGAGTTCAGTCACACTGTTGTCTGAAAGTGGAGTCACAGGTAGACAGGACAATGAAGGTGGCTTTTGGCACACCGGCCTTCATTAGTCAGGGCATTGAGTATAGAAGTTGGGAAGTTATGGTGCAGTTGTACAGGACATTGGTGAGGCTGCACTTGGGAGTAGTGTGTTCAATTTTTGTCACTTTGCTATAGGAAGGATGTTATTAAACTGGAAAGAGTATAGAAGAAATTTACAAGGATGTTGCCAGGACTCAAGGGTCTGAGTTATCGGGAGAGGTTGGATAAGCTAGGACTTTTTTCTTTGGAATGCAAGAGACTGAGGGGGGACCTTATAGAAATGTCTTTGTGGCTATCTCTTGAGGTCAAGGATGATGGTCTTGGTTCTGTTGACCTATTTATGGGCTCTCAGTTGGCTTATGAGACCAATCTTTGCTTTGAATGTTCTTCTGGATTCAGGACATGTAGTTCCAGATGGCAGATTGGGCTTTGGGTGTTGCTGCCTCGGTTTCCATTGTCTTCTCTTTTCTTCTAGTTCTGCAACCTGTTGGCTTCGAATGTTGCTTTTCCTTTTTGGATGATGGTTTGGCAGAGTTTCCTGTCCTTGGGTTTCCCAATTGTTGATGTCGATGTTACATTTCTTCATGTTGGCTTTTAAAACGTCTTCGAATCTCTTCTGTTGTCCTCCTCTTTTGCGTTTGCCTTCTTTAAGCTGGGAGTAGAAGACTTGTTTTGGCAGACATTTGTCTTTCATTCGAACAACATGACCATTCCATCTTAGTCGGTTCTTGTTGACATAGGCTTCAACACTTGTTGGTTCTTCGACATTGCCACCTGATATTCAAGATGTTTAGAAGGCTGTGTTAATGGAACTTTTCAAGCGCCTTCAGATGTTGTCAATATGTTGTCCAAGTTTCTGATGCATGCAGGAACGCATCTAATTGAGTTCTCCCCAGAAGGACGAAATGGGGTAAAGTAAACGATTCTGAAACCAGTGAAGGACATGTTCAGTAGAATGCTCTGACATATTGTATTAACTCAATGTTAAATCATAGTATAAAATTCTTGTGTTTCTAGCCAATCTTTCAGCCCATAAACTGTACTCGTAGAATATACAATCAGACATTCTTCTCTACACCAGACATATTGTTGATGCTCTGTACCCACAAACTTGAAGAGTTTTTTTTTCATTTCGAGCATCCAACACACTGAGGAGGCTTCAGGCTAATCCTCACATCCAACTACTTGCTCTGAAAACTCTGCTTATATTTTGATACAGTAACAAATTCCACCACAGCAGCCAAGACAACGCACAATATTCTAATTAAAATAACCCTCAAAGTCCATACTATCTGCCAATATAAATAGATTCTTTAAAACAAAATTACAGGATTCAACTCAGTATCTTCACCAAAAATAAATTAATACTTCTTTGAACCGCACTCTATCTGTATACCAAGTTTTCTGAAATCCATCCATTTTCAAAATATATTGTTTCCAGTCAAAACAGACTAACAAACTGGTGAAAACATTTCTGTCGTTCACCTTCGCTGGTGGAAGAAATGAGGTTACAGAGCTAAAACGTTAACCCTTTCTCTCTCTCCACCGATGCTGTCAGAGGTGCAGAGTGTTGCTAGTTTTTGCTGTTTTTACTTTAGACTTTCAGAATCCACAATACTGGACTTTGCACAATATGCTCTATGGTCACTTCTTCTCTCTCTCTTTGCGGTCATGCTGATTTAAGTAAATGAAGCTGAAGCACCCTTATTCAAATCTCCTACTTCACAGGATATGATGCACGTGGATGCAAACTGATTGACGTATAGAAGGATCAATCAAAACTAATGAAACATACATGATCTCACTGTTGGAAAGTATCATTGGTCCATTAACACCATCAACCAGCTGATCCAAGAAATAGGAACTGTTAATGTGTTTCTTTAGAAGCTCTTAACTTGAAGAAATCTTTGCTACTTACAACTGCATCTTTCGCAATAAGATATTCAAAAGGCCAATTAACATCTGAGTAAAGTTATTTCTTTAACAATATTTTTGAATCTACCTCAGATAAGTAAATGTCTCTTTGCTCCGTAGTTTTGAGCCAAATCAAACAATCCCAGTAGAACCTCTGCAGCCCTGAGTAAACCACAGCCCTACCTCAGCAGAAGAGTCCTGATCGCAAAGGCTATCCTTTTTTTTTATTTGCTAAGTCAAAGGTCTGTGGCCAAAGGAGTCAATTTGCAAAGCGAGAAGTGAATTCTGTTGCCACATGAGAAAGGAAAGCACACAGGCAGAGGTGCAGTGGAAACAGCACAAAGGTGTATCATGTCAGCAATTCTCTGATTGTCTCCTGAATGTTGCTCACTTGGTGCTAAACATGGGACCAGATTTAATTGAAGTGGTTTAAGTGACATTGGACATTTTATCGGTAGATTATAAACTTTTCCCATAACTCTGCCTGTCAAATATTTTCAACGATCTGACAGACAGTTATGCTGCTCTAAATCTAATGGTTTATAGATCAATAATTATTTCCACTCTATTCTTAACACAAAAGCAACAGTGGGAGGAGATTTGTACTCCAATGGTTAAAATTAATTACATGTTTTCTTAAAAGTATTGGCGAAATATTTTATGTTTAAATGCAGCACTTCTATAATATTATAACTTAAATTGGGAGCACATGGTTGCTAATACTATCTAACTAATTAACTGACCTCAGATAGATTTTTCATGTAATAAATGTCATAAGAAAGTTTAATGATAGCAATTGTTATGCCAATTTGTTCCATCTACAGCACAGTCAAAAGCTCACCAAAATTGTTAAGTGATCTTTTAATCCAAATAATTGCCTATGCCTATTCTGCAGAAAGGCTCATAACTTCAGAAAGCTTTCAATATTTTGCTTTTCTCCAGAGTACAACCCAAGGTCCCATTTGGCTAGCACCTGACAGCAGCTGGACCAGGGTTCGATGGCATGAGGTATCCATCTACTACAACTCCAAGATCCCCTTTCCTGATCCTTCTTTGTAAGATTTTCTTTTTAATTAACCATGTAATCCCACTGCTGATTCTGTACACTGAAAAGTGTGACTTTACACTTTTCTACATTAGGTTGCAAACTGCAAATTGTAGATGCAAATTGAATATTTAAATAAGTTGTGAATTTGCACAGGATGGAATCTGCAGATGGAACTGTGAACGCAGGCAAAAGAGAAAAAAACTACAATGAGAAATAAACATTCATTCACTCAGCAAAAAGTGATTTTTCTTTACATTTGGGGATTGTACAAGAGATGGAAAAACCACCTTTGCATCCACTTAAAAAGTGAAAGGGTGGGAACAGTTATAAGCCCATTAGGAGACAGTATGCAACTTAAGTATTTACATTGGATGAAGAACTATAATGAGTAGCTTTTAACAAAAGAAATTACATTCTGTATATTGTTTATCCTCTGCCCTGGGTTAAATTGTCAAGAACACATTTTTCATGAAACACACCTAAAAATGGAATTTAACATTGCAAGCTTAACAAAAATGAGTATTCAATTGGTTTGAGCTGTCTCAATCTAGTTCTTAGTGTGAGTGATTCCACAGCACAAAATTGCACATAATTCAGCACTAATTGTCACTAAGTTGACAGTCTCACTGAGAACCATATGGATGGGTGTTAAGAAGATGAAACAGAAGTTTGAAAATGAGGCAGTAACAGGTGTCTTTGTGATGTCGAAGCTCAACCACATTTATCCAAACAGCAAATATACAGGTTAATCTGATGTAAAAATCACCAAGGGGGTCTGCATGTGGTTCCAATTCTGGTTGGATGCCTCTAGGTGCTGCCTTATCTCCTTGTGAGGAAGGGCACCTGGACTGCCCCGTTACCACTCTTGATGGCCAGTGCCTGACAAAGAGCAGGTGTATGTGTCCCTCTAGGAGGCCGAGGGCACTGGATCTTGCTCTTCATAGTAGCCACTGACCTGTCCACGACCTGTCTGACAGTCGCACAACTCTCTGTACTACTGCAGCCTCTGGACAAAGAGGGCCATTGCTCCTCACAGGCCTGCTCGATGTTCCTCACTGTGCATCTGGGTGAACCCACAGAGTTTTCTCCAGCCGGGGGATGAGCTGGTGCTGGTCTCTGGTGGTCCTTTGAGTGCCAGCGGCATGCGCATTTCTCCCTTGCCAGCTGCAGAGCTGCCTCAGTGAGGTGCTCACCAGTGTGCATAGTTTTTTAAGCCCAGAATTCCTATCGAGGTGTCAGGACCTGTGCAGGGAAGATTGAGGGTTAGGTGCAGGAAGCAGACATGCCAACGCTTCCTCTGAGGCCTCAGACTTCTGGGAGCGTGCTCCTCCCCGGTTGAGTACAGCTCCTCTACAGGTGTCCTCAGGAGCTTTACAGAACCTGTAGGAGCAGAGTCAGAGTGACGTGTTGGAGAGAAGAGTGTGCCACGTACCCTGGCACAGAGGACA
This sequence comes from Chiloscyllium plagiosum, assembly GCF_004010195.1. Lineage (NCBI taxonomy): Eukaryota > Metazoa > Chordata > Chondrichthyes > Orectolobiformes > Hemiscylliidae > Chiloscyllium > Chiloscyllium plagiosum. The sequence continues at coordinate 35,267,239 of NC_057733.1, read as the reverse complement.
GGGTCATTGACCTTCTCTCTGTATTGCTGGCCATACCTCTGCAGATGGCACTGACTTGGGTAGTAACACTAGGCCAGGTTGGCAGCATCTTGTGGTATGGGCTCCTCTGCCAGTTCTCTGGAAAGAGAACTCCTCCCGTTTGCATAAGCCCATCCACCATAACCTGCAGATCCCTGTTGGAGAATTGCAGTGCCATGTTTAGATTGTGTCTATAAATGAGCAGGGACAGCTTTGAAATGTTGTGTGGGTGCACTGCAGCTTTTTTAAAGGTGGTGTGGATGCACGTGACGCCAGTGTTATGATGGATATCCGCTGAGTGGCAAGTTGTTCTGGGACTGGCACATGGTAAGCTGGGATGGAAATCAGATCTAGGAGACACCATATGGACACAGTTAGTCAATAATGCGGTGCGTTTGATGAGATGTGATGAGAAAACCCACTAGGGATTGCAGCAAGGGATTTTGCAAATAACCACAACTTATCCAAAACAAAACATAAGATTTAGACTATAGAATTGTTACAAGATGGACATAGGCCATTTGACCCATCATCTCTGTGTTGGCTCTTTCAAAGGAGCAATTTATATACAACTTTTACCCTGCATTCCCACCACATCTCTGCACATCCCTCCTCTTCTGATATTTGGACCGTTTAGGAAATGCAAAAAATGTTATGGGCGAGAGGAGGCCGTTCTGCCCAACGTGTCTGCATCGACCACCCTGCCTCATCCTGCTTTCCAGCCCTTGGCTTGTATTTCTGGAGGTTGTTGTTCGACCCACTGATTTTTCATTACTTTGGTTTGATTGATTGATTGATTGATAGGTTTATTGCCACGTGTACCTAAGCACAGTGAAAAGCTTTGTTTCCGAGTAGTACAGACAGATGACAGTGAGCAAAGACATATCAATCATAGGCTGAACAAGAAAATTGGACAGAGGCATAAAGTGTGTGCACTAGGCAAGATCAACACTAACAAGATCACTGTTATTTGAAGTTGGAGAGTCTATTCATTAGCCTAATAATGGCAGGACAGAAGCCGTTCCTGAAGCTGGTGGTCAGTGTGTTCAAACTTTTGTATCCTTTGCCTGATGGAACAGATTGGAGGAGAGTATTACTGGGGTGCAACTGGTCTTTGGTGGCTTTAAAATCAACTAGATGAAAGTGAGGGCTGCAAATGCTGGAGATTAGAGTCGAGCGTGTGGTGCTGGAAAAACACAGCCGGTCAGGCAGCATCCGAGGAGCTAGAAACATCGACTCTCTTGCTCCTCGGATGCTGCCTGACCGGCTGTGCTTTTCCAGCACCACACCCTCGACTCTTTGGTGGTGTTGGCAGCCTCTCCACAGCAATGGGCCGTGTAAATGGAATCCAAGAATGGAAGATTGGCTTTTGTAATGGTCTGGGCTGTGCACACAACCTTCTGTAGTTTCTGATGCTCCTGGGCAGAGCAGTTGTTGTCCCAGGCCAGTTGGTGTGGGTCCTTATGGATATACCAACTTTCCTGAGTTGCCTGAGGAAGAAGGGGTGTTGTTGTGCCTTCTTGACCGTCGCACATAGGAACTTATTCTTTCATCAGTTTTTGGTTTGGAGCTGAGAACTGTGAACTGTCATTTGTTTGGGAGATCAATCCTGGAAGTTAACTGAAGATTGGTTCCTGATCCAAAATGTTTCCATAGACTCTTGACACTGAGGGAAAACAGTATGTTTAACCTGAGAGCAGATGTTTGGCCATAAACAAGGTCAGTACCTGCTAACTGGTCCAGCAAGGCTGGAAGCGAAGATCCTGGTCAAACAGGGGAAGTTTTGTACTGGTTTATGGACTGTGTTTTCTGAGAGGAGTTTGACTGTTGTTGTTGTAACATGAAGGTTTGAATGGTCCCTACCTAACCTCTCATTATCAGCTATTGAAAGTTCAGAGAATAGAAACAAAATTATAAGCATTTCCTGAGTGAACTGGAAAAAAATAGCATTAATCAAGGCCTTCAGAAAATCAAACAAGAAACAATCACACATCTCTGTGGAACAACATTTCATTAACGTAATCTGGCCAGCTTTATTATTTTATTTATTCCTTAACTGCATTTGTTTGTCCAACTTTTGTGTGACTAGGACTGAAAACATAGATTATTGGGTTTAAATCATAATCATCAATTAGGTTACTTTGTTAGTTAATTTTGCTCAGCTAAAGTTACTGTGTTTTTAATAAATCATTAATTCTTTTGTGGAAGCTACAAATCTGGCATCCAGGATTGATTATTTGCAGAGTCTGAGTTTAGTTCTTAAAAAGATCTGGTTAGGAACCATTGGGGTGAATGTTGGACATCTTTGAAGGTTTTAATTTAGCTGTGTTGTGAATAGAGATGTGGGAAGGCTGATTTGTTTCAGTTGTCTGTCTCCATGTCATAACAGTTATGGAACTCAAGGTTCATATCCAGATATCTAAAAAATGAATTAATGTTTTCTGCCACTCCTACCCTTTCAGGCATAGCCATATTTGCATGAATGTGACATAAAACTCCTGCCTCATTCTTTACCGTGATGTACTTTCCTCATGTTGCCTCATACTGTTCGTACATGCCCGTTTAAATTGAAAAGCTCTTATTCAGTGGGAGGATGGGGAAATTCCAGGCCACAGATAGCTAGCAGCAGGACAATCTCACTGATTGAGATAAATAAATGTGTTGGAGAAGTGAACTGCCTTTGGGTTTGTAATAATGAATGTTGACTTTTCAGATTTTATTTGTGATTCCAAGCGAGATCCTACATTTAGTTTGCAGTGTGAACTTCCAGTAAGGAGGTCACGATGTAAGGATTGTCAGTTTTATTGTGTATGTGTGTGTTATATTTTTGGAAGTTTCAGAAGTAAAGTCAATGAAACTTATTGGTGTCGTGAAGTAAAATTGTAATCCAATTGGCATAGCACTCTTTTCTGCTCGCAAATACAAAGATTGTGAAGAAAGAGCAGGGTTGTTGTTGTGAAAGTTTACAGCTCATAAATTCGCACTGACTGTGTGGTTAAGAATGAAACTAGCTGTAACTCAGTTCAGTAACACAGAGGTTTATCTCCTCTCCTTGATTTTCTTGTGCTGGTGATGTATGTTTCTATTAGTTCTGGCAGTTCTGTATTTGGTTTCCCAAGTGACTATTCTTCATAAGTGGCTGGAGACTGACTGGAAACTTAATATTTAACCATGGGAGGCATACCTCTGTTTAATCCTACCATCTATTAATGTGTTCACATGAAGCTACTACATAGAGAGTTCCTACCTGTGATTACTATGTTTTGTTTTCCCCTTCCTCAGTCTGGGAACGGGGAAGACTGGTTGCAGAGATGATACAGGCACATTCGCAGAGATCACGGGCACATGCAATACCACCAAGTGGAGGAAGGTGACATTTGAACAGGTCAGTTCCATTATAAAGGATTTTATGACATGGTGAAAATGATCAGGTGAAAATGGCATTAGAAATAAAATAATAGAAGATTCATTTCACTGACCATTTGAATTAGCTATCAACTGCTTAACAATGATCTTAAAGGCAACACTTTTTTAAAAATGCAGGGTCTTTAACTGAGGCAGGTATCTTCTGAATGTGTGGTTGGCTGTTTTCCACTAAGTTGGTATAACTTGATAAATGTTGGAGGAGCTTGTACCTAAAATTGGATTTATTTTACAGATCTCACAAATTGAAAATAGTTTTCTTTAGTCCTCCATCCAGTGCAGTACCTACCAGACTGATTAAATAAACACTACTAATGAGAGCTAGCAAGCTAATTTATAACCATAGGATAATTTCCACAGGTGCGGAACATTTCACTTTGGCACAGATCTATATCAACCACAAAAACAAAACCACACAGTTCAACAACACAATGAATATACTTTGAGTTCAGGGGCTGAGGGAAATGCTGATCATAAATATTGGGGCACGTGTGAGTCAGGTGAGTGCTGAAATTCTGAATCCCAACCAGCGTGCTTCAGGTTTTAATGAGAAGGGAGGGTTATGGAGCAGGTAGTCCAGCTGCTCCCAGGAGGATGATTGGCACTTTGTATATCACAGAGAGCATTCAAATCACATCTTTATTCATCATTTGGAGTTTAACTCTGGCTAGATTTCCAAAGTCTCAGATATCCAGCAGTGAAATACAAGTGAGGGTCTAGGAGGCTATGATTGATCAAGTGTATCCCAGTTGTGGAAAATTAGGGAAGAAATTGTGGGGCCCTTGGCTGAGATAGTTGTATCATCTATAACTTGGGTGAGGTGCCAGAGGACTGGATGGTGGTTAATTTTGTGTCTGTATTTAAGAAAGGCTGTAAAGAGAAGTCTGGAACTGTAGACATGTGAGCTTGACATCAATACTGGGTAAGTTGTTGGAGGTGATTCTGAGGGATTGGTGTACATGCATTTGTCGAGGCAAGGGCCGCTTAGGGATAGTCAGCATTGCCACACAAACCTGATTACGTTTTTTGAGGAAGTAACTAAGATTAATGAGAGCAGCGCGGTAGACATCGTTTACATGGACTTTAGTAAAGCCATTGACAAGGTTTCGACATGGTAGACTAGTCAGTAAAGTTAGATCATGGGATTCAGAGAGAGCTTGCCAATTGGATATAAAATTGGCTTGACAGTAGGACACAGAGGGTCATAGTGGAGAGATGTTTTTCAGACTGGAGGCCTGTGACCAGCGGTATTCCACAGGGATCAGTATTGGGTCCCCTTTTGTTTGTCATATATAAATGACTTGGATGAGAAATTAGGAGGCGTGGTTAGTAAGTTTGCAAATGACACCAAAATTGATGGTGTGGTGGACAGTGAAAACAGTTATCTAAGGTTAGAAACAGATCTTGATCAATTGAGTCAATGAGCTGAGAAATGACAGATGGAATTTAATTTCGATGAGTACAAGGTATTGCATTTTGGTAAAACAAACAAGGGCAGGACCTATACAATGAATGGGAGGACCTCAGGTAGTTTTGTAGAACAGAGACCAAGGGAAACAAGTACATATTCTTTTAAATTTGCGTCACATGCAGACAGGGTTGTTAATAAGAAATTTAGCACGCTTGTCTTTATTGCTCAGACCTATGAATATTGAAGTTGGACGTCAATGTTGAGGTTTCACAGGACGTTGGTGAGGTCTCTTCTGGAGTACTGTGTGCAATTCTGTTCATCCTACTATAGGAAGGATATTATTAAACTGGAGAAGGTTCAGAAAAGATTTACCAGGATGTTGCCAGTAATGGAGGATTTGAGCTATAAGGATAGGCTGGGGCGCTTTTCAATGGAATATAGGTGGTTGAGGGGTGACGTTATAGAAATTTATAAAATCACGAGAGGCATAGTTAAGATGAATAGCAACGGTCTTTTCCCTATGGTGGGCAGTTCAAAAATAGGGGACATATTTTTAAGGTGAGAGGAAAAGGTTTAAAGAGGACACAAGGGGCAACATTTTTACACAGAAAGTGGTTCGTATTGGAATGAATTGCCAGAGGAAGTGGTGGATGCAGATGTAGTTGCATTATTGAAAAAATACTTGGAGAAGTACGTGAGTAGGAAAGGTTTGGAGGGATATGGGCCAAACGCAGGCAGGTGGGACTAGTTTGGTTTGGGAACATGGTCAGCGTGAACTGATTGGACCGAAGGGTCTGTTTCCGTGCTGTACGATTCTTTGATTGCCTTTCTGCTTACTCTGGAAGTCTGTCTGGGCAATCTCCTGCAATCAGGCACACCCCCTCAACATTTCCACTCTGCCCCACGACATTCACAGTGAGGCTTTGGACTGATCCTGACAGCTTCAATTCCAAACTTGCTCTTTCCACACTGCCCCTATCTTCAGGGTTCTCATACCTGTCTCCCTTCCCTGACACATTAATAAAGTGTATTTGTAAAATAGTAACAGGAAATGCTAAAATTTGTATTAAGTAACTAGGTATTAATAAAGTTCAGATTATTAATCAAACATTACACGAATACAATCATAGTTGAAAAGTGTAGTGCTGGAAAACCACAGCAGGTCAGGCTGTGAATCAGGAATGTGAAGGGTTTATGCCCAAAACATTGACTCTCCTGCTCCTTGCATTCTGCCTGACCTGCTGTGCTTTTGCAGCGCCACACTTTTTGACTCAGACTCTCCAGCACCTGCAGTCCTCACTTTCTCTCATGAGTACAATCATTCCATGCTATCTGAGGGTCTGAAGTAGAGCAGCAGATTCTCACATTTTTAAAACAAGAAGCCCCGAGCAACAAAATAACAACTGCAATTCTTCAAAATGCTCTGGACTAACAGGGCACTTTGGCATGTTGAACCATGTGTTTTTAACAGAGAGAGCTACCACAATTTCATCGTGGTTTTAACTCTGAACGTGCAGGTAGCTGATGAATCAACATATCACCACTCATATGTTTGTCTTGGGAGTCTGTTATGACTCCCTGATTCTGTCATTAGTAGCTTTATCTAGATGCAGCAAGACAGCTTGCATGGCTGGCTGATAGGCAATAATGCTAAAGAACAAAGTTTTACTTGATGGCACTGTTGAAATGTAGTTCATCATTTGAAGCATAATACAATCTGAAATTGCATTTGAAGAAGAACACTTTTGGAATGCCAAAAACAGATTTAAGAGTACAGCTCCCAGAAAGAGCTGGCAGCTGTTTGTAGCTTATACAGTGTATGATAGATTAACCTGGTACACCTTTGCCCGGAGTATCACATTGATCCTGCAGTGGGCATAGCACAAGTAGTGCATCCAATGAATTCTGTCATCAAAATAAACTTTTCCCTGTCTTTCTTTCATGCATCATCAATCAAAATTTGCAGTGGTGGGGATGGAACAGATCTACAATGAGAAGAGTTTATGCCATTCTGCACACTGGCAAGATGTGCCCAAAACATCAACATTACTGTTTGTGTAAATTGCAAACAATAAACGATTGCATCCAGATCTCCCTCATACCAGATCCAACTCACTGTTTCCCACAGTAATTTTATTAATCCCCCAACACGGGGAAACATCTGTACTTTCTCACCACAGCTCAGTGAAGGATCCCTCCCCCTGAAGCGGAAGCAGATGGCACTCTCTCACCCAGCCACAGTGGGTCAAAGTACTGTGGGAGACAGCTCAGGCTGAAAACATATGTGCTCACTCAGACACAATCGAGAGAAATTCTTCAGTATCTGGTCATCACCCCCTGACCGACTTGGCAGGAACAGATGACCGCACTATATACACATGACTGCAGACAGAGAGCTTGAACAGAGGCCCAATGCTCAAGGAAATTCAAAAGAAATTAAGAAAGGCTCAATGTATGTTTTATAACAAAAATAATTTACTGCCATTCCCTACAGCCTGGCAAAACCCATTATCCAGGAGCTGTGACCTATTATTGTTCTCGACTTCTCACCCACACTCTCTACAATGTAAGCTGAGAAAGTTGAAAATTGTGCACTGTTCCAGGCACCATGGATATTAAACAGTTGCGAGACATATCCCACTGATTGTTCTTGCACCTTCTCCACTGCTCTGAAAGAAGTAAGTACCAAAAATCTGGAAGTCCTACATGCTGTTAAAGGCATGCTAAGCCAAGAAACTCAAGTGTAAATATTACAAAAATGAGGCATAACATTGATCTAATTTGTAAGCAACACAAACTATGTCTAATTTCTCCCGGGGATCATCTTGTTTTTGTAGGTCACCTGCTAAGTCTTCAACGGCAACTACCAGAGGAGATGAAGAAGAGCTGTCTCCTGGATGAAATATGAGAGTCAGCCTCTAAAACAACAATAACACAATAAATAAAAAAATTATACAGCACCACAGCGCTTGTCGGACATGGCATGCCCTGAACTTTTTCAGAAAATGGAACAAGGGAACGACAGACATCTTTGAGGAGAAAGTGAGGTCTGCAGATGCTGGAGATCAGAGCTGAAAATGTGTTGCTAGAAAAGCGCAGGTCAGGCAGCATCCAGGGAACAGGAGAATTGACGTTTCGGGCATAAGCCCTTCTTCACAACAGACATCAAACCTGAGCTGGGATGAAAAGATGCCAAGCAAAGCTGCAAAAGTCACTATTTGAAGAAATAAATGTTGTGACATTTCAGAGTTAAGGAAGGTGTGGTATACGAGTCTGAAAGAGTTAATACCAAATAGTACCAAAAGCAGCTCCCACTGTGATGATGTCTTATGGACTCTCAGAGGAATGAGACATAACATTCAGCTCCCCGTCAAAGTCTATGTAATGATGTCTGTCATAGCAAAGTAACTAATTCCTAATATGAAATAAACTCTGTCTTGTTAACTAAATAGGTCAGGAAGAGGTTTTTCTCTATCATACTAAACAAGCAGGTCTTGTCATTTATTACACTTAAAGAGAATGGTGTCAGTAACTTATATGCACAGGCTGGTGTGCACATACAACAGTAGGAAAGCATAGATATTTCAGGAGAATACAGCAGAGTTCAGGGTCATTACCTCCACCAGTGACGGTCGAGTAGAAAGCCGAGGATTGCACAGAAATACAAATTTGTAAAGTAAGCTGAGACACAGTACTGGGATTTTTTTTCAGAGATAAGGTGGACACGAGAGATTCCTAAGCAAGGATAGCAACATTTAATTTCAATGTACAGGAAGCATGTGAAAGTTGGCAATGTCTGGGATTTTGCTTGGGTGATATTTAGCATGATACAGAGTTGGGGCAGCTTAGGTGTTAAGGTAATGGAGTTGTTGCGGAGTGCATCTCTGGCAAACTGGGAGAGAATGGCACATATTGTCCTGCGGGAAATATCGATGAAGGTTTCAGTGGCAAGTGTAGGTGAAATGGGGATGAGAACAAAAAATACTTTAATGACAGACTAGATATGAAGTTTGAAGTTCAGGTCATGGTTAAGTACAACAATGGGTAGTGCCTGAGAGATGCCCTTTCCCGAGAAGAATCCTTCAGATATTCAAGGATTGCTGTTCAGCAGGTAAACAGAAAAATATAAATATCGTTTAACATCTTTACAGCGTCACCAATATTTGAATTAATTTAACAGCTACCTCAATTGATAGGTGACTATTTTTTCCATGGTATAATAAAGAATGACTTGCATTTACATAGCATTTTTCATGACCACTATACTTTTCAGAACAATTTACGGTCAATTAAATACATTTTGAATTGTAGTCACTGTTACAATGTCAGATACAAAGCAAATATAAATAACAAACACCCAATGACGACAATGTGATTATGATCAGATAATCTGTTTTGTGATGTTGATTGAGGGATAAATATTTCTTGAAATATGAGTGTAACTTCTCTGTTCTTCAAATCAGTATCATTAGAAAATCTGCAGTAGGTGCAGGCAAATGTGGCCTCAATTTAGTATTGCATTTAAAAGGTCATATATTGAACAATGCAGTGCTTTGTGAAAACTACACTGGAGGCTTGATTTTTACTCTCAGCTCCTGGATTGGAATTTGGTCCTAGAATCTGAAAGCTAGGACAGACAGAGTAGTCATCTCTGGGTTATTGCCGGTGCCACATGACAGTGAGGCAAGGAATAGGGAGAGAGTGCAGTTGAACACGTGGCTGCAAGGATGGTGTAGGAGGGAGGGCTTCAGGTATTTGGACAATTGGACTGCATTCTGGGGAAGGTGGGACCTGTACAAGCAGGATGGGTTGCACCTGAACCAGAAGGGCACCAATATTCTAGGGGGTAGGTTTGCTAGCACTCTTTGGGGGGGTTTAAACTAATTTGGCAGGGGGATGGGATCCGGACTTGTAGTCCAGCAAGTAGGCTAGCTGTTTATCAGGATGTCCAAGTGTGTGGGGAGGCTGTGAAGAAGGTAGCACTGAGAGGGAATACTTGTGGACACAGAGATGGGTTCAAGTGCTTATACTTCAACGCAAGGAGTATCAGAAATAAGGTCGGTGAACTTAAGGCGTGGATAGGTACCTGGGACTACGATGTTGTGGCCATCACGGAACGTGGATAGAAGAGGGACAGGAATGGTTGTTGGAGGTTCCTGGTTACAGATGTTTCAGTAGGATTAGGGAGGGTGGTAAAAAAGGA
>NC_057733.1:35223095-35254646 GCF_004010195.1 Chiloscyllium plagiosum | reverse complement strand
GAGAGGAAGTCGTACGAGGCTAGGTTGAGAGTTCTCGGCCTTTTCTCGTTGGAACGGCGAAGGATGAGGGGTGACTTGCTAGAGGTTTATAAGATGATCAGAGGAATAGATAGAGTAGACAGTCAGAGACATTTTCCTCCGGGTACAACAGAGTGTTACAAGGGGACATAACATTATGGTGAAGGGTGGAAGGTATAGGGGAGATGTCAGGGGTGGGTTCTTTACCCAGAGAGTGGTGGGGGCATGGAATGCGCTGCCTGTGGGAGTGGTAGAGTCAGAATCTTTGGTGACCTTTAAGCGGCAATTGGATAGGTATATGGATAGGTGCTTAAGCTAGGACAAATGTTCGGCACAACATCGTGGGCCGAAGGGCCTGTTCTGTGCTGTATTGTTCTATGTTCTATAATCTCATGATTCAGACACGAGGGGCTGAACCTTATGGTTTTGTTTTTTGGCTAAGTCCAAGTTCTGTGGAGTTTTTTGGAGGGATTTCTGCCATGCAGCCTAGTGTGTTCTCCTGTCGTATCTTAACCAAACGTATTGTGTTGTCTACCTTCCCCCTCATGGCATTCATCATATCTGATTCTGGCCCCATCACACCAGATGGCATCTTGCCAATGTGACCAACAATGTGACACTCAACAATATCCGCAAAAAGTCCAGCAGCTGTTGCACCTGAACCAATTTCGAAAGTCCAACGTGCACCCGGAGAAATATGGCTATAATGCTATGCTGCCCACATCATCCATAGCTAATGTGGTCTTCTATACATCAGGGAGACCAGACGTAACCTCAGGGAATGGCTCACTGAGCATCGCAGCCAGATCCGCAGGGGCCAACCTGACCTCCCAGTCACTGCCCATTTCAATTCCCCCAACCACTCCCTTTCTGACATGACCATCCTTGGCCTCCTCCATTGTCAAAACAGCTCCTATTGGAGGAACAACACCTTATCTTCTGCCTGGGCAACCTACAGCCCAGAAGACTCAACACTGAGTTCTCCAATTTCAAATAACCTCCCTTCCCATCCCGACTCCCTTCTCAGCCACTCCCCAATACCTTCCAGTGCACCCTGCCACCAACCAGATCCATTCCTCCTATTGACCAACCAGGTAACACCCTCTATTTGTCTTCACCTATCCCCACTTCACCACCTTGCCCCCCCCTCCCTTTATCTGCAGTTCCCCCCAGACCCACCTGCAGTCCTGAAGAAGGGTTACACCTGAAACGTTGACTTCTGCACTGCCTGGTTTGCTGTGTTCTTCCAACCTCCTGCATGGCTAACACTCCTCCACACACCATGTTTTCACCCTGGTCACTGTTTAACCATCAGATCACCTGTCGGTGGGTACAACTATCTGAACACCTGCTCTACTGCCCCAGTGCCCAATTGTTATTGTCCAGTGGAGGAACATCACATACATACAAACAAGAGCTTTTACTCACAGAGAGCAAAAGGGAACACAAATTAAAGAAATAGAGGGCAAAGTTTGCCCCAAAGCAGTGCAACCCAAATTTCGGCTTCAAAACCAACGAATGGTTTACGGTCCAAAATGGTTTGTTGCTTGGGGTCCCACCTATGGGAAGCAAGTGTCAGTCAGATCCTGTCTGCCTGTTAGTGCCTGACCAGCTGACCTCTGTCATCAACAGGGCGAATTTCCCTCTTGCCCAATGCCCTTGTCGTCTTCCACTGCACAACACACCAGGATGTTGCTGACGTCGAGATTCTCAGAATAGCAGTGACAACCTTCAGCATGAATGGTGGGAATCTGCAGTTTATCTCAAGAATGGATGAAAAATTGGGTTAAAAGTACAACCTACAGAGGATATGAGCAGGATGTGATGGGAACAACTTTCAACTGGAGGGCACACTCACCTAGATTTTTCCAAACTGTTGAGCAGAGGTTGAGAGGCAGGCAGTGTGGGAGGGGATGGGTTTGTAAAAGAGTGAGAGATGGAGTCTGTGGTGGTTGTAACAAGGTCAACCAGATGAACCTCAGAGTATGAGCTCTGAGGCAGCTGTATAAGTGTCAAGGACTTTCCACATGCAAATAAAAGGTTTCTTGGTGACAGCCTTGGTGGAGTAATTTCATTGGCGATGAGAGAAAAGCATGCTCCTGAAGAAGATTTGCTTGCAACAATCATCTTTGAGTTGGGGTTGGCATTTCTGGCGACGTGCTGTTATTTAAGAAACTTGATATATTCGATCCTGCTGTCGAAGACTAGGCCTAGCAAGCGGAAAGAATGCATTAGTTTTTTCTGGGCAAATGACACTGGGGGAGATGACAAGCAATGAGTAATTCCCCTGACAGCTTGTGAACCTGCAGCTTTTTTGGTATTAGAAGCTTGACTTTCCCTGAGGCACCAGATACTAAAACCTTTCAAGAGCTAATGGATTTAGTTGAGGAATATTATGACTCCAAACCTCCTCTAATTCTGAGACGCTATCGGTTTTACTTAGCAGTTCGAGAACCAGGTAGGATACATGTCGGGATTTTTGACTAGATTAAGACGGCTGGTAGAGGAATGTGATTTTGATTTCACTCTTCATGAGATGCTGAGAGACCATTTGGTCTGTGGGATTAGTGATCTCACTATGAAAAAGTGCCTATGAGCTGAAGCCCAACTGGACTTCAAACTGGCTTTATCATTGAAAAATGCAGCAACTGGAGCATATGTATTCTGATGGAAGTGGATTCCCTCAGCAGTCCAACAGAGTTTGGGAAACACCACTTGATAATTGCATTGCCTCACTCAGGACATATTCTGAAGAGAGACCCACAGAAAAACCCAAAACAAAGCCGAGCCTTAGCCAAATGGCTAAAATTTTCTTCAGGATCCGCGCCAACAAGCCATTGTAGTTGCTGCTGGTATGCAGACACAAGCAACAAAAGAGTCCCACAAGAACTAAGTTAAGTAAGAGAGGTCATAGGCTGGTATCCAAGAGTGTGCGCACCCTGGAAAGTCCACCTACATCTGGTTTGAAACAGGGAAATTGCTTAGAAAAATCAAATAATCGCCTGGCTAAATGGTCACCTGGTTCTAGAATAATGGAATCCCTACAGTGAGGAAACAGGCCCTTTTGGCCCAACAAGTCCACACTGACCTTCTGAAGAGTAACCTACCCAGACTCATTCCCCTACCCTAAGTTTAGCCATGACTAATGCACCTAACCTACACATCTCTGAACACTATGGGGCAATTTAGCATGGCCAATTCACCTAACCTGCACATCTTTGGATTGTGGGAGGAAATCAGAGCACCCCGAGGGGACCCATGCAGACACAGGGAGAATGTGCAAACTCCACATAGACAGTCGCTCGAGGCTGGAATCAAACCTGGGACCCTGGCGCTGTGAGGCAGCAGTGCTAACCACTGAGCTGCTGGGTTCTAATGGAGATAGATACTTCCATTTATCTAAATGTCATGCTAATAACAGGGAAAACTAATAAGGAGAACTTAGAGAACTTGAACATAGTCCTTAGATGTTTCTCCCAGTTAGACATTCACCTTAGAAGGGAAAAACGTGGGTTCTATGCACCCTTAAATAATCTATTCGGGCTACAAAATTGACAAGACCAGGTTACACCTGTAGGTAGATAAAGTGCACACAATCCAAAATAGCAGCTCCCACATCTGTAAGTCTTCCCTTGGGCTGGTGAACTATTACAGCAAGTTCATACATGACCTGGCCCTCATCCTGGCACCTTGCATCAACTCTTTAAAAAAAAAAGAGTCAGCATTGGAAATGGTCGTGTAGTCAAGCCATACTTTCAGAGAAGAGAAGAAACAGCTATCATCCTCTAAGATGTTGGCACACTATGATCCCAAGCAAGATATGGTATTGACGTGTGATGCCTCCCCGTATGGCATCAGGGCAGTATTAGCTCATAGGTAGCCCAATGGAAAGGAACACCCTATAGTGTACGCATTCAGGACTTTGGCTAATGCAGAGCGTAAATACATCCAGATAGAGAAGGATGGTTTACCGGTCATTTTGGAATCAGGAAATTACACCAATACCTTTATGGATGTAAATTTGTAATAACAACAGACCCCAAACCCTGACTTGGTCTATTAAAGAGGACAAAGAAGAGCCGCTCATAGCTTCAGGCCAAATTCAGCGGTGGGTTCTAATCCTAAGCGTGTATTATTACAAGTTGGAACACTGGGAGGTTAAGTAGCAAAACCGGATCCATTGAGCCACCTCCTGCTGTCAGATACACCATCAATGGCACCAACACAGAGAATCCGTAATGGTTTTGAATTTTCTGGAAACACTTTCAGTCAAAGTAGAAATATCAGACTTTGGATGCAGAAAGGTCTAGGCCTGGCAAAACTGAGACAGCTGGTAGCGATGGGGCAAACCAAAGGGCTGTTACAACCAGAATTGAAACCTTTTTGGACCTGGAGAGACCAGATCACAGTAGACGGTGGCATATTATGGGGAACAAGAGTGATTGTCCTGAGCAAAGGTCGCCGCCAGATACTGGCTGAACTCCACCAGGGTAATCCCGGGGTTTCCAAAATGAAGGCACTGGTGAGACATTATGTCTGGTCACCAGGATTGGATGCAGGCATAGTCGTGTTGGTGGGGCAGTGTCCAGAGTGCCAACAAGGAGAAAAATTACCTCCAGAAGCTTCGTGGGAATGGTTGGGTAAACCTTGGACTCGTTATGCTTCAACGATGCAGGTCTTTTCCTGGACTCGATGTTCTTAGTCACTGTGGGTGCCCACCCAAAGTAGCTGGATGTACATAGAGTTCATTCATCAAATATGGGGACAACGATGTAAAAACTGCATGCAACTTTTACAGTATACAGACTCCTGGAAGTGTTGGTCACAGATAATGGGCCATCGTTTATCAGCAGGGATTTTGAGTATTTCTTGAAGTCAAATGTATTTTGCAAATAAGGATAGCTCCATACCATCCTTCATCCAATGGTCTGGCAGAAAGAGCAGAACAAACTTATGTCCCGGGACTCAGGGAGAGAGATGTAGTGATTGTAACTCACTTAGATCTCAGAATGAATTCCCTGAATGGGGCTGTTAATCTGCTCCAATCAGGGTTCCCTGGCTGACAGATAAGAACAGGAATGTCTTCACTGTGTCTCACACCTGCACACACACACCATGGGTGCTGGGCATAAGATAAGCACTACCGCACTTAGGCGGTAGTGTGGGGGTTAAAAAAGAAAAAGAAGAAAAAAAAATAAATGGGGGAAGCACTACCGCACTTAGGTGGTAGGAAAAAGATAAACAGGAGCAAGCACTACCGCACTTAGGTGGTAGTGTGGGGGTTAAATACAAAAAGAAAAAAAATAAATAAATAACCAGGGGAACCCAGGTGTTAACAAAAAAATAAATAAACAGGAGCATCTGGCCATAAACAGGTCAATAAAGATTTGTGCACCTTGTGTCTCTCACTGTTTCACAAAGAAAAGAAAAGAACAGGAATGTCTTCACTGTGTCTCACACCTGCACACACACACCATGGGTGCTGGGCATAAAATAAGCACTACCGCACTTAGGCGGTAGTGTGGGGGTTAAAAAAGAAAAAGAAAAAAAAAAATAGGAGATTCACACAGCATTGCCCTTTGATGTGAAGGGCAGTGTTTGTCACTGGCCACCAGGGTGTTTGCCTATCTTCCTGGTGGTGGAAATTGAATAAAGATTCGTGCACTTTGTGTCTTCCACTGTGTCTCACACCTGCACACACACACCATGGGTGCTGGGCATAAAATAAGCACTACCGCACTTAGGCGGTAGTGTGGGGGTTAAAAAAGAAAAAGAAAATAAATAAATAAATAAATAAATAGGAGATTCACACAGCATTGCCCTTTGATGTGAAGGGCAGTGTTTGTCACTGGCCACCCGGGTGTTTGCCTATCTTCCTGGTGGTGGAAATAATAAGATAAATAGGAGATTCACACAGCATTGCCCTTTGATGTGAAGGGCAGTGCTTGTCACTGGCCACCCGGGTGTTTTCCTATCTTCTTGGTGGTGGAAATTGAATAAAGATTGGTGCACTTTGTGTCTTTCACTGTGTCTCACACCTGCGCACACACACCATGGGTGCTGGGGATAAAATAAGCACTACCGCACTTAGGTGGTAGTGTGGGGGTTAAAAAAGAAAGAAAAAAAAAGGAAAAAAAAATAAAAAAAAATAAACAGGGGATCATCATTTCTCCCTCCAAAAAAAAAAGAACAGGAATGTCTTCACTGTGTCTCACACCTGCACACACACACCATGGGTGCTGGGGATAAAATAAGCACTACCGCACTTAGGTGGTAGTGTGGAGGTTAAATTATAAAAAAAGAAAAAAAAAGAGGAAAAAAAAAATCAGATGATCACACAGCACTGCCCTTAAAAAAAAAGAACAGGAATGTCTTCACTGTGTCTCACACCTACACACACACACCATGGGTGCTAGGGCAAAAATAAGCACTACCGCACTTAGCTGGTAGTGCGGGGGTTAAAAAGAAAGAAAAAAAAAGAGGAGCGTCTAAAAAAGAAGAAAAGAAAAAAAATATAACCATGGAAAAAAAAAAATTCCTGGTGGTGGAATTTGAATAAAAAGAAAAAAAAGAGGAGTGTCCCCTTCCAACTCTATTTTGATTTAGTCCCTACCCTCCCCTTCACAAAAAAAAAGAACAGGAATGTCTTCACTGTGTCTCACACCTGCACACACACACACCATGGATGCTGCGGAAAAAATATGCACTACTGCACTTAGGTGGTAGTGTGGGGATAAAAAGAAAAAAAAAGAGAAAAAAACTGGGGATTAAAAAAATGAAAAAAATTAAATCTAAAAACTGATCACACAGCATTGCCTTTTGAGTAGGGCACTGCTTGTCACTGGCCACCCGGGTGTTTAAGAAAAAAAAATAAACAAGAGTATTCCCCCTCCAATTCTATTTTGATTTAGTCCCTACCCTCCCCTTCACTGTTTTGATCACACAGCACTGCCCTTTGATGTGAAGGGCAGTGCTTGTCACTGGCCACCCGGGTGTTTTCCTATCTTCCTGGTGGTGGAAATTGAATAAAGATTCATGCACTTTGTGTCTTTCACTGTGTCTCACACCTGCACACACACACCATGGGTGCTGGGGAAAAATAAGCACTACCGCAGTTAGGCAGTAGTGTGGGGGTTAAATTTTAAAAAACTGGAGTGTTACCGCACTTAGGAGAAAATAAACTGGAGTGTCAATTCTATTTTAATTTAATCCCTGCCCTCCTGTACACTGTTTGATCACGCAGCATTGCCCCTTGTTGAGAAGGGCACGGCTTGTCACTGGCCACTCGGGTGTAAAAACAAAGAACAGGAATGTCAGAGCCCGAGTGTCCTTGGAGAAGGAGCACACGGTGTCCACCAACACCCTGGAGCTGTTCAGGGAGAGGTGGGTGCCGCAGGGAGTGGAGTGCATTATTTCTCCCTCCAATTCTATTTTGATTTAGTCCCTACCCTCCCCTTCACTGTTTTGATCACACAGCACTGCCCTTTGATGTGAAGGGCAGTGTTTGTCACTGGCCACCCGGGTGTTTTCCTATCTTCCTGGTGGTGGAAATTGAATAAAGATTCATGCACTTTGTGTCTTTCACTGTGTCTCACACCTGCGCACACACAAAAAAAGAAAAAAAAATAAATAGGGGATTCTCACACCTGCACACACACACCATGGGTGCTGGGGATAAAATAAGCACTACCGCGGTTAGGCGGTAGTGTGCGGGGGGGTAAAAATAAAGAGAAAAAAAGAAAAGAAGAAAAAAAAAGAAAAAAATAACCAGGAGTGTCTGGGGAATAATAAAAAAAAAGAAAAAAGAAAAAAAAAGAACAGGAATGTCAGAGCCCGAGTGTCCTTGGAGAAGGAGCACGCGGTGTCCACCAATACCCTGGAGTTGTTCAGGGAGAGGTGGGCGCCGCAGGGAGTGGAGTGCATTATTTCCCCCTCCAACTCTATTTTGATTTAGTCCCTACCCTCCCCTTCACTGTTTTTGATCACACAGCACTGCCCTTTGATGTGAAGGGCACTGCTTGTCACTGGCCACTTGGGTGTTTGTCTATCTTGAGAGTTGGATCAGTGTGAGAGTGTGTTTGTACGTGCAAGGACTCTCCTCCTTGAAGGCGACTGTCTCTGGATGAGCTGCCCCACATCGAGAAAGAGGAAGGAAGGAAGAAGGAAGAAGAGGAGGAGGCAGAAGCAGAAGGAGGTGAGAACTTTTGAGTCTGGGGCCTACTTTTGGAGCTGCAGCCTGGGCCTCACCCAGGTCAAGGCAGTGTTGCTGCTGACCTGGGGCCCACTCCCACTGCTGGTCTCTGGGACCCCGCCCGGACCTGGCTCAGCTGTTGCTGCTTGGGGCCTGCCTCACTGCTGCTGCCTGGGACTTGCCTTGGGGCCCCTCCACCACTACTGCTGCCTGGGACTCAATTTGGGGCTGCCTGGGACTTGCCTTGGGGACCCTCCCCAACAGGTCTGCCCCCCACCGCTGCGACCAAGGAACTGCCTAGGACTTGCCAGAGGCCTGCCTCCGCCACTGCTGTTGCCCGAGGCCTGCCTCCACCACCGCTGCCTGGGACTTGCCTTGGGTGACTCGCCTTGGGCCCCTCCCCACAACCTCCACCACTGCTGCTGCCAGAGGCCCACTTCCACCACCGCTGCCTTGGACTCGCCTTGGGGTCCCTTCACCACTACTGCTGCCTGGGACTCAATTTTGGGGCTGCCTGGAACTTGCCTTGGGGACCCTCCCCACAGGTCTGCCTCCCCACTGCTGCGACAGAGGGGCTACCTGGGACTCGCCTGAGGCCTGCCTCCACCGCTGTTGTTGCCTGAGGCCGGTCTCCACCTTCGCTGCCTGGGACTCGCCTTGGGCCCCTCCCCACAATCTCCACCGCTGCTGCCTGGGGCCTACTAATATTCAGCAGCAGAATATGGTGAGCCCGAAGGTCGCGGGGCCCAGCCGCACCTACGCTGGGGTAGCCGCTGCCTTAGGCTCGGCTGTCCCAACCCAGGCCGCAACCACGACCCCCTTCAGGCACCTGCCTAAACGCCTGGGGGTAAAAGCCTATCCCCACCCCAACATGTCCATTGAGGCCTGCAGTAAAGCCATGGCTAGTGTGGTCGGCCCACTGGCCATCGTCGCTGCGGCCCGGATGTACGGGAAGGCCGTCTTTTTCCTTAAGACCGAGCAGGCGGTCCACCTGACCGTGGAGAGGGGGCTCACTGTGGGCGGGACACATTTGTCCGTCAACCCTTTGTCCGTCCCGGGGGGGGGTGGGACCTTGGGCCCCATGACCACCGAGGCGGGCGGGGAGGGGAAGGCCCATAAATTCCCCCTTGCCTCTCTGGGGAAGAGGCACTGGCCCTTGGAGGAGAGGGACTCTCATGCAGCGCGCCGGCGGGAGTGAGTGACTGTCTGTGTGCTGGGACTCTCCTCTGCTATTGCCTCACACAGGAAGGGAGAAAGGAGGAGAAGAACCTTGGCCCTGGGGGATGACCTTTTCCCGGAGGAGCCGGGCGTCCCGATGTTGGGAGAGGAGCGGGGCCCCGAGCCTCTGCCACCCAACGACCTGAACTCTGGGCGTTCCGGGAAGGGGTGCGCCGAGGAAGGTACTGCCGGTGACCCTGGAGGTGGGGTCGCTTGGGGTTTGAGGCCAGTTGGCTGTGCTGGACCAGCCCCCATCCTCTCGGTGGGGGAGGGGTCGGTGACCGAGGGCGACCTCCCAGAGGAGGGTTTAGGATCGGTGGCGGACACCGGGGATGATGCGGACTCTGTCTGCAGCGACATTTTTGAGTCCCAGGTGCCCCCCCACCGGTCCTCCCCCTCATCCTCCTCGAGGAACTCGGGAATTTGTCGAGGAAACTCTGAGTCACCGCGATAGAGCCCAACTGGCGCTCGACAGCTGGAGCTCCTTTGAAAGAGTTTACTGGTCGGCCCATGCTGCTCACGAGGCGCCTGGGCTCGATGTCAATGAGCGAAAGCGAGTCAGGAACTTCCTGGGGGCACTCCTGGTGAGGGCGAGGGACTTCTGTGCCCCTCCCCCATCCTCCCAGTAAATATATATATCGGTTTTTAACTGTACTGGTGGTGGTTGCACAACGCTTCCGACATGGAGACAACTATAGCCAGCCTCAACATCAACGGCAGCAGGGAGTCACAGCGCAGATTCCAGACCCTCTCGGTCCTCTGGAACGGGAGGTATGCGGTGTGCTTCCTGCAAGAAACCCACACTACCCCGGGAGACGAAGCCACCTGGCTCCTGGCATGGCGAGAGGGGTGGGTCTACATGAGTCACCTCACCCGCAGATCTGGTAGGGTGGCTATCTTGTTGGCCCCGCATTTTCAGCCAGAGATCTTGGGGGTCAGGGAGCCCGTACCAGGCCATTTGCTTCACCTGACGGTTCGGCTGGGGGGAGCGGTGCTTCACTTGGTGAACGTCTACGCTCCTCTGGCTGGGCCGAGGCAAGCAAGCTTATTCGAAGAAGTGTCCGCTCATCTCGCCTCCATCGACGAGAACCAGTGCGTCGTCCTCGGGGGAGATTTTAACTGCGCCCTCGAGGGCAGGGACCACGGCGGTGCCCGCACTGGCTGGGCGTCGGGGGACTTGGTCAAGTCCTTCAACCTGGTGGACGTCTGGGGGAATCTCCATCCCGACTCCATCACCTTCACCTTTGTGAGGCCTGGTGTCGGAGAGTCCAGAATCGGCCTGTACATTTCGCGGGCATATGCCTCCTGTTTTCCGAAGGCCTCCACGCGGCAGGTGTCGTGCACGGACCATCACCTGGTGTGGGTGGAACTCCTTCCATTCGGCGCCAGGCGCGGCTCCGCGTACTGGCACTTTAACAACCTGTTGCTGGAGGACGAGCGGTTCTGGGACTCGTTTAGTCATTTCTGGGCCGGCTGGAGAAGGAAGCGGGGAAGCTTCCCCTCCCTGAGGCTATGGTGGGACGTGGGCAAGGCTCACGTCCGCGTCTTCTGTCAGGAGTATGCGAGGGGGTCGACAAAGAGGCGGAAATCCAGGATTGGGGAGTTGGAGAGGGAGTTGCTCGACCTGGAGTCACGCCTCGGTCAGCCCGACGCGGACCCGGCCGTGCGCGGGGCGTACGAAGAGAAGAAGGCTGCGCTCCGGGACCTGCAGCTCGTCGAGGCTCGGGGTGCATATGTGAGGTCGCAGATCCAGCTCCTCCAGGACCTGGACCACGGCTCCCCCTTCTTCTACTTGCCTGGAAAAAAGGCGTGGCACACGTCAGCAGCTCCTTGTGCTGCTGGCCGACGATGGGTCCCTCATCTCGGATCCAGAGGGCATCAGGGCCCACGTCCGGAACTACTACACGGCTCTGTTCTCTCCGGATCTGTCCAGCGAGGATGCTCGCAGAGTTCTGTGGG
Organism: Chiloscyllium plagiosum; assembly: GCF_004010195.1. Taxonomy (NCBI): domain Eukaryota; kingdom Metazoa; phylum Chordata; class Chondrichthyes; order Orectolobiformes; family Hemiscylliidae; genus Chiloscyllium; species Chiloscyllium plagiosum. The sequence goes on along the minus strand of NC_057733.1, from coordinate 35,243,260 downwards.
AGGACCTGCCGCAGCTCGGCCTGGAGGACGCTGGAAGGCTTGACGCTCCCGTCCCCTTAAAGGAGCTGACCAGCGCACTCGACCGGCTCTCGAGGGGCAAAACCCCGGGGCTGGACGGGCTGACTGTGGAGCTCTTCAGGGGGTTCATTGTCCTGCTGCCAAAGAAGGGGGACCTTCGTTCTTAGAAGAACTGGCATCCGGTCTCCCCCTCCCCCCCCCCACTGCACTGACTACAAACTCTTCGCAGCGTGTTGTCTTCTCGCCTGGAATCCGTGCTGGCCCACATGATTCACCCGGACCAGTCCTACATGGTCCCGGGCCGGAGGATACATGACAACGTCCACCTGGTCCGGGACCTGATCCATTTCTGTCGACTGGCTGGTCTGCCGAGTGCCTTCCTGTCTCTCGACCAGGAGAAGATGTTCGACAGGGTCGATCACGAGTACCTGCTCGGTACTCAATTTGCCACCCGGATCCCACTTTTGTACACACCACCGCAGAGTGTCTGGTTAAAGTTAACGGGTCCCTGACGGCGCCCCTTCACTTCGTCAAGGCTGCCCCCTGTCAGGCCAGCTGTATTCCCTGTGCGTGGAGCCTTTCCTGCGCCTCTTGCGGAGGAGTTTGTCGGGGCTGGTTCTGCGCTGCACGGGCACGGGCGCGGGGGTGGTCCTCTCGGCCTACGCCGACGATGTGCTCCTCACTTTCACTGACCTGGGGAGGATGCGCGAGTGCCAGGCCGTGTACTCGGCAGTGTCGTTGATCGACTTCTTCTGGGACAAAAAGATGCACTGGGTCACTGCGCAGGTTCTGAGTCTCCCTATTGAGGAGGTCGGTCAGTCGCTGGTGTGCGTCCGCACCCAGGTCGCGACGTTCCGCCTTCAGACCTTGCGGCGATACCATTACGTCGAGCCTTCTCCTAGGTGGTGCGCCCTGGTGACGTACTTTTACCGCCAGGTGCGTAACCTCAACTACGACACGCAGCTCCTGTTCGTCAACCGTGACGGTTTGGAGGTCACCCTCAAGACGCTGCCTGTCTTTTACCAGGACCTGATCACTGTCTGGAACATGGTCGAATCGCGCTGCACCTACCCTCCGGCAGGAGTAGCGGCTGTCGTCAGGGAGCCGTTGCTCAGGAATCTGCACCTTCGTACTTGCGGGTTTGAGTGGCTGTCGGAGGGGAGGGCCGTGGCAGCGAGGGTGACCAGGGTCGGGGACGTGCTGGGTGCCGGGGGCCTGGGCTGGACGTTGCCGCAGGACAGAGCGAGCAGGGCAGTGGTAGGCATCCGGTACGTGGCCACCGCCATCCGACACCTTTAAAACGGCGGTGCTCGGACCCGACGTAGTGCACCAGTTGGAGGACACTCATGTGTGCGGTGGGATCCCGTCTGCGCTCACCCCAGCCCGGACGGAATTTCAAATTGGCCCCAAGGTCCTGTACTTCCTGCGGGAGCCTGTGCCCCACAACCTGAGCCGCCTCCGGAATTTTAATTTTATCCCTTTCAAGGATGTAAAAAGGCGGGCCCTGTATAGACTGCTGCTGCACACCGTCCACCTCTTCTCCCTCATCCGCCGTCCGGACACGCCTTGGCGTGCCCATTTGCCACCGGGCGGTGGGGATCCCCAGTGGAGGGCTCTCTACGCGGGAGTCCTCCCCCTTTCTCTCGGGGATCTGGGGTGGAGGGTGCTGCACGCAGCAGTCCCCTGCAACCGCAGGTTGCGGTGGTTCACGGACTCCCAGCCCAACTGCTTGTTCTGTGCCGCTGTGGAGTCCGTGGACCACGTATATATTGGGTTTGGGCGTTTGCACTCCATTTTTTGACTTTCCTAAAAACCTCCTCCTCTGCTTTTGGTTGTACTTCAGTCCCACGCTCCTGATCTTCGGGCACCCGGTACGGAGGAGGGAGAGCAGGTCTGAAGACCTCCTCGTGGTTCTGCTCCTAAGCCTGGCCCAACTGGCCATCAACAGTTCCAGGCAGCGGGCCGTGGAGGGGTCGTTAGGGCCGACTGCCTGCCCCTTTTCCACGGTTACGTTAGGGCCCGGGTGTCCTTGGAGAAGGAGCACGCGGTGTCCACCAACACCCTGGCGTTGTTCAGGGAGAGGTGGACGCCGCAGGGAGTGGAGTGCATTATTTCCCCCTCCAACTCTATTTTGAGTTAGTTCCCTACCCTCCCCTTCACTGTTTTGATCACACAGCACTGCCCTTTGATGTGAAGGGCACTGCTTGTCACTAGCCACCTGGGTATTTTCATATCTTCCTGGTGGTGGAAATTGAATAAAGATTTGTGCACCTTGTGTCTCCTGGGGATAAAATAAGCACTACCGCACTTAGGTGGTAGTGTGGGGGTTTTATATAAAAAAAAAAGGATAAACACAGGATAAGGGCAGTGCTAAATATAAAAAAAGGGAAAAAAAAAAAAGAAAGAAGAGAAAAAAATAAATAAACAGGAGATTGATCACACAGCATTTCCCTTTTCTTAAAAAAAAATTAAAAAAAACAATGTCCAACCCCACCAGAGACCATCACACCCAGTGGCATTGATGAGATGCCAGCCCAGTAAGCAGGTACTGATCATTTAGAGAAGTATCATCAACAACTAGTTAGTTGCTGGTCAACTGGCAAACATGTTCAGGATCCCATAAACAGCCAAGGTCAGGTCAAATCCATTTTGTAAGGGCTCCAGGACCCTGTAGCAAGTTTGTGATAATATTATGGAGTTGAAAATCATTGAACATATATAGGACAGTCAGGGCAGAATTAGACACAGCTACACAAGATTAGATGAGAACATTAGAGAGGCTTAATACACCTGAACATGAACATAAAACGATGACAGATTAATCCTTGCATAATGGAGTTATAAGATCTGAAGCTGGTATATTTATCCACCATTCTGTTTAGAGCAGTCATCAATATTAGAGTACAAGAAATAATGTTACTTAATGTCTAAACCTGAAGAAAATTCTTGACCTCACCTTCTCCTCAATCAGTCTGACTTGAACCCAAACTAATAGTGTGACATCAAACCAAATGGTAAAAGAGAATTCTGGCTTTGTGGCCCATTATCAGTACTCACAGACCATCAACTAAAGCCAAGTGCTGTGGAAGCTGGAAATCTGAAATAAAAAGTGAGTGCGAAAGAAACTCAGCAGGCATAGCACCGTCTGTGGAGAGGGAGACAGAGCTAACATTTTGACTCCACGTGACCTTCTTTGGAATGTAGAAGAGTTATAACGGACTTGAAATGCTATCTGTGTTTCTCTCTAGACAGATACTGCCAGACCTGTTGAGTTTCTCTAGTAATTTTTATAACAACTAAAGTCTGGTCAGGTAGTAGGTGGTTGCATTTCTGTGATGTCACTTATTATGCCACTTCCTTTGGCACCCACCTGGGACCCAGTGAAATGGGTATCTAGGCACAATCAAATCTCTGTTCCCGAAGTGGTGTTTTATAAGTGAACTGAATCACTCAGGAATTGTCCAATTCAAGTGCACCTCAGAGAAATGCAAACAGGCAACTGAAAACATATTTCAAAATTATAACAGCGTGAAAAGCTGAAGCCATTATAGCAACATAATCCACCTGGATTTAGTCGTTCATTTTAACCACATTGATTTGGTGCCAAAATATTGTTGTATGTAGTTAATTCGAATTTAAGTTCAAATTTAATCAGTGTTAAATAATGGTAGTTTATGTCTTCCGTGTTAATAGACTTACAGAACAGCATCTAACCGGGTTTGAACTGTGGCAGCAATCTTTATAATCAGCTATTGTTACTAGCGAAAAGAAAAGAATGATAATATAAGTACATTACAGACACACTAGAAGCAGGCAGGCTGTCAAAATGATATACTCCCCAAACACAGTACTGAATAAATAGAGGAAACTGAATGGCAGCCTGTGTAATATGGTTTTTATTTCCAAGAGTGAGTTATGGTCAGGCATATAAGTGAGAATGGGAAAAAAAAATGACAAAGACTAGTGTTTGGTTTCTAACACTCCTGTCATATGTTTTACTTAAAGCAATGTGAATTAAATCTAGCTCTAGCTGATAATACACCTGCCTTCATGGCTCTAATTTGCATTTCTCTCTCTCTCTCTCTCTCTCTCACTCTCCCTCTCTCACACACACACACACACACATACAAAGTCTTTCTCTAACTCTCCCTGTCATTGTATGCTCTCAGCTCCATGCACGTGCAGTTTTTGTCGTGCCCTTTGCCTTCATCCTGCTGCGTGCCAAAAAAATGAGCTCTCTATTGTGCACACAAGCACCAGGACAAGCTCCAACCATTAATTCAATTACTGTCACTGTTCTGATGTGACAATAACAGCTGCAGTCAATCCCAATATTACACAGTTTAAGTTAAAATTCTAATTCGTTGTGTATTCCAACATTATTTAGAATAATCAAAAATAATTTTGTCCTGCATTATGAACATGCATGTAAGTTTTTGAGCTGATTTAATTGGTGAGTTACTTTACACCACGGGACAGTGAAACACAAATTGCAGTTTTGCAGCTCAGCACAAATCAGAAGTAAATTTATGCTGCTGTTTATCACTTAAAGTGTGTGACTACATAATTGCTTCATTGATTTTGTTCATAACCCTCACTGACACTGACACCAAAAGTTACTTCTGGTACTGCGTGAGGAACTCATAAGTTCTTTCTATCCAAGATTGAAGTTACCCCTTTTGTTCCTCTTCCCTGAGTAATTCCCCAAGAACACAACCTCCCAATCCACCACTGCTCAGCTCCCCTTCACCCATCATCTCCACCTGCCATCTTCCAGGCCCGCCCACTTTGCCAGTTCCAAATGTGCAAAGCTCCATCATTCTTCCTCTGGCCTCCAGCTCTTGTTTGGTTCATTTCTTCCAAGATTCATCACTTGCTTCTTCAGTCCTCTCCCAACCTATCCCTGTCCGTTAAGTTATCTGCCTTGGATAGTTATGTGCCAACATTTGCTCTTTCCTCAGCTACTTTTCGTCATCTCTGTCAAAACCCTCATCATCATCAACTCATTCACTCTTCCTTCTTATTCCTGCTGGATCTCCAACTTCTGACCCCTTCCCATCAGAGACCTCAAATTCTGTGTGAATGGTTGCAAACTGGACTCAGCTCCTGCCACAGCAGTGAGGCAGACATGGTTGAATTCACTGGCTATCACTCCAATCCTAAAACAGGGTGTCCCTCTTTGACTTCTCTGTGGCTTTTATCATTCCATTACATCCCTTCTATTCCCTATCACTTCTTACCTTTCCCAGTGTCAAAAGTCTCCAATGTGTCCTTGCAGCTGCCTCAAATATTTCCCAACATCCACTAACTCCTGCTCCTTGGTGACAATGGGTTAAGCTTCAATTCTGACACTCAATTTTACCTCTGCACTGGTATTCTATGTGATTTTGTCTGACTGCCAGCCAACACCAACTCATGTATATATATATGAAAAGCAGGGAAAATGGGCATTTCGGCCAATCAGTGTTCATTCATTAGATAGTAATGGTGATTAATGTGATATTGAACATTAGCCTCATGGTGTTAGCCTGGAAGGTGTGGAAAATCAGAAGTAACACCAACTGAGCCAAGTTAGTACTCTAAAAGAAAGTTAGTTTTATGACATGATTGAAATGACCCGACAAAACATGGTTCATGTCTCTATGCTAGCTGTTAACTTACTTTCTTTGGTATGAATCCAATTAGATGTCTAAATAGTTTAGAGCTTCATATAATTGGCAACTTCAATAAAGAGAATGTGGTTTTTAGTGTTTATTCTTGATATGCTTCTTTTGACCAACTGTTTGAATATCCATTTTGCCAGGTGGTATTTATCACACCACTTACGCTACACTGAGGATGACTCTAGTTTACACATTAAGCTTTGATAGGGTACAGTACCAGCCTTCTGTTATTCATTTCCCTGACCATTGAGGGAAGAAAAACATTCTGTTAATAGTTTTAATACAGAAAAGTGGTGCAACTACAAAATGGGGAATCCATTTTACACTCACAGTAAATGACTTTGTAATTCCATCCCAATGTTTATATTTGGATCATTGGCAGCCAAAGCAAGTAGCCTGGGAATTTCATCAGAGTTGCTCCCACTCTGCTACTGAAAACGTAGCAGAAACCCTCTCTACAAGTGCTGAGTGGAACTTGTTCCTAGGAGATTCGTAGCTGATGTGCTTGAATAGTAAAGTATTCTGCTTTTGCTTCCACTGAATTGACATCAACAGACTAATAGCCATATTATACCAATGTTTTTGGTGATGTTGGATTGAGGGACAGATGTTTGGCAGAACCTTGTAGGATTTTCCTGATATCTCCAATGCTTGCCTTCGAAATGGTGTCACTGGACCTTTTCCATCCAGCTGAACACTGTCTTGGCTTAATGTCTCATCAGTGATCTCCAACATTGCAGTGCTCCTTCACATCAGCCTTGGTATTTTGTGCACTCAAGCCCTGTAGCTGGAGTTGAAAGCATGATATTGTGGTTCCTGATGAAAGGCTTATGCCCAAAACATCAATTCTACGGCTCCTCGGATGCTGCCTGACCTGCTGTGCTTTTCCAGCACTACACTCTTGACTCTGATGTCCAGCATCTGCAGTCTTTCTCCATAGTGCTACCACCAGCCAAAGCTGATTTTAGCACATGCAGGAAAAGGACAAACAGTAATATGCCAAGTATCAGAAGAACCACTTTTAACTTACATCACCTAAGTGCTGAGAAAGGTTAGGTTCATGCTTGTCTATATCCAGTATAATTTAATCTTCAATCATCAGGAATTCACTAAATAGTGATCAGAAAACAGAAGCTCAGCAGCCATTTCCTTCCAACGCCAGGCCAGATGATAACATCTTTGTGCTGGTATTTTACAGTGCGTTTTTCATCTTCCCTGAGTGTCCTCGAATAGAAGTCAACACAATGATGCAAGACTGCAGCTCCTGTCTCAGTTAACTGGAACATTAGCCATCTATCTGCCAATCTGCCTGCATTCAGTTGGAACACCATCCAATTCAGCTGGAATGCTGCGCAACTCAACTGGAGCTCCAGTCTGATTCAACCATCCAGTTCAGCCAGATCATCATCCAAATTGGGTGGAACTGTTGTTCAGTTTAGGAGAAAGTGAGGACTGCAGCTGCTGGAGATCAGAGTCAAAAAGTATGGTGCTGGAAAAGCACAGCCAGTCAGGAAGCAGCCAAGGAGCAGAAGAGTTGACGTTTTGACCATAAGCTCTTCATCAGGAATGTGTTTCCTGATGAAGAGCTTATTCTCGAAATGCTGCCTCTCCCACTCGTCAGCTGCTGCCTCACCAGCTGATCTTTTCCAACACCATACTTTTTGACTCATCTAGAACACCGTCATGTCCGCTTCAATGGGAATACCTTGGAGCACACAAAGTGGGACCCTTTGACTTGTATGTGACTCCATAAAACATTTTGGGTTACTGGTGGCTATAACATTGTATATACATCTGATGTGCTTCACAAATTGGTATTATCCTAGCCCGTTATAAATCTTAAAGTTTAACAGACAAAAACAGTGTTTTGAGGAAGTGTAGTGCTCTTCAGACAAGATATTTTCAATTGTAATTCCCCTCACGAATTGCAGAAGAGAAATGGATCAAGGGTTTTCTGTATGACAGGTGTTTCACTTAACCAGCACTTCACATAAAAGTTAGTGTTTTACAAAATTTAGCACATTAATCAATACACTTATTTTAAAATAAACAAAAGGACCATTATCATTGACCATTGACATTAAACAGAAAATTGTCCTCACAGGAAGGAGATACAGACCATCTCCATCTGTGACAATGTCATAAAAACATATCATGGAGGAAAGAACTAGCAACGTTTGGGAGGCTGTATTGTAGAGTGCTGAAAGGACATTTTAGCATTTGACTGGAATCTTTGTTTTGTAGTCTGTTGTTTTTCTGGTCCTGGTGTAGTTCAGATTCAAAAAGGTCAGACATAGATTTTAGAGTTATAATTGGGCTGTTTGTGTGTGATCAGTCTGTTAGTAATATCACTGGTGTAGAAGATTTGCTTGTATGCAGCGCAGCACACTTGTGACAGAAGCAGAAATTTGCATTCAAGTGTTATGCTAAAGAGATGGGGATAATTAAAAGTGGCATTATATAGTAACAAAACTTTGAATGCCTTTGGAAGGGTTCAACTGGTGTCTCAACTGATTAGCAGATTGCACCAAATCTGAAGAGAGAGACGATTAAGAAGTTACAAACAAAAGCAAAAGGAAATGAAAACAAAAGCTCCAGATGACAAGAGGAACTTGGTCTCTCATATGTAACAATTACTGAAGTGAAGATGGACCAAATGAGGCAGCTCTGCGGATGGTGGTCCTTTGTATCATTTTACAGCACTAATCCCACAGTCAACTGCAAAGTATTTCTGTAAGGAGATGAATCTAGGTGTAAGCTCGTAGCTGACTGTCACTGTCACTGTCAATGGATGTGCCAGCTCCATATGCCATTAGCAAAGGCAGACATCCTTGTGCTGGTTTGGATTTGGCTTTGTAATGATCTAGATGCTGTTAAGATATGGCATTGTCAGATAGTTACACCAATGTCTACAGATTTGGTTGATGGCATCTAAATGGGTAATGACAACCATGCTCTGCTGGCTGTTGTTCATCTTGGCAAGTCTTCCATCATGCACTGCCACTGACAAAGTGATATAATCAGTGACGGAGTACTGCCAAGACAGCATTCAGCACTTGTTTAGTCAAACATTTGTGTGATGCCATCCAGCCTGTTCTCTGAGCTGGTTTTGGAGACTCCTGTTGCCATAAGCAGTGTTGGAAGAGCACTGACTTGTTCCATGTGAAACCTTGGCCTCCCTTTTCCAAGTCGATTAAATCTGGGATTGCGCAGGCTGGATTTGGTTTTGAGATTTGTTTACATTTTTACATCTCACTTGACATAAATTCAAATACTACAGGAGAAAATAAAAAGCTGAAAAGATGGCTGAAGTACACAATATTACTGTGTCCTCATTATGACTTTATACTGCGCCATAACTAGACTGAGGATGCCCGGTTCAGAAGGACTTGTGTACCATTTTGCTACACTTTAATGGATGTGATTATGTGTCATATCGTGAGAGGATTAGTGATGCAATGTATCATTTGATTCTGAATTAGGTTTGCATTTTCACAATGAAGAGCTTCTCTGATACTGCAAAGATGGCAACAGAGGCTTAAAACCAGGAGTCTCAATGCCCAAACATGATCCACCCAGTATGGGAATGGGAGTTGGTTCCTAATTGCCCATCTGTGGTTAAGAGAGGCAGCAGTCAATATAAAACAGCAGGTCCTTCCAGTCACGTCTGATTTCATCAGTCAGGAGTGGGAAGCATAACCTGTGCAGATTAGATCTGGTATGCACACGTTTAAACCTTATGGAGTCCTTTGGAGAAGTAAGACCATAAGGAAGGGTAACTAGGGAAAGTCCCCTTAAAGAACAACAAGGCTGCCAATATGTGGAACTACGGGAGATGGGAGAAGATACTACATGAGTATTTTGCACCAGTGTTTACTGTGGAGAAGGAGATGGAAGGTAGAGAACATGGGTAATAAATAGTAACTGCTTCAAAAATGTCCATATTAGAGAGGAGGAAGTGCTAGATATCTTAAAATACATGAAGGTGGATAAATCCCCAGGCCCTGATCAGGTGTACCTGAGAACTCTGTGGGAAGCTAAGGAAGAGATTGCTGGGCCCCTTGCTGAGATATTTGTGTCATCGATAGCCACAGGTGAGGTGCAAGATGACTGGAGGTTGACTAACATGATGCCACTATTTAAGAAAGATGGTAAGGAAAAGCAAAGGAACTACAGACCGCAGAGCCTGACATTGATAGGATGTAAGTTGTTGAAGGAATCCTGAGTTCAGGATTTACATGTATTTGGAAAGGCAAAGACTGATTAGGGACAGTCAACATGGCTTTGTGCATGAGAAATTATGTCTCACGAACTTGATGGAGTTTTTTGAAGAAGTAACAAAGAAGACTGATGAGGGCAGAGTGGTGGATTTGATCTATACGGATTTCAGTAAGATGTTCAACAAGGTTCCTCATGGTAGATGGGTTAGCAAAGTTATATCTCATGTAATAAAAGGGAGAACTAGCCATTTGGACACAGAACTAACTCAAAGGTAGCAGACAGACGGTGGTGATGAAAGGTTGTTTTTCAGACTGGAGGCCTCTGACTAACGAAGTGCAACAAGGACTAGTGCTGGGTCTAATGCCTTTTGTTATTTATATAAATGAATTGGATTTGAACATAGGAGGTATGGTTATTAAGTTTGAAAATGAAACTAAAATTGGAGGTGTAGTGGACAGTAAAGAAGGTTACCTCAGAGTTCAATGGGATCTTGATCAGATGGGCCAATGGGTTGAGGAGTGGCAGATGGAGTTTAATTAAGATAAATGTGAGGTTCTGCATTTTAGGAAAGCAAATCTTAGCAGGACTTATACACTTAATGGTAAGGTCCTGGGGAGCATTGCTGAACAAAGAGACGTTGGAGTTCAAGTTCATAGTTCCTTGAAAGTCACAGGTAGATAGGATAGTGAAGGCGGCACTTGGTATGCTTTCTTTCGTTGACAGTGCATTGAGTATTGGAGTTGGAAGATCATGTTGTGGCTGTACAGGACCTTGGTTAGGCCACTATTGGAATAATGCATGCAATTCTGGTCACCCAGCTATAGGAAGGATGTTGTGAAACTTGAAAGGGTTCAGAAAAGATTTACAAGGATGTTGCCAGGGTTGGAGGGTTTGAATGGAGAGGCTGAATAAATTAGGTCTATTTTGAAGGAGCATTGAAGGCTGAGGGGTGATCTGAGAGATTTTTATAAAATTATGAGGGACATGGATAGGTAAATAGATAAGGTCTTTTCCCTGGAGTGGGGGAGTCCAAATCTAGAGGGCAAAGGTTTAGGGTGAGAGGGGAAAGATTTAAAATGGATCTAAGGGGCAACTTTTTCACGCAGAGGGTGCTGTGTGTATGGAATGAGCTGCCAGAGAAAGTGGTGGAGACTGGCACAATTACTGGCATTTAAAAGGCATCCGAATGGGTATATAAATAGCAAGGATTTAGAGGGATATGGGTCAAATGCTGGCAAATGGGACTAGATTAATTTTAGATATCTGGTCGGCATGGAGGAGCTGGACCAAAGGGTCTGTTTCCCTGCTGTACATCTCTGACTCTACGACTATATAAAATAGGAACAGGAGTAGGCTGTTTGGCCCTTTGAGCCTGCTCAGCCATTCAATAGGACCATTGCCGATCTGACATTCCTCCCACCCATTTTCCTTGTAACACTTGATTCCTCGACTGATCAGGAATCGATCTATCTATCTCAGCCGAAAATAGACACAAGCTGTCTGCGTCAATGGATTCCAAAGACTCAGAACCCTTTGTGAGAAGAAATTCCTCCTCATCTCAATCTTAAGTTGGCACCCCATTATTCTGAGATGATGCCATCTGGTCTGGGACACTCCTATGAGGGGAAACATCCTCTCAGCATTTACTCTGTCAAGCCCCTTAAGAATTGGATATATTTCAATGCAATCACCTCTCATTCTTCTAAACTCCAATAAATAGGGTCCCAACCTCTTTAGCCTTTGCTCATAAGATAATCCCTCCATATCAGAGATCATCCTAATGAAACTTCTCTGAACTGCCTCCACTGAAATGATTTATTTCTTTAAGTAAGGGGACCAAAACTGCTTGCAGGATTTCAGATTTAGACTTAGCAATACACTATAAAGTTGCAGTAAGACTGCTCTTCTCTTTTCCCCCCAAACCCTTAAAGTAAGGGTCAATATTCCATTAGCCCTCCTGATTACCTGCTACACTAGTGTACTGCCTTTCTATGTTTTGTACACAAGTCTACCCAAGTCCCTTTGCACTGCAGTTTTCTGCGTTTTTCTCCCTGATCCTCACCTTCCTGCCCACCTACCTCCATATACATTGCATCATCCTCCGCCATTTCTTCCACCTATAAATGCATTGCATCACCAAAGATATATTTCCCTCCCCACCCTATCCGCTTTCCATAAAGACCATTCCCTCCATGTCTCTCTTATCAGGTCCACACCCTCCCCACCCCCCAACAATGCACCCTCTCCTCCCGGCACCTTCCCCTGCCACCACAGGAATTGTAAAACCTGTGCCCACACTTCCCCCTCACATCCGTCCAAGGCCCCAAGGAGCCTTCCACATCCATCAAAGTTTTACCTGCACTTCTACACATATCATTTACTGTATCCGTTGCTCCCGATGTGGTCTCCTCTATATTCGGATGGTAGGACACCTACTTGCAGAGCGCTTCAGAGAACATCTCTGGGACACCCGCAGCAACTAACCACACCGCCCCGTGGCCGAACACTTCAACTTCCCCTCCCACTCCGCCAAGGACATACAGGTCCTGGGCCTCCTCCATCGCCACTCCCTAACTACTTGACGCCTGGAGGAAGAATGCCTCATCTTCCGCCATGGAACCCTCCAACCCCACGGCATCAATGCGGACTTCACCAATTTCCTCATTTCCCCGCCCCCCCCCCCCCCACCTTATCTCAATTCCAACCTCCCACTTTGGCACCGCCCTCATGACCTGTCCTACCTGTCCATCTTCCTTCCCACCTATCCTCTCCACCCTCCTCTCCAAGCTATCACCATTATCCCCAGCTCCATCTATCTATCACACTCTCAGCTACCTTCCTACCAGTAGCCCCCCCAGTCCCATTTGTCTCTTCACCTCCTCGGCTCACCAGCCTCATTCCTGGTGAAGGGCTCTTGCCCAAAATGTCAATTCTCCTGCTTCTCAGATGCTGCCTGACCTGCTATGCTTTTCCAGCACCACAGTCCTGACTCATTTCTCTTTCCATGCCAATATACTACCTCCAACACAGTGGACTCCTATCTTATGAATTAACCTTTTGTGAAGTATCTTATTTTTTCAGCAATGTCTTCTGAAAGTGCAAATGCAACACACTTCCTGGTTCTCCTGTATCACTCTGGTTGAGACTTCCCTGAAAAAAATCCAATGAATTAGTCAGACATTATTTCCTTTTCATGAATCCATGCTGACTCTGCTTCATTAGTTTATGAGTGGAGCAACTTTTGGAGAGGCAAGGCATCTTTATGGATCTGATCCTACAATACTTTTGGTAGAGGTCAGGTGCCATTTGGAAGTAAGGCATTTTTTGGAATTGCTAAAAGTAGACATGAATGTGTGTGGAAAGTGTAACTATGGAACAATGAAGCTCGTTGGAACAATCAAAAGAACTGCCAAAAACAGTGGTAAAAATAACTGTAAATCTGTCAATGCATTTACTAGTTAAAATATTTGATAAAGAACTGTGCAATGTAAAAATACATAATTGTTATGATTGCACTCTGTTTGTGGACTTAAACTTGAGGCTTATCATTTCTTGATTAGTCCTTCATGGCTGATTCACAACTTTTAATTATCGCATATGAGTATCCACAATTTTACAATTTAATTGATAGTTTCAAGAAGTCATGACTCTTTCATATGGGTCTATTAATTGCAATGCTTATTGTTACGGGGTAAAACATTTGAATAAAATGGTTTTATCTGGGATTAGACACCTGAATTAAATAATTGTTTTTATAAGGTATTATGTTGTTGAAGAAGTGCATATAGTGAGTAGGTTTTTATGAATTAGTGTTCTTTTTTAAAAGAAATAAAATTTGCAATAGGCAATACTTTTATTTATTTCATTTCATGATGAGGTCTTCCCATAGTGGATCTTGAGGAATGGGCATGGGGGTGTTTATACAAATAGAGGTGGGTGAAGAATATGGGTTGGCATGAGTTAGGACTGTTGGCATAGAACTATACGGGGAAATGGAAAGGGGGCATAGATTTCAATGAAAGACATGAAAACCCTAGAAGTTGATATAGGGAACACAGGTTGGTATGGAGGCTATGAGAGGGCATTGTGGTCTGTGGGGAAAATAGGTTGATGTGGAGGGTGTGGGGGATGGGTAGAGGCCATGTGGTCATGTATGGAATTTGGAAGTAGATATGGATGGAATTTGGAAAGTGTATGGGGCATGCGTGTTGGGAACTGCTTTACAAAAAATTTGTAGACAGTGCCAGTGTCCAAAGACAGTTCTACCCAGTCTGCCTCTGCACATGGCAACATCTGCATTAGTTCTGGGGTCACTTACCACCCAAGGTGCCAGAAATCTCATCCCCCACAAATAGAAACCCAAAATGCCAGGGCGTCTGCCTTAGGTACATCCTGAAAAACACCTGTTTATGTTCACTTACCTGGCTTCAGACCTGATATTTCTATCGGTACTGATACTACCTGATATTGGCAGCAATTCGAGGGCCACAGTGATCAGGAAACTGTGGAACTGTCAGGTAGGACTCTCAACTGCGAAGGTAGCAAGGCATTGCAGCAGGAAGGCTGAGTAAAGGGTTCGAAGGGAACGACCCACAGCAAGGAGAAAAGCTCCATGCAACTGTTCCGAACAACGAAACGTTGATCACATAAACCCTCAAGACATAATCTGGTTTGCTGATATCCTAAGGAAACTAAAGTTTTTTAACACAGCATCTGCAGTATCTGTTCTTTCAGGTTCCACCCTGTGGCATGTGTCTGAGGTTCTTCAACTATCTAGTATTTTGTTTCAATGTCTAGGATCTATTCCAATCAGAGAGTGTGGGCAGATGGTAATTACTATTGCTATAAGGGGAGAGAGATCATTTATAGTCACTCCTGCTTATCATCTTTCCTTAATAAACACAACGTTTGTATAACTTTCAGTCGCCTTTACTTGATACGAACAAAGGAAGCTGACATTATGCTGTGAATCAGCTGTTGTGGTTATAATCCATCCTCAGTAGAAAAGATGGATTAATTTCTCTCAGGGAAGATGCAGGAGAGCAGTGGTGCACCAGGTTTGAAGCTGACACACTGCAAGGTGTCAGGCCCACAAATACTATTTAATTAAAGAGTTAATTGGGAGTGAAGATACCACCAATGTTAATTGGTGAGGAGGAGATACTGACTTTTCCATTCCTCTTTGAAAACAGTGTTGACGAAGATGCACCTAAACCTGAAGATTTTCCTATTGCTAGTGTGGCTGTTACAAAAGAAATGGTTCCAACTGATGCAAGGCTTAAAACAACTGTGCATTCCTTCAAGATCTAAGACCAGAGGGCACAAGTTTAAGGTGAGGAGTAAATGGTTGAGAGGGGATCAGAGGAAAACCTTTTTTTTCACCCATAGCGTGTAGAAATAAGGAACACACTGTTGTTGTTGTTCTGTTCGCCGAGCTGGGAATTTGTGTTGCAGACGTTTCATCCCCTGTCGAGGTGACATCCTCAGTGCTTGGGAGTCTCCTGTGAAGTGCTTCTGTGATCTTTCCTCCAGCATTTGTAGTGGTTTGAATCTGCCGCTTCCGGTTGTCAGTTCCAGCTGTCCGTTGCAGTGGTCGGTATATTGGGTCCAGGTCGATGTGCTTATTGATTGAATCTGTGGATGAGTGCCATGCCTCTAGGAATTCCCTGGCTGTTCTCTGTTTGGCTTGTCCTATAATAGTAGTGTTGTCCCAGTTGAACTCATGTTGCTTGTCATCTGCGTGTGTGGCTACTAAGGATAGCTGGTCGTGTCGTTTCGTGATGCACCAGGAACACACTGCCTGAGATGGTGGTGGAGGCAGGTACTCTTATATGGCTTATGAAGCATCTTAATGAACACTTAAATTACCAGGGCACAGTAGCTTATAGACCAAGTGCAGATAAGTGCATTGTCGGCATAGAAGGGTGGGCTGATAGGCCTGTTCCTATGTTGTGAGACTCTGTGATTATGATGCAGAAACCCCAAAACAGATTAGTTATCTCTGGCTGATAAATAAAGTTAAGGATTGTATAAGATTAAAAGAAAAAACATAAATTTCCAGAAACAGTAGTGAATCTGAGGATTGGGAGGTTTTACAGAATACACCAAAGGAGGACCAAGAGACTGATAAGGGAGAATAGAATATGAATGCAAAAATCATAGAAGTGGAATTATAAAATCTCCTGTAGTATGTAAAGAATAATTGTTTGTCTAAGACAAATGTGGTCCATTATAGGCAGAGTCAGGAGAATTTATAATGGGGCATAGAGAAATGGCAGATAAGTTAAGTGATTACTTTGTGTCTCTTTTCACTGAGGAAGGCCTTGGAAATCTCCCAGAATTAGAGACCCAAGTGACTAGGGAGAATGAGAAGTTGAAAGAAATTAATAATAGTAAGAAGGTTGTCCTGGAGAAATTAATGGGGCTGAAAGTTGATAAGTCCTCAGGTTCTGATATTTTAAACCCCAGAGTGTTGAAGGAGGTGGCTATGGAGACAGTCAGTGCGTTGGTAATTATCTTCCAAAATGCTGTAGGTTCTGGAATGATTCCTGTAGATCAGTAGTTCCTAGAAAATGTTACCCATTATTTAACAAGGGAATGAGTGACAAATCAGACAACTGCACACTACTTAGCCTTACCACAAAAGAAGGGAAAAAGTGAAAATTTAAGGATGTAATAAAGGGACACATGGATATTAATAAAATGATTGGTCATAATAAACTTGGATTTGTAAATGAGCAATAGTATTTGATGAACTTGGTATTTGTTTGAGGATGTTACTGACAAACTTGATAAATGATGTCACTGGACACAAGATACTTGGATCTTTAGAAGGCTTTTGATAAGGTCTCCACAGTGATTGATTAGCAAATTAAAGCTATGATATAGGAGGTAATATACTGACATAGTTTAAGGATTGGCAAACAGAAAGCAGAGTAAGAATAAATAGAACATTCTCAGATTGGCTGGCTGTGACAAGTGGGATACAACAAGAATCAATACTTGAGACTTAGCTGTTCCTAATAAATATGAATGAATTGGATGTAGGGACTAAGTACAATATTTCCAAATTTATGGATAATACAAAGGCAAGTAGCAATGTGCATTATAAGGAAAATGTAAAGCAGCTTCATGAAAGGAGGATTTGGACAGGCTTAGTCAGTGGGCAGGAACATTGCATATTAAATACAATGTGAAAAAATGTGAGGTTATCTACTTTGTAGAAGCAACATTATGTTAAAGGAAGTTTGAAAGTATAGATGTACAAAGACACCTAGCTGTCCTTCTTAATAAGTTTCTGAAAGTGCAGGTGCAGCAAGTTATTAGGAAGGTTAATGGAGTGTTAGCCTTATCACAAGAGGTTCTGAGCACAGGAGCAGTAAGGCCTTGCTTCAATTTTAGGGGAGCTTGGTTAGACTTCACCTGGAGTATTCTGTACAGTTTTTGTCTCCTCACCCCTCAGGATGGACATTATTGCCTTGGGTGGAGCGCAATGAAGGTTCACTAGACTTGTTTCAGGGATGGCAGGTCTGTCCCATGAAGAGAGATTAAGCAAACTGGACCTGTCAGTCTCAAAGAATGAGAGGCGGTCTTATTGAAATCTACAAAATACTTAAATAGATAGAGAAAGTAAATGCAGATGTTACCCCTGGTTGGGAATCTAGAACTGGGGAGCAATTTAAAAATAAGCAGGATGTCAGTAAGGACTAAGCTGAGGAGAATTTCTTTTTATCAGAGGGATGCAAATCTTTGGAATTCTGTCCCCTAGAGAACTGTAGAAGCTCATCCTTTGAGCATGTTTAAGGTAGAAATTGGTAGATTTCCGATTATCAATGGTATAAAGGCTTATGGAGATAATATAGGAAAAAAGCAATGCAATTGTATTGTGAGATCGCACAGGCGCAATGAATTGAATGACTGACTCCTGTTCCTATGCTCCTTTGCAGAACTTTGCAGGGCGGCATGGTGGCTCAGTGGTTAGCATTGCTGTCTCACAGCACCAGGGTCCCAGGTTAGTTCCCAGTCTCGGGTGACTGTCTGTGTGGAATTTGCACATTCTCCCCGTGTCTGTGTGGGTTTCCTCCAGGTGCTCCGGTTTCCTCCCACAATCCAAAGATGTGCAGTTCAGGTAAATTGGCAATGCTAAATTGCCCACTAGTGTTAGGAGGGAAATGGTTCTGGGTGGGTTACTCTTCGGAGGGTCAGTGTGACTGCTTGGGCCGAAGGGCCTGTTTCTACGCTGTAAGTAATCTAATCTAAAACTCCAGTTCGAATGAATAGAAGTTTTGCATGAAAAACAGAACCTTCAGTGCACGCATCAAGAACATAGTCTGGGAAAGGAAGACTCAGAGAATGAAAAAGAACTGTTTCCTAAAGAAAGCAAATGTCCGCAGCAGCTACTTGATAAGGTAACAAAAGAAAATGAAGACCTCCCAATCTCAAACTCCAACATGGGTAAGCTACTGGCAAAAGGTCAGATTTGCATTAAGGTGACTCAGTGTGAACAAAAACAACTGCTTCAAGAGCAGGAAGAGTTGATATTGGTCTGCAGGCAAGTAGTTAGATAGAAAGAAGGAACTCATAGCTCAAAACACTGGTTTGGCCACAATTGGAGTTCTGCTGCAAACTGGTCACCACTTTATAGAAAGAGTGTGATTGCACTGGAGAGTGAGTGCAGAGGAGACTCACCAGAATGCTGCCTAGGCTTGAGGGTCTGAATTATGAGGACAGTCTAGATAAACCGAGATGAAGAACAGGGGACCCATGCAGTCTTTTGGGCTCTGCTGATGCCTCATTTAAATATGTGGACATATGATTGATAAACGTACAGACCTGCATATACAAATGATAAATTCTGATCTCTGTATGCAAATGTTTACGTATGTATGGCATGACCAACTGTACAGACTATCACATTATTTTATGGATAAAGTATATTTTTGAAATAAAAAAAAGACTAGATAAACTGAGATGACCAAGATGATGATCCTCCAGGCACAGTTGATGTTCATCTCGGTGTGCGTCCCGGGAAACAGACCGTAGAGCACGGAGTCCCGCGTCACGGCGCTGCTCGGGACGAACCTTGACAAACACCACTGCATTTGTCGCCAGACTTCCTTTACATAGGCACATTCCAGAAGGAGGTGTGTGACAGTCTTGTCACCTCTGCAGCCGCTTCGTGGGCAGCATGCGGTGCGGCGCAGCAGAAAACCGGGCGTGCATAAAGGATCTCACAGGCAGAGCCCTTCTCACCATCAGCCAAGCTATGTCTTGGAAAGTTCTGGCAATGAGGCATTCTGCCAAATGACTTTGACAGTCTGCTCAGGGAACCGCTCGATAGGATCCGCCCTCTCCTTTTCCTGAAGGGTCGCAAGGACACTATGTGCTGACCACTTCCTGATGGACTTGTGGTCAAAAGTGTTTTTCTTCATAAATTTCTCCATGAAGGACAGATGACATGGAACTGTCCAACTACTCGGAGCGTTCCGCGGCAGCGAGGCCAGGCCCATCCTTCGCAACACCGGGGACAGGTAGAACCTCAGTACGTAGTGACACTTTGTGTTTGCGTACCGGGGATCCATGCACAGCTTAACGCAGCCACACACAAAGGTGGCCATCAGGGTGAGGGTGGCATTGGGTGTGTTTATTCCCCCGTTGCCCAGAGCTTTGTACATCGAATCCCTTCGGACCCTGGCCATCTTTGATCTCCATACAAAATGGAAGATGGCCTGGGTGACTGAGACGGCACAGGTTCTGGGAATAGGCCAGACCCGTGCCACATATAACAACACTGACAGTGCCTCACACCTGATGACCAGGTTTTTATCTGCGATGGAGAGCGACCGTAGCTTCTATCTGCCCAGTTTCTGCCTCACTTTCTTGATATGCTCCCCCCAAGACTTGGTGCATGCCCCAGCCCCTCCGAACCAAATACCCAACACCTTCAGGTGGTCAGTACTGACAGTGAAGGGGATGGAGGATTTGTCGGCCCAGTTCCCGAAGAGCATGGCCTCGCTCTTGCCTCGGTTGACCTTGGCCCCCGAGGCCAGTTCGAACTGGTCACATATGCATATGATTCCGGATTAGTGGTGCTGGAAGAGCACAGCAGTTCAGGCAGCATCCAAGGAGCAGCGAAATCAACGTTTCGGGCAAAAGCCCTTCATCAGGAATAAAGGCAGAGAGCCTGAAGCGTGGAGAGATAAGCTAGAGGAGGGTGGGGGTGGGGAGAAAGTAGCATAGAGTACAATAGGTGAGTGGGGGAGG
>NC_057733.1:35214405-35222130 GCF_004010195.1 Chiloscyllium plagiosum | reverse complement strand
GATGCTGCCTGACCTGCTGTGCTTTTCCAGCAACACATTTTCAGCTCTGATCTCTAGCATCTGCAGTCCTCACTTTCTCCAATCACCTTCATCTCCTCCCCCACTGACCTATTGTACTCTATGCTACTTTCTCCCCAACCCCACCCTCCTCTAGCTTATCTCTCCACGCTTCAGGATCTCTGCCTTTATTCCTGATGAAGGGCTTTTGCCCGCAATGTTGATTTCGCTGCTCCTTGGAGGCTGCCTGAACTGCTGTGCTCTTCCAGCACCACTGATCCAGAATCTGGTTTCCAGCATCTGCAGCCATTGTTTTTACCACATATGCATATGAGTTTGTGCACGGGCAGCGGATCCAAGCAGAAAATGGCGATGTCATCCATGTACACAGAGGCCTTAACCTGCAGACCCCCGCTGCCAGGAATAGTCACTCTCTTAGGCTCGTATCCTCCCTGACGGACTCGGCAAATGGCTCTATGCAGCACACAAACAAGGCAGGAGAGAGAGGGCAGCCCTGCCTGACTCCAGATCTGACTGGGAAGCTATCTGATTCCCACCCATTGATTGAGACTGCACTGACTATGTTGGTGTAGAGCAGTCTGATCCAATTACAGATTCCCTCCCCAAAGCCCATTTTGGAGAGAACATCTCTCATATACGTATGTGATATCCTGTCAAAGGCTTTCTCCTCGTCGAGGCTGATGAGGCAGGTGTCCAACCCCCTGTCCTGCACGTAGGCGATCGTATCCCTGAGGAGTGCGAGACTCTCAGCAATCTTCCTGACCGGTACAGCACAGGTTTGGTCAGGGTGGATCACCGATCCCAGAGCAGACCTGACCCGGTTGGCAATGACCTTTGCCAAGATTTTGTAATCTGCAATTAATAGTGAGATTGGTCTCCAATGTCTGATTTCCTCCCTCTCCCCCTTCCGCTTGTAGATGAGGGCGATGATGCCTTTCCTCATGGATTCACTCATGGTATCTTCTAGAAGCATACTGACATACACCTCCAGCAGGTCCTGGCCAATCAAGTCCCACAGAGAAGAATAGAGCTCGATCGGTAAGCTGTCCCTTCCGGGAGTTTTATTCTTTTCGAAGGACTCGAGGGCCTTGCTCAGCTCATCCAGAGATAGCGGCTGGTCCAGCCTCTCCCACGTTCTGTCGTCTAAGGCCTCCGTGATAGAGGACAGGAACGACTGGGAGGCCGCGCTGTCGGTTGGCTTCGCATCATACAGACTGGCGTAGAAGGATTTACTGATCCTCATGACGTCAGCCTGAGATGACATTACTGAGCCATCTTCTTCCTTCAGGCTGCTGAGCACGGAGCTCTCTTTGTGCACCTTCTGGGAGAAGAAACGTGATCACGTCTCGTCCTGCTCCACGGAGTGGACTCTGGACCGGAAGATTATCTTGGAGGCCTCTGAGGCAAAGAGCGAGGCTTGCTGGCCCTTCACCTCCTGGAGGTCCTCCGTGACATCAACTTCCATCGTCTGCAGCAGGAGCA
This sequence comes from Chiloscyllium plagiosum, assembly GCF_004010195.1. Classification (NCBI taxonomy): domain Eukaryota; kingdom Metazoa; phylum Chordata; class Chondrichthyes; order Orectolobiformes; family Hemiscylliidae; genus Chiloscyllium; species Chiloscyllium plagiosum. Next base: position 35,220,630 of record NC_057733.1, on the reverse strand, counting down.
GGTTCTGCATACTTTTCTGGAGTTGGGACAGTTTTCCCCACCTCTCTCTCTCGCCTCTTGAACACCTTTGAGGATGAAGAACCTCTTGATGTTCCCTTTTACTGTTTCCCATCAGTCCTCTGGGGACTCAAAGAGGGGCTTCACGGTTCTCCAACCTGCATAGTCCTTCTTGAGCTCCTCGATGTTTCCCAGGGTCAACAGCTTGGTGTTCAATTTCCACGTTCCCTTACCAGCCCGCTGCTCGTCCTGTAGGTGACAGTCGGCCAGCAGGTGGCAGTGCTCAGAAAAGAACACCAGCTTGACGTTGGTGGATCTGACCGAGAGCGTTCGGGACACAAACAGGTAATCTGTCCTTGAGCGGATAGACCCGTGACTAGGTGTACCTACACTGCGCTCCATCTGCAGGGGTGCTGAAGACGTCATGCAGCTTGGCATCTTTTACCGTGTCCATCAGGACACTGGATGTGGTGTCCAGTTTACTGTCCCCCCCGCCGGATCGTCTATCTGCATCAATGATACAGTTGAAGTCTCCGACCAGAATGGCTGGCCTGGACGTAGCCAGCAACAGTGGAAGCTGCTGCAGGACGGCCAGCCGTTCACTCTTACCCATTGGAGCATACACATTAATCAATCTCAGGGGAGCATTTCTATACATGACATCAACGATGAGGAGGCATCCGCCCACCACCTCCATAACCTCGGAGATAATGAAGTTGCCTCCACGCAACAGGATACCCAGGCCGGAGGCGCGGCTATCGTTGCCCCCCCAACCAAACTGGTGGCCCACGGGCTCACGAGCTCGACCATCTCCTGTAGATGCTGAGGTGCGGTATCCCACACTCCTGAGACGCTCTTTGGTCTGTCCGAAACCTGTTGATCTTCCAGCTGAAGGAGCTGACCCCGACTGAGTGTTGCGGACTAGCACATTCCAAGGTCCAGGACTATGTGTTGAGGGACGTGCTGAAGCTTGGGGCAGCTGCCGCCAAGGTGCAGTGGGGAAAGACCACCGTGTAATGTCTGCCTGCCAAAGAACAGGAGGCCCACGCAGTAAGGGGGCTCCACTGACGCTTCAGTTAAATATATGCATAGTAAACGTACAGACCTGTATATAGGAATGATTAGTCTATCTCAGTATGCAAAGAAATGGAATGTTTACGTATGTATGGCATGACCAATTGTACAGATCATCAAAATATTTTTATGAATAAAGTATATTTATGAAATAAAAAAAAAGACAGACTAGATAAACTGAGATGGTTTTACTTGGAGCAGCAAAAGATGAGAGGGACCCTTATAAAGGTGTATAAGATTATGAGGGGCAAAAATAAGATTGACAAGAAGGCAGAGGAATCAAATACCAAGGGCAGAGATTTAAAGTAAGAGGTAAAGGAATAAGAGGAGTGTGGAGGAATTTACTTTCACCCAGAGGGTGGTGGGAGTCTGGAACTCACTGCCTGAAAAGAGGGTTTGAGTCGGAAACTCTTCTAATATTTCAGCAATGTTCAGATATTCACTTGCCTCCAAGGCAATGGGTTAAGGGCTTGGAAATGGGGTTTGTATAGTTAAATCTTTATTGACCATTGTGAAAATGATGGGCTGAATGTTTGGTTTCTGAGCAGTAAATGCCTTTGAGTTTAGCTTTAGAAGAATATCTTGCAGAACATTTATGTATGTCATGAAATAAGACAACCAATGTTTTTAAGAAATTGACAAAAGAAACGTGAATTATTATCCAAAGAAAACATTGTGCTACAATAATAAGTGGAGGAGGAGATCCTTCCAAACCCATGACTACTGCCATTTAGAAGGGCAAGGGCAGTAGCTCTATGGAATACCACCACCTGCAAGTTCCCTTCCAAACCACTCTCCATCCTGACTTGGAAATATGTCATTGTTTCTTCACTGTTTGGGAGTCAAAATCCTGGAGCTCCTTTTTTGACAGCACTCTGGGGGCCCCTGCAACTCAAGGACCTTAATTTCAGTTTGCAGAAGACTATCCCTGAAAAGCAAGCCTTTGGTAATGACCAAGATGAACGACAGAATATTTATGATCCTTTGAAGAAGGAATAAGAAAATATGTAAGGGAAATTGTAAAAATTACAGCCTCAACTTTGAACTATTCCAAACTTTTGGGTGAGATTAAACGTTGTGGCAGATGACAGACTTTGAATGTCTTGTGATCGTCTATTTATGATCCTTTGAAGAAGGAATAAGAAAATATGTAAGGGAAATTGTAAAAATTACAGCCTCAACTTTGAACTATTCCAAACTTTTGGCTGAGATTAAACATTGTGGCAGATGACAGACTTTGAATGTCTTGTGATCGTCCTATCTTCCATCAAACCTTCAGATCAGAATATTGCAGAGGAACTTCTTTTGATCTTACCCCCAAAAAAGGAATCCCAAAAAGCTCACTTTCATGGTGCAGAACTCTTAAGATGGAACGTGGATCTGAGTGTGTATAGACCCACTGTCTTGAGTTTGATATCATCCTGAATAAAGTCTGTTGTTGTTCACCTAACTGTGTATAGACCTAACCTTACTGCAGAACCTATAAAATTCTGGCTTACAGACAATAGTGCTGCAAATGAGGTGAGCTGAGATAGCAAGATGCATCTCGTGATGTATAGGTGATGGAGCTATGCTGGATCTAAATCATCATCATACTCTCAGCTAATCAAGAGCGTTAATCCCAAATTCTGTATATGTGAAATGTTAAAAGATATTCTTGGATTGTATGAGTCTCATCCAGAATTATGATTGGGCGACATCATTTAATACTTAAAATTGGAGTCTACCTGTTTTTTTTTGCAATTTTCTTATGTATACTTGTTTATAATAAATAATTCCTTCAAAGTTAACTGTTAATGAACTGATTTCAGCTTTTAAGAATGATTCATAAAATATTAACAGTGGATGTTAATTACTTACCTCCAAGACTGAGAGCTGATTTTCTCAGTTTCTATGTTCTGCTTGGCTGGTGTTGTACAATTCCATTCACAAAGCTGCAGCAGAACTAAAGATGCTGAAAGTAATTTGTCCATTTTAGCTCAGACTTTCGCTTATTTTAGCTCATCCATTCAGAAATACCGTACAGTTCTCCCCAAACACAGCACTTCTACCTGTCAAGCCTTCTTCATAAACAGTGAGCGCTCACTTATTTAGCTTTCAAAGTTTATTTTGCTGACTCCTCACTCTGAAAAAATAAACACTGCTCCATGGGGAAAGATTTCGTCTAAGCACTAAGTTTAGTGAAATCGTAAACCCGTCCTTTATAAACGTGTTTACGATTTTGCTATGCTTAGCTCACAAGAGAAAATAAAATCTTCCCTCCATATGTTTAAAAGGGTGTTGCACTCTGCCTCGCACTTTCTGCTCATAAATCTCACTTGTAATATTTCCCCGATGTTCAAAGCCTTGCACATTCTCCAGTCAACACGCCGCCATGAGGAGGCAGTCTTTGTGCAGTGGCGGGTAATTCGGGCTCTGCAATTCAGTATTGAAAAAGGAAATAGAATTCCTTCTAAACCTAAAGACACATTTCACATTCCTGACATGATATCAAGAGGCAGAGCAATGAAACAGCACAGAACCAAACTGAAAGTATTCAAGACCTGCCAAATAAGTGTGGAGCAAAAAATATTTGTGAAAAGCCTGTTTTACAGCTGCTTATTTCCAACTATGTATTAATAGTTCCTGTAATTGATTCAGCGAGTTTTATGGTAGAATAGGGGAGTTTGAACTAATTAAAGCACCACACTATTACCTCATTCTTTAATTAGCTCCCTGTCCCGTAATCCAGCATAAGATTCACCACTGTCTCATTAAGTGTTAATTCCCTGCAGTAATTATCATTTGGTTACCTTGCCGTATCTCACTACATTATAATATGCCTTCCTTGTTTGCAAAGGGAAAAGGGAACCTAATGTAGCTCCAAACCATGGCGGACACCAAGTAAATTCAAACTCCCCACAAAGTCCTACCTTAACGACCATGAACAAAGCTGTTCTTTACAATGATATAAAGTTGAAGATACTAGTTCAAATTAAGAACACAAGCCTATGTAACTGTAGGAGGCCAGCTGCAGCCACTTGGGGACAGGTTGCTGTTTTTAACCATTCAAAGCTAGAGAGGGTAATTTCAATGCTGTAAATTATCAGGACACTGGGCAATGAAACTATCAACAGGGCTTGGCAGAATAAAATTAAATTTGTTATAGTTTTAGATGTAGGCCTATTGTTTTAGTAGTTTGGAAACTTAAGTGTTATGGGGATCAAACAAAGGGCCGAATGTCCTTCAAAGTGTCAGGATCATCAACACTAAAACTTTATTATCTTCATAATTCATTGTTTTGTACAGAGAGACACAAGAGGAAAAAAGGAATTTACTACATTTGTGGTAGTGACGCATCATTGTAAATCACTCTGACTAGATATGCAGCTGCCAATGCTGGGCCGAAACCAGTTCTGTCTAGTTTTGGGGAGCGCTGGTCTGCCTCGCCCCCTTAGGAAAAAGAACAAAACCACATCATGCTTGCAGATGCTGATTAGGAGAATATGTATCATCGCAGCAGGTTTAACCCTTGCAGGTCTATAAAACAACAGGCCAGTGTATTTATGGAATGTATAAGATCATTTCTTTCTCTATTGTCTGCTTACCACACTCCACACACTTTATTACACCTTGGGAAGGCAGCCCATCAACCTCTCCTGAATTCTATGAAGTGTTGGCATCTTTCCATCTATAAGAGTTGCTGAACATGCACAAGTATTGCATTTTGGTGTCTGTGTGTGTCTCGGAGACGGGGTGGTGGGGGGGGGTGGACAGCATTCGAATATGAAGGCCAATCCTTGAGAGGCAGGTTCTGCTGCAAGTGCCAGGTAATGTTGGGAGCTCACTGTTTATTTTGTTAGTACATGTTGTCAAGTTATTGCACCCACTGGTCATTGTGCTGGTCCATGCAGCACTACAGGAAGTGGCTAGTGACTCCCAGTACAACAGTCAATGGTTAGAGACTTTGTGTCATGTTTCGAAACATCCTGCCATTTTGTCATCTTGCTCCAGTTCCCTCACCATACCGAAAGTTTATTGGTATGCACCTGCTTTCCATTGTAGGGACATGGCCTAACCAATGAAGCCACCTCTCTTTGATTAGTGCCGACATACTTTGGAAGCTCTGCAGTTAGTATATAGTGCTTTCTCTCATAGAGATGTGTAGTATGGAAACAGACCCTTCGGTCCAACCCGTCCATGCTGACCAGATATCCCAACCCAATCTCGTCCCACCTGCCAGCACCCGGCCCATATCCCTCCAAACCCTTCCTATTCATATACCCATCCAAATGCCTTTTAAATGTTGCAGTTGTACCAGCCTCCACCACTTTCTCTGGCAGCTCATTCCATAAACATGAAAAAGTTGCCCCTTAGGTCTCTTTTATATCTTTGCCCTCTCACCGTAAACTTATGCCGTCTATTTTTGGACTCCCCCACCCCAGGAAAAAGACTTTGCATATTTACCCTATCTGTGCCCCTCATAATTTTGTAAACCTCTATAAGGTCAACCCTCAGTCTCCGACGCTCCAGGGAAAACAGCTCCAGCCCATTCAGCCTCTCCCTATAGCAAAAATCCTCCAACCCTGGCAACACCCTTGTAAATCTTTTCTGAACTCTTTCAAGTTTCACAACATCTTTCCGATAGGAAGGAGACTAGAATTGCACACAATATTCCAACAGTGGCCTAACCAATGTCCTGTACAGCCGCAATATGACCTCTCAACTCCTGTACTCAATATTCTGACCGATAAAGGAAAGCATACCAAACACCTTCTTAGCAGGACTTATACACTTACTGGTAAGGTCCTAAGGAGTGTTCCTGAACAAAGAGACCTTGGAGTGCAGGTTCATAGATCCTTGAAAGTGGAGTTGCAGGTAGATAGGATAGTGAAGAAGGTGTTTGGTATGCTTTCCTTTACTGGTGAGAGTATTGAGTACAGGAGTTGGGAGGTCATGTTGTGGCTTTACAGGACATTGGTTAGGCCACTGTTGGAATATTGCGTGCAATTCTGGTCTCCTTCCTATCAGAAAGATGTTGTGAAACTTGAAAGGGTTCAGAAAAGATTTACAAGGATGTTGCCAGGGTTGGAGGATCTGAGTTACAGGGAGAGGCTGAACAGGCTGGGGCTGTTTTCCCTGGAGCGTCGGAGGCTGAGGGGTGACCTTATAGAG